>NC_134713.1:138421208-138724238 GCF_049634645.1 Pelodiscus sinensis
TCTTTATTTGTTCCTATTAATGTAATCAAGGCAGAAATTGTGTTGATGGAGTAGTTATTACCAGAATCACTTGCATTTCATTTATATATTTGCTTAAAAAATGGTACCACATTTCTTTATAATTTCGCATTATACTTTTTCTGCTTCTTATGAAAATTCTTCCTTGTTTACTGATTTTTCTAAATTTCTGTTTGGTTTTTGGACTCAATGCATTATAAAAGGAATAGCTCAGTCTGAGAAAATATTAGGAAATACTATAGAGCTGTGCCCCCTGCTGACTACATTGGTCACCCCCCTCTCAGGGTGGGTAGGCAACCCTGGTGCTCTCCCCATGTCCAGGCCCCTTCTTCTCTTCTGCCTCCCTGCCCCACGCAAGTCTGGGCACCTTCTCCTTCCCTGCCTCTCCCGCCTCACCATCCCAGGCCCTTTCTGCCCCCCCCTCCCCCACTTCCCTTCCCAGCTGTGACTTAACCCTAACCCTCCCCTTCCAGGTGAGGCTGCACCAGGCCTGGCTCTGTGGCCAGGGAAGGCCAAGCCACAGTGTGCCAGCCCTGCCCCTGACAGGACCAGCCCTGCCCCCGACAGCTGGGGATAGGATTGCCAGGTGTCCGGTTTTGAACCAGACAGTCTGGTATTTCAGCTTTCTGTCTGGGAAACAAATTGAGAAAATGATTTCTAATTAAGTTTTTATTATTATCAGGAGTATCAGTGTACCAGACACCTGCATGAGCGTGTCTACCAGCCAGGCAGTATGCAACTATGCAGTAGAGAGGAGAAAGTGGGGACGGGTCCGGGGCGGGATGGAATCCCCAGGGCCAGACTTGCCCATGCACCCCACCGGCACCATGCACGGGACAGGCAACACCCTGGGATCTGCATGCACCCGGGCCAGCCCCACTCCCCACCGGCTGGTTCCCCCCCCTCCACCCTCTCCGGCTGGCTTTCCCCCCGTCCCTCCACGCCCAGCCATGCTCCTCGCTGTCCAGTTCTCCCCCCCACACACACACTCCCTCCCCCGAACTTTTTCCCGGCCAGCCCCGCTCCCCGCCGACTGGTTTCCCCTCCCCCCCCATCTCCTCAGGCCAGCCCCGTTCCCCCAACCTCCTCCCAGCCAACCCTGCTTCCCGCCTGCCGGTCCCCCTGACCTCTCCCAGCCAGCCCCGCTCCCTTCATAGCCGATGGTCCCCCCCAACCCCCCCCCCCCCCCATCTGAGATCAAGTATGTATGATATATTTTTTTAAACCACCTGGTAACCCTAGCTGGGGAAGGCTGGGTTGTAGCACACCAGGGCTAAGGCCGCACCAGCCCTGGGTCTTTTCCCCACTCGCCCCACAGCCTTGTCAGCCCTGTCTCTCTGCCCCCCCCCCCCCCCAGGTGTGGAACCAGGCCAGTCCCGGCCCTATCCCCTTCCTGCCCTCCCCCAGTCTCACCAGGCCTGGCTTTCTCCTCTCCCTCCCCTCCCCCGGCTGCAAGGGGTTGGGCCCCCCACCCTCCAGGCATGGGGGGGGAGAGGGGAAGACCACATTTCTCATGGCTTCCCCCAAGCACGGGGGGTGGGGGTAGAGCTGTATGGCTGGCAGCTCGACAGGACAGCAGGGAGACCACCCAGCTGAGGCAGAGGGAGGCACTGCAGGACGACAGTGTGATGCATGACGACACTCTGTCGTCCCACAGGAAAAGTTTTTTAATATGTACAGGCAGTCCCCGACTTATGTCGGATCCGCACTTACAAACGGGACTTTTCTCGCCCCGGAGCTTGCGGGCGGCGGGACCGCCCAGAGCGCAGCGGTCCCACCACCGCATCCTCCGGGGCGAGAAAAGCTGCTCCGGATCTCCCTGGTGTGCTGGGGGGGACTCCCCCCCAGCACAGCAGGGAGACAGGAGCAAAGCCGCAGAGGCGCGGGACCCCGCCAACTCTGCGGCTTTGCTCTGGGTGTCCCTGGTCTGCTGGGGACCCCCCCCCCCCAGCGGACCAGGGACACCTGGAGCAAAGCCGCAGAGGCGAGGGACCCCGCTGCCTCTGCGGCTTTGCTCCCGGTCTCCCTGGTCTGCTGGTGGGCTCCCCCCCCCCCCCCCCCCACCAGCAGACCAGGCTTTTGTTGTGGACGCCTGGGGTAGAGCAGCTGGGGTGCTGCCGGGTTGGTCCTGGGGGGACCTACCCGGCAGCGCCCCAGCTGTTCTGTCCCAGGCTCCAGATTCAGCCACTGTTGAAACTGATCAGTGGCTGATTCCAGGAAGCTGGGGGCAGAGCAACTCTGCCTCAGGCTTCCTGTAGTCAGCCCCTGGTCAGTTTCAGCAGCAGCGGCTGAATCTGGAGCCAGTTCCGAGTTACGTACAAATTCAACCTAAGAACAAACCTATAATCCCTATCTTGTACGTAACCTGGGGACTGCCTGTATAGAGAGAGATTTGGGAGAAAAAAGCCTTGTAGTATTTAATTATATATTCCCTAGGTTCAGAACTGCTGTTGAAAATATTGAATAAGTTTTCCTTTTTGCATATGCTTTTAATTATTTTGACCTGGCAAACATGGGTCACATCCATCAGTCTAGACAAATTTTTAAAAAATAAAAAATGTCTTTGGACATATGTTATTTTATGTGCCTGACATCTCTGAGATGCAATGTCAATGAACATCTGTGCTACATCTGGTGTTAATGCTTGCAGAGAAGCAAGCCCTTCTGACTAAGAAAATCCATCATATTAAAGATTCATTCAATTTTTTGGGAGGAGTGTTTGACTTGTGCATAAAGCTAAACTGGAATTCTTGAGTAAGTTTACATTCATTTATTATTTTGTAGGCACTACAGTATCTCACCAAGGCACATAAATGTGAAATGCAATCAACAGATTGGGAGAAAGATATTTCATCTTTTAAAGAATTGGTGAAAGGAGCTATAGAGCTTGCCCATGGTATGTTCCCCTGAAACCTAATGTTTTATACTATTCATAAAGAATATAGAGAGTACTTAAACTCAATAACAAAATATGTTCTAACTTATCCCCAGATATTGGAACAGCTCCGGCACATATTATTTGCAGTATAGTCTTGCTGTTGCATGTAAAAATTGGAGTCTGGGTGCAGGATGAGCCAGCAATTAAAAGGCCATTGAGCCAGCCAACGGTATGAGCAGCACACAAGAAAGATCCCTGCAAGTTCCTGAGAAAATGTTGAGAGAAAATTATTCCTGTCTCATCCATGAAAAAGAGCACTCAGGGGGAGCAATACTGTAGTGGCACTCTTCCGAGTCACTCAGTGAGGTTCAGATACACACATCTGCTATGATTTCTGTGCTCTTTGGGTTTCACTTCCCTTCTTTGGGCTCAAATGTTCTTCTAGAGATGTTGGTCTTAGTTAAGGGGAGAAGGGAGGAAATAAGTGATAATTCTCTGCCAAGATCACCCACACACAATACCAAAACAATTGCTGCTCAGAGTAGATTGTGCAACTCTTCATAAGATACTTTTTCTTAAATCATGGCTAAAAGCATAAAAAGATGTTAACAATGGTGAAGTGTAAATCGCCAGTTTACCTGAAAGAAAATAGCACTAGTGTAATTACACTGACGTAGTTAAAGCGGTGCAGATGTCTAACATAGTTTTCCTGCACATGTGTAAAGCAGAGCTCAGACAACTTCATCCAGCAATAAATAGGAGTTGAGATCACTGGGAGAAATCAAGAATGAAAAATTAGACTGAGTCATAAAGAAACCTTCTCACCAACCTTGACACAATGATTAAGTAATGAGAAATTTGGCAATTAGAACAATCCTAGTGTCATAGGACTAACCCCTATTATGGAGAGTTAGGAAGTTGTGTGGAATCTAAATTATTTCTTCATACCACTCTTTAGCACTCGATGATGTTAGGCAAATGTCTTTTGTCTTTGAGTGATACTCCTTACTGTATTCCACATAGGATTATATATAGAGCCCTACCAAATTCACAGCTATGAAAAACACATCATGTTTTTCTGTACAAATCCATTCTGTACTTTCACCCTATACAATATAGATTTCACGTGGGAAAGTCTCAAACTGGGAGTCCCAAACCAAAAGAGATTTAGGGGGCGACGTTGCAAAGGTTTTTTTTGGGGGAGTTGCAGTATTGCCTCCCTTCTATACTGCCAGGCACCCCGCTCTGAAGGCAGTACCCCGCCAGCAGCAACACTGAAGGAAGGGTGGGAATACAATATTGTGTCACTCTTACTTCTGCAATGCTGCCTTTAGAGTTGGGTCCGGACCCCCTACAATTGTAAAACTGTAACATTTCACATGAAAATAGCTGAAGTTTTGCTACCACTGTGAAATTGATCAAAATGGACTGTGAATTTGGTAGAGTCTTAGTTTTAAGCATACAGCATGCGTCCAGAGCCAGAGGTTTTGAAAGTAATAGTGTCTGTTGGTCTACGCACGTGCCCTAGCTCTGCCTTATGGTTTTGTTCAAGACAATAAAGGGCAGGGTGGACCAGCTGCATCCTCATTCTTTCTCACTGCCACATAGTCTGAGTTGGAACCTCTACAGTTCTCTCCTCCCTTGTGACACACTTTGTACAAATACAGAAACTAGGCTATTTTTACTCTTGCATGTGGTTAATATTTTTGTTGTCTTGGTAGTAGTTTTTAGGATTTAAGGACTTTGGACCCCATTTTCTCAGTCTCCCACTTCTCCCCCTCCACCCGTGCTCAGGACTTGAGCCTGGGTGCTAAATTGTACCAAAGATGTCAGGGTTCAAGATCTTCTCCTCCTGCTGTTGCTTGTTCTTGGTCGGTGACAAGCACCAATGCTGCCTTTACTGCTTGGGGGACATCACATCCAGGTGCAGTATTTGAGTCTCCTTCCAAAGCCATATCCAGGAAGTCTGCGATCTCCGCTTGAAGGAGCACCTCATTGAGGTCACCACGAGGCTACAGGTGGATCCATACTGAGCAATCTCCCTTGTATATTGGCCAGAACAAGCCTTGTACTGTGGTGCTCTAGCCTAGTTCCACTGTGCTATGGACCCTGTGCCAGAGCCTAGTTATGAGGCAAGGAAGCCTATGCATAAGCATGGCAGTAAGTTTCCCTTCAAGGGTGAAAAAGGGACACTGCATCCTCTGCAAGTTCAAGACGTGGAAAAACAGCATGCTCCAAAACTCAAACACCAAAAGAGTTGTACAAAACACTACACCCATCAGTACCTCTTCCATGTACTGTTTCTGGATCAGAACTTCCAGAGATGAGGGAATCTTCAATTCTGAGCGAATCCTCCATCCTGACTCTAGCTCCTGCTTTGGTTCTGACTGCGGAGTGCATATTGATGATACTGGAGAGGCTCAATTTGGCACCTGGACCCTTTGCTGTGGAAACCTGGATCTCATGAACCCTTTGCTTCTCCACATCTCCCAAGGCACTTACCCCTAAGAAGAGCCTACTCTTCTGTTTTGGACTTACCTTCTTTGGGTCATGTTCTGTGGTGGGTTCAGTGGACACAACTTCACTCACTGTGGACCCCAGATTTGTCATCAGGAGGGAATCCTGGTTACATTCATCTGGCTTCCTCAGAAGATGAAGAATACCCTTGAGGATCTCCCTTTTGATGAATCTCACTTCTTCAACCAGAAGACCGATTCCCTTAAGGACTCTTAAGCCACCCTGCAATCAATGGGTTTTTATACAGTGTAAGTTTTATTGCCTGCTTCTCACATAACAATTTAGAATTCCTCAGTTCTTTCATCAGCAACTCTTGAGTCTCCACGTCAGTCAGAAGACCAGTTGTGTCCCATTCCTCTTGCCTGTCCATGTAGACTTTGACACCATGTCCTTGCATAACCAGAGTTCTACTTGGCTATACAGTTTCATTCACAATGCTACTGTGACGTAGGGGGGGTAACTTGCTAGGGCTGTGGTGACCTCTGCTGTCTGTAGCAAGACCTAGCAGAGAAAAGGGTGAGTCATTATGCAAAGGGGGCTCCAAACCTGTCTGACCAGCTACCCCCCATGGGGAGAAACAAAGGAAGGTGGAATGCCGCCCCTGCCTGGGGAGCAGGGCTGGAGGAGAGGGGGTTAGTTTTCTGTCTGGGAGCATGGAAGAAGCAGCCTAAGCAACAGGCTGAGGGGTTTAGAAGCCCAGACCCCCCCCCCCCATATCAAGGGGGGTTGAGGCATCCTAGGCCTGTCCTGGAACCAGATAACATCTGTGCTGTATCCTGGAGAAGCAATAAACTCCCTCTATTCTACTGGCTGGTGGAGTCTGTTCGTGCCATTTCGGGGGTGCAGGAGATGGAGGAACCCCAACGCGCCGTCACAGCTACCTCATCCACAGCTCTCATCCTGATACTGCTGCCTAGGCTACACTCACAGTAGTATGCTTGCTGTAGATAGACTTCCTAATGCAAAGGGGATCAGTAAAGCCTTATTCCTACAGCCTTTCAAGGTTCCATTCCATCCATTTCCTGGTACTCAGGAAGAAGAGGATGGAGACCAATCTTACATCTCTCTAGTATAAGTCACTTCATATGTAAATCAGTTTCATATGGTTACCCTTGCATCTGTTAAACCCTCACTAGAGACCGGTATCTGGCTTACTGTTCTTGATTTGGCCCCCTATTTAACTTGGCGCCCTAGGCGACCGCCTAGTTCACTTATATGGACGGGGGTTGCCCCTGGACCCAGTTCAGGTTTTCACTGCAATACTCTTCTGTCTTTTCCAAGCATGATAATCATCACTGACACATTGCTTGGTAGATGGGGTGCCCACATGGAGGAGCTCATGACACAAGGAAATTAGACCACTTAGGATGCATATCAGCATCCTAGAACTTTAAGTGGTAAGAAGAGTATCTTGTGCATTTTTCCCATCCATTCACTCCCATCATGCTCTTATCATACCCAACATCAGTACCACCATTTACTACATAAACAAGAGAGCTTTGTGCAGATTCTTTTCATTGCTGGGACTGTTGCATCAAACACAAGAGCCTGTTGTCAGCAGCCACTCTTCTGAGGTCTCAGAATATGATTATGTACTCTCTAAGAAGGAAATTTGTGGCCAGCCACGAAAGAGAGCTATGCAATTCTGTGATGGCCATCATTTTCGCCTGCTCAAGATCTCTGACCCAAAGGCCTCTTTGCCTCATTCAGTAGCAGCAAATGAATGCAGTACTGCTCCATGGAAGATTGTGGCACTTTTAACCAAGACAATACCCTAGTTATCCACTGGTTGGACCAGATCAGTAACACTTTTCTTCCCCTAAAACTCCTGCTGTGTATCCTAGACAAGACCAGATGGGGGAGAGCAACAGTCAACTTGTTCTGGCCTCAACAATTCTGGTTTGCATCTACATGTTTCCTCTGCTGGCTTTTCTGGAACTGTTTTTGCAACACAACTACAGGATCATGCATCCCAGTCCTCGGACCTTCCACCTGAGAGCTTGGTTTCTGGATGGGCATGTTTGTTACAATAGAAATGTTCATCAGCAATATAGGTTGTCCTTTCAAGTAGCAGGAAAGAGTCCACAAGATGCTCCTGTTGGGCCAGGTGGAAACATTTTACCTCGTAGGCCCAGTAGAAGTGCTTTTCCACCTGAAGGCATTCCTCTCCACTTTGATTATCTCTTGTGCCTGAAGTAGCCAGGACTCACTCTCAACTTCATCAGCAGCTCTTAGTCCTTTCCACCCCCATGTGGAGAGCTACTCTGTTTTTATGCACCCTTTGATTACAAAGTTTTGAAGGGTCTCCTGCAAACTTAACCACAATCTTGTCCTTACAATAGTAAATAAATCTATTTTTAAAAGTGCATGGTTAGAATTATAGACCAATAAACGTTACATCAGGGTCAGGTAAATTAGCTCAGATGGTAATTAAAATTTAAAAAAATAGAAATAGGATTATATAGCACCTGGATGATCTTGGTAGGATGGAAACTAACCAGCATGGCTTCTGTAAAGTAAAATTATGTATCAGTAATCCCTTAGAATTCTCTGAACGTGTCAGCAAAATCAGCACGCACATCTGGATATCTGTGCACTAGTGGAGTGTGTGGTGTTTTCTCTCAGGGAAATATGACTACAGGGTTAAGGTTTTGTCTTGTAGGGCAATATTAAGGAATGTGTATATGTAGTATATATATTGGAGACATAGGGACTTTTATAGAGAGGTTGGGTCTGTCAATACAAATAGTGATTGTGATTTGTGAAGGTGAAGGAATCCTAACAAATACTTTAACTGGACATGCCTTGTTTAAGGTTTTCTTTTCTCCTTAAGTAAACTAAGCAAACTTACCTTTTTTAATCAGCTTTTCTCTTTGTGGGATATTATGTTCAAAATGTTTTATAACAGCTGTTGAGTGTTTTGATTAACTATTGGATTTATATCTACAGGCTTTCATCACAATGTTAACTATTTGCCCCTGCCCCTCTTTTGTTTCCACTTTTAGTGGCGATAAAGTGCAGTAAAAACAAATCTAATCCCCAGGGAGCTTTGCAGATACTCTCTTCCGCTCGACTCAACCTGCGTGGCTTATTATCTAAAGCAAAGGTGAGATTGGTTCAGAAATATCTCAAAGGGAAAGTCTCTAGCTCTGATCCCTTAGTCCATCTTTTACATAAAATAATTTTATAGATCAGATGATGCACATGAATCACATTACATTGTAGAAGGATGCTCATTTCTGCTTAGGTAGGGGGTCACTATTACAAGCCAGTTTTTCTTTCCCCCTCCCTTGCCTAAACCAAACGAATCATCCTGAAATTTCACATGCCAATTCAAAGATCGGAAGACTTCAGAAATAGAGCTATGTTGCACTTCTGTGATATTTTCCATATGTGGATGTGTGAGAGAGGAATGTCAGGCAGAAAACCATTCTGGGAGTTGGGGTTATGGGAGAACATCTGAGAAGCAATGGGGAACAGCCCTGCACAGATGGCAAAATCGGCCACAGCTACTGTGACTCAGCAATTACTAAACATTTTTCCAAGACAAAATATTTTAAACAGGAATTAGTTGTAAAGAAACATAACATTAAGCTTTTTTAAAAATGCTATAAAAATGGGAGAGTTCAAAAACAAAATTGAAAATTTGTAGCTATGCAGTCATCCTACATTCTGTACCTGTACAACCATCAACATCCAATCTTTCACTCTTCCTTCCCCTCACTGTACTATGGTACTCATTTTTAATTAAGGCCTACTCTGGAATATCTTTTTGTTCAATAAAAATTAATGTTCCGATCTGATTTGACAGCTTCATCCTGTGTATGTAGTTAGGCAGCTTGTGTAGAGTGTAAATTACAGAGCATAGATTTTATATAAATGTATATACATTACAAACTTGTTCAATATGTCGAAACTGTTCTCACTCTTTGGGTACTAAAATTTAAGGAGCTGGGCCTAGATAATTTGTATCTCTAGATACACTGACTCCATAACTAATGACATTTGTTCAAATGCTAACTCGAATACCTCTTGAGAATACTGGGAGATTATTGCCATTTGTGTGTTCTGTTTTGATTCGATATGTGGTAAAGCACTGTATGTATTTTATTTCGACTGAATATGTCTCTTTAAAGGAGCCAGGACTCCCTGGCATGAGCAATGTAAACACAAGTCAAGGTGGTTTAAATCATACTGTGTGGTGCAATCTTTGGAAGATTAAGAATCAGAGAATCTAGTAAAATATGTTCTTAATTCCGAAAGTTACTGATGAAACTCACTTCTTGGCAAGATAGGGTGTCTACGTTTCTGATGCCTCTAACAGAAATGAAATGGGCAGAGATTAAGTTGGTGGAGTGATCTGAATTGGTTTTTTGTACGTTTCAACTTTTCTCTCTCAAATTTTAAACTTCACATTGCACTACCAACATGTTTTGTTTTGTTATTTAAATACAAGACATCCCATTTTTAAATGGACAGTCCTGTAGTTAATCCTAGCTGCAGGCATCCTGACTTGTTCTTAAAAGTGGGAAAAATTTGTATTTTCTGTTTTCCTCTTCCCCCTCCCCCTGTCATTACTTGCAGTTTCTGCTGTTGGCCAGATCCCTGCTTGCCAGCCTTGTGCCCACCATTGATGTGGGAGGGGCTTGAATGGCTGACACAAGTGGGAGTAGGTATGCAAGGCTCATGGCACAGTAAAGATGCAGCATGTGGGGTCAGCCACTCCTCTTGCTGGACCTTCAGTGCAGCTCCCACTGCATGGAGGCTCTCTGCCAGCAGGACTCCCCCCTTCCTCCCAGCCTGTTTACAGATGGTACTGGCTGCACAATGCTGTAGTTGGTGACTGTAGGCAGGCACCAGGTGATAGCCAGTTACGCGTCACCTCTGCAGCCCTCCCATTGGCCCGTTATGTTCTTCCCCTCTGTGTCCTCTCCCTGCTTTGCCCATTCTCTCCTCAACTCCCACTGCTCTTCCATATATCTGCCTTCCAGCTAGCAGGCTCCCTCCTTCCCTCATTGCTCCTGAGTGGACCAGTCCCCAGGGAAAACCCAAGACTGTCTGGCCTGAGGCGTCAGCATGGAAGAGCTGAGCCCTGCATGTGCCAAAGCCTAACACAGTATTGGCATTGGAAAGCCTCTCTGCCCATCAGCTAAGCACTGGTGTGGTGGTAGTGAAGCACTTTCCACCCTGTTCACTCCCCAAACATGCAGGGCTTGTCTACACTGGCCCCTTTTCCGGAAGGGGCATGTTAATTTCACCTATCGTAGTAGGGAAATCCGCGGGGGATTTAAATATCCCCCGCGGCATTTAAATAAAAATGTCCGCCGCTTTTTTCCGGCTTTTAAAAAAGCCGGAAAAGAGCGTCTACACTGGCCCCGATCCTCCGGAAAAAGCGCCCTTTTCCGGAGGCTCTTATTCCTACTTTGAAGTGTCACCTCTGCAGCCCTCCCATTGGCCCGTTGAAGTAGGAATAAGAGCCTCCGGAAAAGGGCGCTTTTTCCGGAGGATCGGGGCCAGTGTAGACGCTCTTTTCCGGCTTTTTTAAAAGCCGGAAAAAAGTGGCGGACATTTTTATTTAAATGCCGCGGGGGATATTTAAATCCCCCGCGGATTTCCCTACTACGATAGGTGAAATTAACATTCCCCTTCCGGAAAAGGGGCCAGTGTAGACGTAGCCGCAGATTCTATAGCAGCCCTCAGGGCAGGGACTCAGCACCCTTCTCACCTGCCGTGAGTCCTGCTGTTAGCATCAGAGTGTAATGCTGCTCCATCCCTTAGGCAGCCTCCCATCTTAGCCACCCTCTCTGGTCAGGTTCACTGAAGTGCCTGCAGACAGGTGTCCCGGCCTCTGGTGCACAGTGCATCTGCAGGGCTTAACTTGTTTCTGCCTGCACTGTAGCTAGGGGATGGGAGGGGTCTGGGTTATGTTGGTGGCCAGCAGCAGCCTGTAGGTATTGGTGCCGTTGAAAACTGTGTGCCCAGGTAGGGAAGAACTCTACAAAGACACAGGCCAGGTCATCCTGTCTCCTCTGTTGTCCTCCCCCTGAAGCTGTAAGCAGCTTCCGTCCCTCCTGCGCTGTGCCAAAAGGCTGCCACTGGCCTCATTCTGGTGTGGACCCTGGCAGAAATCTGGGGTAGGGGGAGAATGTCACCTTGTGTATACACCCCACCCCTCGCCCCACTCACACATATTGCCTTGAGAAGATGCAGTGCCTGGTACCAGAAGAGACAGGTCCATCCCGGGAGTTCAGCCAGTCAGAGTGTAGAGCACCAGTCAAGCACAGTTGAGTGGCTTGATCACCTTCTCCCCGTGTGAACACTAATGCTTTAAAGAAGGTAAATAAAGAGAACCCAATTATGCAGTATTTCTTTTTAATAGTCTCAGTCAACTCGATCATTTTAATGTTTGTACAATCGATTGCTGTTGGACTTGCTTGAATAAGAGTAATTTTACCAGGTATCTGGTATTCAGCATAGGGAAATATGGTCACCCTATTTTAATACTACTCCCTTCAATATATTTTTTAAAAAGTGTATTGTTATATGTATCTGTTCAGCAGTAACTCCAGAACAGTCATTTCCCATCTATTTTAATTATTTAGTTTGAGGATTCAGTGTTTGGGGGGGGTGAAACAAAAGAACAAAGTACTTTTCTTTCAAGGCACTGAGAATGATCTTTGGTCTTCGACTAGTGACTTGTTCTTCAGAAGAAAAGAGCAGAGAAAACAAATATAAAATTCTAAAGCTTCCTGATCAGTACAAGTGATATGAACAAGTCAGTACAGTTTCTAAAGCTTAAATCATTCTTATCTATTTGATTAAATGTTTAACATTATGAAAGTAGTAGATGTTTTTTAAAGTCTGTGTAGTGTAAGTAATGCAGATCCAAAGTAAACTAGCAACAGAAAAGATCTAACTTGCCTGTCAAATTCTTCAATTGAGCGTTTAAAAAAAATATTATCTGTAATTGTTAAATGAACAAATCTGTTTCTTTAATAAGGAGTTATTTGTTCTGTGGCAAAGCACTCAAGAATCAAGTTGCTGTTCAGATCTCCATAGCATGCATTTGTTTATATGTCCATTTTGTTTGCTTGCATTTTGATGGTTGTAGATGAATATATCTCTCATAGCAACCCTTATAGCCTTGATTATTTTTATGCTGTCTAAATGGAGGCTTCATTCTATCTTTTAGTCCTTGAGTTTGACAAAGTAAATCACTTTCATTAAATTTATGGCCAGATTTCTCTTTAGATCACAAGTAGGACATTTATTCTGCCACCCATATTCATGCTAAAAATTACCTCACTCCTCAGATAGTCCTGTGCATTTCAATTAGACTAATTTGAGAAGAGCAACAGGGGGTGACAGAATCTGGCTGTCAGGTATAATTGTCCTATAGTGGAGAGCACAAAGAAATCGCCCAGGAAATATTGAGACCTGATCCCAATTGTATGTCTAATATGTTGTATGGCTTTAGGCAAATCATACGCCTCACTTTTTTTATATGTAATGGAGAGATTAGAGTATTTTACAGGATTCATTGACAGTGAAGCTTTTAAAAATGTAAACTTCTATATACATATTTAGCATTATTAGCTTTCAGCTTTTTGTTTTCTGTTGATTCAGTTAATTAATGAGAAGTGCCTGCTTAGGAACAAATCTGGAACAAATGATTTACAGTATAACACAACAGAAAAAATAAACAAGTCAGTTAACATACAGAACTTTTACTTCACCAAACAGATCAGTCCACAAATGGTATTGTGTGAACTGCAGTGTGAAGAAGGGGCTCTTCCTAATTACTGAGATTAATGGCAAAACTTCTTAGATTTCATTAGGAGCAGGCTTAACAGAAGCCCACCTTTCTTGGGCACACTGGAGAATATCAGGCATATTGAAAAGGAAACCCAAGTCTGAGAAGAGAATAATAGTCATTCACTTCTATGTGTGCCTTCTGTTTGCTCACCACAAAGTGGCATTGGTGCATCAAGTTAAGGTGAGAGACAACCATAGATGAAAATAAATAAATAAAATATCATGAGGGGACTTCAGTTCTGTTTATAGACAATTTTACTGCATCTAGTTTAGATTATGGTGACTGTAAATATAGTTAAATATTGGTTTTGTTTTTATTGTTTAGCAACTTTTTGTAGACATAGCAAGCGGTGAAATTTCCGGTGAGTTACTTGATGAAGTAACAGCTATGGACAGTATGATTGCTGAACTGCAAGAAATGAGCAACCAGTTGAGGAATCGATGCTGAGATAAAGAAGATAAGATTTCCTGGACTGAAGACAAGACATTCTTTATTTGTTCCGGTTTCTGCTGATGAAATTGCAACAACTGTAATGCATAATACAAATTTTTAATAAATGTTTTCCTGTACAATGACATTCTTATAGATTCCCCAAGCTTCTAAACTGTTTTTAAGATCATGTCGACTAAGTCTCTTAAAATTGTGTGGGTTTCTGTGGGCTTAGGTTTTCTGGAATTTAACTGATTATATTTGTAAGGTATGTATTTAGGATTAGTTCTGTCTGGGTGCATTATATAATTGGCTCCAGGCCATAACTGTACATTGTTGCAGATGGGAGAGACTGAGACATCTCCATGTTGTTATAGCATAGGATGAAATTCAAAATAATGAGGATCTTGACTTAATTGGGAAAAAGGGGAAAGTGAGAGAGGGGAAAAATTTTAGTTGGGTAAAAATTTTAATTTCTGTTATCTCAAGCAAATGTTGTCCAGATAGCTGAGTACTTGCAAGTTGAATATTTAATGAAAAAATATTAAATGAAAATATAGTGATAGACAAAGTTGTATTCAACTTACGTCATTTAAAGCGAAGATTTGAATCTCAACCATCTAGTGTGATTGGGTTTTTTTTTATTAAGAATATCTATCTTTTGGTACAGTCTGGTTTATTCCAAAACAAGGAAAAAATGCTTTTTAGAATTAATTGTGAGCCCTATCACTAAATCATCTCTGGAAGGAAAATTTTAGCACTGTGAAGGGAGGTGGGAAGTCCCTAAGAAGCAGGGAAATCTCTTAAGTCCCACTTTCTACATGGTGGCATATTTTAAACAAGAACCCCATCACAGCCAGTTGGACACCCGGTTTCTTAGATTCAGCTATCATGATTTTAAAAATAAATATAGGTTGGACCTCCCTGGTCCAGCACCTTTGGGACACAACTTGTCCCGAACAACAGTATTTGCCGGATCGCGGCGGTATCCCCTGCCACAGGCCCACGCCAGCTGGCCTCCTGCATCTGGACTCCTCTGTCCTCTCCCCAGCCGGACTCTGCTCTGCTGCTGCTGGCCCTTGCTCCAGCTGCCATGGGCAGCCAGATTTCCCCAGCCCTGTGCTGCCATGAAGGGCCAAGCTTCTCCGGCCCCCAACTCCACTCTGCCATGGGCTGTTGGAATTCTCCAGCTCCACACTGCTACAGATGGCTGAACTTCTATAGCTCCCACCCCAAGCTGGCCCAGGCACCTGTGATTCTCCAACCTCCAGCTCCACGCTGCCGCGGGTTGTCCAAAGCTCTCCGGTCCCCAGCCCCAGCACTGTTGTGGCGCTCTTCTGATTCTGCTGCGCCCAGTCCAAGCCAGACTGCTGGCCCTCCTGCCATTAGGCTCCCCGGCTCTCTGATCCAGGAGCATCCATGGTCCAAGAGTACCAGTTTTCAGAGGTGCAACTTGTAATTGCCAGCGATACTGTTTGACGATACACATTTTTAACAAAAAGTTGATATGTAGTTTGAGCTCATTTAGCAGTCTGGGAATAAACCCTTATTCCATTTATGCACATCTTTCTAGCCCTTAAATAAAATTGGAAGTGGCAAAGTTAATATTTGTGCATAAACAAATATTATTAATTTCTCTAAGTAGGGTTTAACTACCCTTCTCCAGTGGTTGTTTACTGTAACTGTTTCTTCACTTGATATGGCTGCATGTAAGGGTCTTCATCTCTTCTAGTACAGCCTGTAGTGGTCCATCCCTGCTCTACTCACTTTGTAGACATCGTCCATTGCACAGTACATAGATAGTTTTGAGTTTTACCCTGATTGATTCTGTATCTGGCTACTTCTCTAATAATCATGTAAGACTTCACAGGGGTCATGGAAACTAAAGCCACGTTCACTCTGAGATATCTGACTCCTATACTCCTCCGTACAGCAACATTTGACTCAAAATCTCAAGAGGAGACAGCTGCCAGTTAGGGCAGAGGCAACCATATCACTGAGAGAACTCTGGTCTTCCCCCACTCAATGATGGAAAACTTCCTCGCATGGCATGAGAAATACCTTCTCCCAACCAGACAGTCCTGAATTCCCACTAATTTGGGTATTTTCACTGAAGCCTCCCCCTTGCAAGACTAAACCTGCTACAACCTCATGTATTACTGGTGATTCTGTGGCCCTGATGAATCCTCCTGATGAGGAAATTAATGGAAATTGGCAAGTTTCTAGACACCAGAACTAACCTGTATTAGACTGGATACTGAGGTGGCTGGGTATATGCCTTTTTTTCAAGATAAAAAGTGAGTTTTAACACAAAGGAATACCAGCCTACTCTGCTATTTTAAATTCCTGTCTCTTCTCTCCTGTGATTCTATGTTAGAACATAAGGGAAAGACTCAGCATAGCTAAAATGGACTCTCTCAGTACTCTGAACTTGGAAGAAACTTTTGTTCAATTATTGATGAGCGGGAAAATTAATTAATCTGATGTAAACAAATAATGATGTAAATTGTATCTCCAGAATCGTGCTGGACTCTTCCCAAGTAGTGGGATGACACAGTCTCTATACTGAAGAGGTTGAAATGTAAACATTGACATACACAGAGAAATGGATAGAGAAAGAACCAGCAGAGTGGTCACAGCAATTGAGATATTTACTTATTAGTTTCATGGTCATGTTTTTAAACATAAGCAAACATCAGCTTTTCTGTACTTACTACAGTAGACTTCCAATAATCCGGAACCTATGGGATTTAGGTGGTGCCGGATTATCAGATATGCCGGACTATCAGGAGGTACTATAAGATGGTTTTATATATATATATATATATATATATATATATATATATATATATATATATAAAGTGTTCTTAACCCTTTTTATTGTACATACTGTATACAGTATACTGTAATGTTTTAGTTTTTTAAGCCTTTTTTACCCTTTTTGCTCAGTTCAGCTGCTGCTGCTGTTACCTTGTGACTCATTTTTTGCCGTAGCTCACTCACTAGGCTCTTGCCATTTTGATGCTGGACTATCAGGAGTGCTGGACTATTGGAATATTATTGTTCTATTTCCTTTTTCACCACCCACTTTTCATTTTAAATATTTCTTTCAACACAGCTTAGCTAGCCCCTTGCCCATGATCTCCCTAATCCACACTAACTAGGCTGTGAATGTAGGCTGCCAAACTGGATCGTCTCGACAGCACCCTCCTAAGAATTTTCTCTTTCCCTCTGCATGAACTCCACGTGTGCTGGGAAATGATACTCCAAAACAGTCAGTGCTAATGTAAAAGGATAGTGGAGGTCCCTCACCTATGGCCTCCCCTTTAGAACTTGTCATTAGTTGATTTCCTGATGTGAATGAGATGTTCTTGCTAATGCTTTAAGATGCTTTAGTTGCCTATGAAACTGGTGATGGAGATATACCATCTCATGGAGCTGGAGGGGATGTTGAGAGGTCATTGAGTCCAGTCCCCTGCTCTCACTGTAGGACCGAGTACCATCCCTGACAGATTTGCGCCAGATCCCTAAATGGCTCCCTCAAGGATTGAGCTTGCAACACTGGGTTTAGCAGGTCAAAGCTCAAACCACTGAGCTAACCCTCCCCCTAGAGACCCTAGTAGCAGTAGATGAAGTTGGATCTTTCAGAAAGTAGCTGGAGGGTAGTTTTGGGCACTTGCTCATCTACCCAGAGGATGCTTTCATGCAGGATTCCACAGAACTCTGTTCTGTTAATCCTCTTGTTCAAAAGGTTTTATAGGACTGAGGAGGATTTGTGATGAATATGGACTATGGCATGTTCCCTGTGCAATTAATTCTCTTCTCTGTATCTATTTCATCCAGTTCTGCTAATTCAGTCAACCATTTATGAGCGTATAATAGAAGACTGGTGCATAAGATGGGAAAACACAAGCAGAACATGAGTTTCTGGGTGTCCAGATAATGAGTAGCCATTGTTACTGCTTTCCTTTGCACTCAACAAGAAGTCATGACCTTTCCTTTTGAATGTGTACCTTGCCAGCCCTTTATCATCTCCAGGACGGATAATGCTATGTGAGTCTACATATTAATGCTATTAGGAAACTATCTGGTGCAGAATTCAGTGCTCATTTGTTAAGCAGTATTTCACACAAAGCGCACACTTATACCTGGGATCTGCTTTAGCTGCCATTCAATTCTCAGTGAGACTTAAAATGTTGATTCTAATCTGGTTTGGATTCTGGTTGTAGTAGTGAGCCACCACTATCCTCACAGGATACCAGATCAGTTATTATCGGGTAGATGATCAAATAAAAGCCATTAGTGGCAGGGCATTTTTGTGTCTTGAACTCTGGGCCTCACCTCCAACCTTGGTCTGCTCTTGAACAGCTCATCTATTTTCTGAGGTTTGGGAGAAAGCGGATGGCCTGAATTAACTTAGAGTGTGTTTGTGGTAGGAAGAACGCTTCATCTGTATTGATCAAGAGGTTTTTTTTCAGGTCATTAATATGGTACAAAACTACTTTATTAACGGTCTGCTGAATCTCTAATCAAGGGTACCTAGATTTTAGAACACATCCTCTTATAAATTGGAACAACTATAAATATACATAGAGAAAACAGTAGGGTGTGGTGGTGGTAAAAAAAATTGGGGATGGATGTATCATACATGACTAGTGAGGAATCTGAACGGGTGGTGAAGCCACAACTGGGTCAGGCAGACCATCCTGAACAAATGCCACATTACATCATCTCACATTTTCTTTCTCCCATGTTTTACTGGTATGCTTTTTTTATCCCTCCACCCGTAATGCTAAGCTGCCTTAGTACCACACAGAGGCTTAAGGAGTGTGTATGAATGGGGGGGAATTTGAAGAATTAAGACCTAAAATGGTGAGCGTTTGTATGGTAATAATTAGGACACATTTATAAAATTAAATTAAGGAAGTATATGTACTTGGGTTAGAAGAGATCTATTTTCAAAATGAAATATATTGACTGTACTTCTTCCCAGAAACATATAAACCAGATTTTTTTCCTCATCTGTCTTTGCTCGGTATCCCAGTCTTCACAGTGGACGTGAGATTGACTGAACCTATTGGTGGATGAGTGAAGCCAAGGAAACACACACCATTTACAGGCTAATATAAATGTAAATTACATTTTTCTAAGTTTGTTTATCCAAATGTGAATAAAACTGTGTCCCTTCAGGGCTAAATGCATATGGAGCAGAAAAGAAAAAGCAGCTGGTGACATACAACTTGTGTTCTCTGAACTTAAAAATAAACTGGAGCATGGGTAGGAAAATCTTATAAACAGGAAAACACTACCACCACGTGAATGGAATTGTTGTCAGTCAGATTACTCAGACTGGCTGGTGTGTGTTCCAAAAGCAATTTTTGAAAATAGGTTTGAAAATGGAAAACCTGTTTTGCTTTAAAATGTTTGTGTTTGTCAGAGAGAGACCGGCTTGGTATTCTTGGAGTTGAGAGTTGTAGCTCATCTTACAGGAGTGCAAATCTAACAAAAGAAACATTGCCCCACAATGACTGGAACACATACTGTCCTGACTTCTCTGGAGTGCTCATCATCAGAGAGTCTAAGTGTTAGTATAAGGTTGATGGCCTACAAGTTTAAAAGTGATTCTGTGCTGAATTTGAAACAGCTTAAAGGAGCTGGTTTTTTAGAGAGTGCTCAGCTCTTCTGAAATACCAGCCCTGTTCAAGATGTCTCAAGTGGGTCACCCAAAATTACTATTTGCATCTAAAACTTTAATCCATCTAAACTAGTTAGTAGAAGGCAGTGGCTCAAGAATTAGAAAACATTCATTAGTTCCACAAGAAGACTTTTGCCTCGATCTATGAAATCTGCTAAATATAAAGTGTGACTGCCGCCTTTGTTTAGACTCTTAATGTTTTCCCATTGATTTTTCTATAGGTTATCTTTTTTTGTTTAACATACTGAAGCATTACAATACTTTTAAAAAATCCTCAATAACACAAATATGTAAATAAGATGAGTTGCTCTAATTTATATTTTAAAAAGTCAAATTTTCCACTGATATCTGAGAGTCCAAAGGTGCTTCACGCCACCAATGAAGCAACAATCATAATGCAAACACTGATGCAGCTGACATCATAGCGAGTCTGAAAGACCTCTGAACAGGCTGTAGTGTTGGTAGAAAAATAAAATGGAGGTGAGCATGGATAATCAGTGGAACATGAGCTCTCAGTGCAATGCTGTGGCTCAAAGGATGTGATCCTTGGATGCATGAGCAGGAGGAACTTGAGGAATAGGGAGATTATTTTTTAATAGTGAGAGCAGTTAACCATTGGAATAATTTGAGTATCATGATGGATTCTCCATCACTGACAATTTACAAATCAAGGCTGGATGTTTTTCTAAAAGGTCAGACTACATTATCATAATGATCTGGGACTGTATGTATCTAAAATCATTATCGGCGAGGAGTCCTGCGGCACCTTATAGACAGACCCACTTCGTCAGATGCATCTGACGAAGTGGGTCTTTGCCCACGAAAGCTTATGCTCCCACACTTCAGTTAGTCTATAAGGTGCCACAGGACTCCTCGCCGCTTTTGCAGATTCAGACTAACACGGCTACCCTTCTGATACTTAAAATCATTATGGTTTTAATCATAATATGACAGTGACCTTTGCATTATTTACTCTATAAGAAGTGCTTCAATTTGTGATTTTTCTTTTTAAATACTCTAAACAATTATTGCAGTTTGTCCCAAATGCTACAAGTGCTAACTGCAAGCTCTAGTGAGATTTTTATCATGCTAAGTGCTTTACCTGTAAGTTAATTAGAGTTGCCAAATGCAACCCATCTAAAAAAGCTCTTTCCCCATTACAGCCCAAAAGTTGTAACTAAACTGAAATTTGTAAAAAAGCAAATTGTGTGTGCTTTTATGATGGAGTCCACAAAGAAAACTGAAAAACAAAGGCAACCTACAAATATTTTGTAATGAACATGGCAATAAACCATTGATTCTAGTGGCTAAAGCCATACAGACATGTTTTTTGCAACATTCAGAAGTATTTATAAATAGATAGATTTCAATCGACAAGTAGCTTATTCAGGCATGTGCTCAAATATAGTAGCTGCATTCATTAGACAAACATTTCTACTAATCCCTGAGCTATACTAATAAAAGAGTAATCCTTATAGGCTGAACATAGTGCTGGTTTTCTTTTAACTATTAATGTCCTTCAAAGACCAAAGTCTAATAATAATTGTAGCTGTATTTGGTTTTCAGCAAGTGATCTTAAAAATTAAGATAGTCCTGGCATTGCGCAGTGAAAACTCTTTAGTGGACAAAGAGCCACTTTGATACTTGGGAACAGTTTGAAATATATCCTATTTAATAAATGGATGTATTTATTTATTAAATATTTGTTGCTTTTGCTAATCATAAAAGGAATCGGTTTTTAAAGTGTTTCTTTCGTTGGTTAACCATCTCTTGATCCTATTGTGAAGGCAAAAATCTGTGCAACAGATATAATCTGTGCAACAAACTGATGTCACAAACACCAGGTACAGACTTAGTTGACAGAGGAGGAGAGGAAGCTCAAGAGGGAGCTCTTATTCTAACAGCTGGGGGAAGAGGCTTGTTCTCTACTTAAATTGGTGTAAGTAATGGCGTTATTATAGATATAGATAACTTCAATCATGTCAGAATCTAGGTTAGGTATTGACAATAACTTGGTGGATGAATATCAGAACATTATACTGTTTCTTGTATAAAATGTTATTTTCCAAGTATGCCTGAGAAAGTACCTTTGTAATTTCTGACCTGAATGCAATTAGCTTTCTGTGCATACACCAAGAATTTTTACTTCCCATGATGTCATATATCCCTTGCTCTCTGTTTCTTTTTGTATCAGGTGTTAGTGACCATCTCTTGGCCAAAAACCAACATACCAATCTATGCATAGGAATACTAGCCAAGAGACATAAATGGAAAACCAGTGTGAGCAGTTAGTTTTCAAATAAATTGTATGTTTAGCCTGCTAGTAACATCACTGCTGTTTGTGGTGGTCATAAATTAGCCCTTGGAATATTGCCATTTTCTAAAATGCCATTCCCAAATGAATACTATGTTTTACAGCCTTAAATATAATGACCCATCCACCATAGTGTCTCTTGCCCCTCACTTTCCCTCATCTTTTGGTTTCCACCATCATACAGACTCTTCTGTTCACAGATATGGTCACTCTTTCAACTCTATCTTCACCATGAACTATATTTTTTCTCTCTCTTGCTTTGTTTCTTATTTTCCTCTATCACCAATGTCCCTCCTTTGTTTTGTCAGGCCCTGCCACATTTTTATGCCTTCTGGTGCGTTCATTAGATGAGTGATTTTTGGTCTATACATAGGACACACATTTTACATTATATTAAATCTTTAGCAAAAATACTCTGGTAACTTTTTTTTCAATAATTTGTTTTTAATAAAAGATGACAGGGTGTCCTGATTCCTGCAGAAATAAGAAGTAGGAGGCAGTAACCTATAAACTAAAGGAACTGCCACTCACAAATTGAATAAGCGGCGAGGAGTCCTGTGGCACCTTATAGACTAACTGAAGTGTAGGAGCATAAGCTTTCGTGGGCAAAGACCCACTTCGTCAGATACATGCAAGCTTATGCTCCTACACTTCAATTAGTCTATAAGGTGCCACAGGACTCCTCGCCGCTTTTACACTTGCAAAGAATTTTGTATCCTACATCTGGCAGGCATTGATTTGGCCACTCCTGTTCATGGTTTAATAACTCCTCTGTTATTCCAGCATTAATTGGGTAACTGAGAGCAAGTTTTGGCCCTTACATCTATTATATCCTTGTGGCTACCTCACACTTCTGAATCGAATAAAGTGGCTTGTGCGTTGGTTGGTGACCCCAAATACCATGAGCTTAAGATGACTGCTGCAATATAATTAACCTTTCAGAACTGCACACCAGATCCCCCAACCCCCAAGATCACTTAAGCATTACACCTGTAACTGCCACTAATTTCAACCCATCCTTTGCTTTCCCAAGCTGCAACAGGGCAAAGAAGTTAGCCCTATGAGCCTTGCATTCAGACTTAAAAGATTCTTTTCGTCTCCAAACAGAGCAACTGGTTTTGCAAGGAACAAGGGGATCTCTGCTTTGGCTACAGAAGGTTCCTGACTGAGTGAGCTGATTGCATATACCTTCTGTCTTAGGATTTTATATTGCCACATATCACTGTAATATCTAAGTGGCTTCCATATAAAATCAGGAGCAATAGAGAACTCCACAGTGGACATTGTGGAGTCTCTGATATCTCTCTCTTCTTTGGCTAAAATATCTAGTCAGGTAGGGGTGGGGTTTTTTTTAATATATTTTGTTGTATAATAGGAGTTTTTTGGGTAGGAGTACCCCTGTTATGAATGTCATTCTTACTGGGGGGAAAGACCTTTTCAAAGTGGAAAGCTTTGCAGTTTTTTAAAAAATGGTCAAACTCTAGTTTTCCTGATCTTTTCTGGAAGATCGGTCCTTAACCTAAACAACAATAGCAGTAATCACAAGTGGTTATATTCAAGCGATATGCAAAGAGAAGCTGAAAACTTCCAAGTACCAGTGCCGTAAACCCCCATCACTTACATGCTGTGCAAGAACCGCAACAGCTGCAGGTAAGCGTTGTACAGTGCCAGAAAACAAGCATATGTGCTCCTGCTTCTACTTATTCCTTACTGCCACCAATTCCACTCCCCTCCCATCCTCCGCCATATGTCTGTGGAAGGACCACAACTTCGCCCAGGTTCCTGATGCTACCTTCTCTCTTTTCCAAACTCCATAAATGGGCCTTAGGGTGCATCTAACCTGCAGGGCTTAACTCGAAATAGGCTACGCAAATTGAGCTACGTCCATTATGTATCTTATTTCACAATAGCTTAATTCAAAATGGGGAGTGTCTACACCGCACCGAAATGGAGCACTCTTCCTCCAACTTCCCTTACTCCTCATACAATTAGGTTTACAGGAGTCGGAGTAAGAAGTTCTCCAGCTTCACAGTATTTTGACATTATTTTGAAATAACTCCCTGCTGTGTAGACGCTGACTAAGTTATTTCGGAATAGCGCTAGTTATTTCGAAATAGTGTTGCACTGGGTGTACCCTTATAGACGATTACTCCCTCTTTTGGAGCTGCTGTTTTACCCTCATACTATGCAAAGAGGTAGGTCTCAGCAGCAGTGCCTCTTTCTGGTTCCAAGAAGAGAGTGGCTGAGACACACTCTCAGTATTGCAAATAACATATCAAAAATCATGAATGATCCCCAAAATCATGAGATGGGCTCCACAAATGATTAAATTTTAAAAGCATACTTTTAATCCATACTTAGTTTAGCTTTTAAATGTTAACTCCTCCCTATACATTTTGTCTATGTGCATACAATAATTTCAGGTTGGAAGGTCAACCTTTATTATGCACAAAGATACACACCACTCTGTGGCTGCTCAGATAGAGGCTCTGCTTACCCTTTCCTCACTCCTACAATAGGGGAATTGCCATCTCTTTTCCAATATTGTCTTGACTTCTCCCACAACCACCTCACTGCCCCCCAGATCTTCTCACCATCCTCAGATCTGGGAGCACCATCTTTCCTGTCTCTTGTGGCCCCTGTGTTTTCCCCTTCCCCTGGCTCAGAGTAATTTTCCTGGCACCTCCATCTCCTTGCCTCATACTGCCCCAGGACCCTCTCTCTCTCTTGTAGGGCCACCTATGAAGGCAGAGCTCTGTGTCTGATGGAGGTCTGTGCATTGCTCCTGTACCCAGACCTGAAAATCAAGGGATTAGAAGAGCTTTTTCAGTCAACAGCTTCTCTTGGAGGTAGCAAAATCCTATGTCTCATACTCACACAGAGTTGGCAACATTGCAATTTGGCTTCCTCTGGGGGAGCTCCCATTGTATTCCCCCACACTGAGACACAGCCAGGGGTGCACCTGCTTGGCTGCGTCCACCATTTAGCATCCAGGCCCATCCCAGAGTCCAAGCTCTTCTCCAGCCCCAGCATTTGCCCTCCCAGTGCACCAGCTAAGGAAAAGGGTCAGGAAGCGTGAGCTTACCCATCTCTGATGCCCACACGTCTGCAAGCCCCCGTGCCTTGACCCCATGCCCTAGCGGGAGCACCAAACAAAATGGGGTAAGCCCCTGCACCTCAAACCTGCTCCCCAGCAGGAGCACCAAGGGGACAGTGCGGGGCAAGCCTTGTGCCCTGACTCTGCTCCCTAGCTGGAGCAGCAGGTGGAGCAGGGAAATTCCCATGCCCCAACCCTGCTCCCTGGCTGGAGCAGGGCAAGCCTTGGCATCATGACCCTGCTCCAGAGTGGGTGGGAATGTGGGATGCCCAAGTTAGATGGGGTCTCTGGGCATAGCCATGGTGACATGAGGGCTAATCTGCAACGGGGAGGAGGGTTAGTGAGAGAGTGAGCAGCCCTGTAGCTGCAGAGGAGAGCCTCAGAAAAGGTAGGCTTGCCTCCTTGGGGAGTCAGGTGGGCGAGGGGTGGTGGGCCAGGTTGGGTGTTGGGAGCTATGGTGGCTAGAGAGTGGCTGTTTCTCCCAGAGCTGGGTGCAGGCCCCTGGCCAGAGTGTCCATCGTTCCCTGAAGCCTGGCTGGACAGGAGGGGAGGAGGTAGCCCCTCATCTCTCCTCTCTTCTACCCCATCCACCATCCTATTTTCATTGCCTGCCCACCCACCTGAAATCAGGGCCACCCAAATGTAGCAAACTGGCTTCACTCTTGCCCCACCCCCATCACTATCCTTTGCACCCTTCTCAGCCTCTTTCCATACTCTGCATGTCCCTGCAACCTCTAAACGGCCCTCCTGCTCTCCTCAGTGCCCATCTCCCTCATTGTCCTTGCCTACTTTTCACAGTGTCCTTGCTGCTCTTCACAGGCCCTCTGTCCTGTCCTGTCTGGCGGCAGGCAACTTTATAAAGGCAGCTTCACTTCCGCATGCAGACAGACTGCAAGGGAATTGTGGCTGGCTTTCTGGCTTTAGCCCTATTGACAGTAACAGGCACTGGCGGCCATTCTGGCAAAGGGAAAATTCATCGGACAAAGAAAACCCCAAGATCAGTAGGGATGCATTAAAATCATGAGAGTTGACAATGCTGCTTTCTGTCGTCCGCTAGTGTAACTGTGTGTCTAACAGGAAGCTAGCTCTTTAAGAGAGCCCTTAGTTGCAAGGAGTGAGTTGTGTCTGGGTCATTGCTGCCAGGCCAGTTTAACACTCCATGCCCAGAAGTGGCCGATTTGGGTTTGTGCCAATAGCTTCCCTATTGCTGGGGTCAGATGCCGCGTGAGGGCCATGTGGAGAAGCTGAGCCCAGAAGTGCCACGCAGGCTATTTCCCCAGACTCTGAAGCATTCTGCAGCAGGCTAGGGACACCGTTAACCCTCCAGTAGGCCAGCTTGAGCACTGTTCATTACAGGCAAAATTGGGGATGAAAAACAATTTCTTCTGTTTAAATTGTGTGATTTGACTGTTGTTTGATGTTAACCAAACTGTTTTAGATAAATGTCTCAAATTGCCTCCCAGAGCCTGCTTCTCCAACCCCGTCCTAGCCTGCTGCAACACCCTAACTCCCGTCCAGTCCTCTACCTCTGCCACAACCTTCTGCCAAGAGTCCTCTCCCAAATACCCCAAAACCTCTCATCCTCAGCCCTACCCCAGAGCCTGCACCCCCAGGCAGATCCCTCCCACACTGCAATCCTCAGGCCCAGCCTGGCACCTCCTCCTACACCAGGGGTGTCCAAACTTTTTTCAAAAAGGGCCAGATTTGATGAAGTGAACATGCGTGAGGGCCGACCATTTTGCCTGACATTCTTTGAACCATTAAAATTCAATGCAAATTAACTATTTTATGCAAAGTTTATTGCAAACGGCATACTTTTCATTTCGTCACATGGATGACAAATCTAAACAGGTGTTAAATCACTCTGCCTTTCATATCTGAAGGCCAGATGAAAAAAAAATCCAGGAAGCTGAAATATATGTCAGCAACATTGTAAAGTACATTACATATTATTGGTAATAAAGGTTGTCTGTCAACTTTATAGTTCAAAAAATATGAACAGGAACATAACACCAAGTATACATGTTGTGTCCAAATATATTTATAACTGATTTAGACCGACTGACATTAACTGAGATTTTACAATGTATTCATCTCAATACATATGGATTCGTTGGGGGCCATAAAAGATAGATATTGCCAAATTACCTGTGGGGCCGTATTAAACCAGAACACGGGCCGCAATTGGCCCGCGGGCCGGACTTTGGACATGCCTGTCCTACACCCTAAACTCCTCCTTTTTTGGCCGAGCCTCTGTGCCCTTCCCTACAAGGCTGTATGTGGCCTACACCTGAATTTTTTTCTGGGGGGGAGGGGGTGGGGGGAGTCAGTGGCCCCTAAGTATGAAAAAGGTTCCCCACCACTGCTTTAGAATCAGCAAACTGTATGGATTTGGTGATCTGAGACTCTGGAGACCTGAAGGTAAGCTTTTGGGAACTAAGTTTTAAGACACTTTTCTTCTTTCTGTGGGGACTGACTTGTTTTGATTTAATTTTTCTTTCCTTCTTTATGTTTATGTATAACTGTGACGAGAATGTATTATAATCTACCCATGTTATGTTGTAAAAATAAATGAGCAGTTTGGTCTCTTTAGCATAAGATTTTATGAAGTTAATTAGATTCATTTATTTTGTTCCATTTGGGACTTGAATGTGAGGAAGTTGAACCTATCCAATCCTCACTGAAATTCCTTAGAGACCGAGTTGTGGGCCTCCAGTTACTTCTTTTTCTGGGAGCTGGGCTTTTTTGGGCACTGGAGCAGGTCGATTTAGCCTATCCAAAGGTTACACTATTCCTTCCATATCTATTAATTTGTCACCCTTATTAACTTGTTTTAGCATGCCTCCTGCCACCTTGTGCCTGCAAGTTTTTCCTCATGTAGCCCCACATGTTCTCAGGAGAACAGTGTCCCCTCATGGAGGCTGTGCGCCCCCTGGGCCCTCCTTGCTCTTCCAGATTAATTGGCAGCACAGTGGTAATGGTGCCATGGTATACGGTCCTCTGCCACTTACTACTGCCCCAAGGGTTCCCTTTGAAGGGAGTTTACCCAGCACAGAGAGTGCTGCGTAAGTAAAAGAACACCATGTTTTCTCTGGGGATTGTGGTGTGTGTATGAAGGGAAGACAAATAATAAGCCTACCGATGCTGTTGCCAGCTCATGCTGTGGGTGGTTTTTGTTTTTTGTTTTGCAAATGACATGATTGTGTCTGTTACTGGAACAACCCAAAGCCATTCTGACTGTAGGAGATTGTGGGGGAGAGAGCAGAAAGTGCCCCTCAGATCCGTCCTACTTCAGACACAGGATGGCAAGGGAGCCTTCCCTCTCCCCCCTCCTCCTGCCCTTGCCTCTTTCTCCCTGAAGCACCCAGCCTAGGAAGGGGAAGAGAGGAATGAAAAGCCTCTGGAGCTCTAATCCCAGCCTGGAAAAGGAAGTGGACCCTACTGTAGCCCCTCATGCTTCTGATCATGGCGGAGGAAAGGTGTAAAAAACCCCAGGAGGAGCAGAGCGGAGGCTGATGGGGGACATAGAGAGGGATTGAACTGCTGGAGAAAGCAAAGTTAACTCCTGGGCAGGAGACTGGCAGAGGTGGAGTAGGCAGCTTCAGCAGCTAGAACCAGAATCACTTTACCCAATCCCTTTGGCAGTTGGCAACACTAGGTGTCACAATGAATTGGGAAGGAGGAGTTCAAATTTCAAGACAGACCAAATAGAAGAAAACACACCACAATATGGGTGCTGAGGGAAAAAAAGTATTTTTTGAGGTCATTCTTATGATTTTTGGTCTCTTGAGGGGGTCTGACTCATTGTTTTTCATATCTTGTGGTTGGGAATTCTGTTCTCCTTTTCCCTGGCATGACCTCTCCCTCTCTTTTGACCACAAACCCACAGAGGAGGAGGCTTTGAGGCTCAGAGACTGAGCGAAGATGATGATATATTGTAATGGCTACTGATCCTTTCCTTTCCTTTCCATAGAGGAAGGGGCCAGGGGAGCTCCGTGATACTAATAGTGGTCAGGTAATCTCAGCCAGAGCCTTAAATCTGGAATAGTTTGAGGCTTCAGCTATCTGACGGAGCTAAGCTTATGACACAAGTTTATAAAAACCTAGAAATATAAAGTTGCTGTTTTTCAGTTTTCTTTATTTGTTTAGGTGCTTGTATAATTTTTCCTTAAGGCTAGTACTTTGCAATTGGGAATATGAGTCAGTTTCCAACACCCATGGGAATCTTTCTACTAATTCCCAATGCCCCTTAACATAGAACCGCTTTAAATTAGCTCCTTTATCAAGGAAGTCCCATGCCAGCTAAACTTTGGCTGGCTGCTCTTTGAAGTTCTCCTCAAAAGCTACAGGGTGTGGGGAGGAGGGGAGGCACTGTCTGGATTTCAGAGCCCCCACAGTGTGAGAGGTCTCCTCTGCGGTCTAAGAATATATATATTCAAAATGTGTACGCTTGGACTGAGGGGGAGATGGATGTAGGGGACAGACTTGTTGAGCGTCTCTGGGTTAGGTTAAAAGGGGTAAAAAAAAACAAGGGTGATGGCATGTTACTATAGACTACCTACCCAGGCAGAAGAGGTGGATGAGACTTTTTTTAAGCACCTCACAAAATCATCCAAAACGCAGAATTTGGTGGAGATGGGGGACTTCAACTATCCAGACATATGTTGAGGAACTAACACAGCAGCGCACAAATTATTCAATAAGTTCTTTGGACTGCATTGGAAACCATTTTTTATTTCAGAAGACTGAGAAAGCTACTGGGGGGGGGGGGAGAGATGTTCTAGATTTGATTTTAACCAATAGGGAGCAACTGGTTGAAAATTTTAAGTGGAGGCAGCTTGGTTTAAAGTGATCAGGAAACCATAGAATTCATGATACTAAGGAATGGTAGAAGGGAGAAGAGCAAAATAGAGACTGGATTTCTGAAAGGCATATTATAGTAAACTCAGATAGCTGGCAGGTAAGGTCCCATGAGAAGCAAGACTAAGAGGAAAAAACAACTGAAGAAAATTGGCAGTTTTTCAAAAGGACATTATTAAGGGCCCAAAAGCAAGCTAATCTGCTGTGTACAAAAGATAGAAAGTATGGCAAAAGATCGCCTTGGCTTAACCAGGAGATCTTGTATGATCTCAGAATCAAAAAGGAGTCCTATAAAGAGTGGAAACTAGTCAAATTACAAAGGATGAATTAAGAAAACACCACAAGTATTCAGGGGCAAGATTAGAAAGGCAAAGGCACAAATTGAGCTCAATCTTGCTAGAGACATAAAGGCTAACAAGAAAATGTTCTATAAATATATTAGAAGCAAGAGGAAGACCAAGAGGAAGACCAAGCAAGAGGAAAATGTTCTATAAATATATTAGAAGCAAGAGGTAGGCCCATTGCTCAGTGAAGAGGGGAAAACAGTAACAGGAAACTTGGAAATGGCAGAGGTGCATAATAACTTCTTTGTTTCGGTCTTCACCAAGAAGTTTGATTGTGAAAGGATGTCTAACATAGTGAATGCTAGTGGGAAGGGGGTATGTATAGAAGATAAAATAAAAAAGAACAAGTTAAAAGTTAGATGTCTTCAAGTCACCAAGGCCTGATGAAATGCATCCTAGAATACTCAAGGAGCTGATAGAGGAGGTATTTGAGCTACCATCTTTGAAAAATCATGGAAGTTGGGAGAGATTCTAGAAGACTGGAAAAGGGCAAATATAGCGCCTATTTATAAAAAGGGAAATAAGAACAACCCAGGAAACTATAGACCAGTCAGTTTAACTTCTGTGCCAGGAAAGATAATGGAGCATTAATCTGCAAACATCTTGAAGAAAATAAGGTAATAGGCAACAGCCAACATGATTTATAAACAATAAATCATGTCAAACCAATCTAATAGCTTTCTTTGATAGGATAACAAGTCTTGCGGATAAGGGAGAAGTATTGGATGCGTGGTATACCTAGACTTTAGTAAGACATTTGATATGGTCTTGCATGACTTGCTTATCAATAAACTAGGCAAAAACAACCTAGACAGGGCTACTAAAGGTGGGTGCATAATTGGTTGGATAACCATTCTCAGAGAGTAGTGATTAATAGTTAACAGTCATGCTGGAAGGGCATAACAAGTGGGGTTCTGTAGGGGTCTGTTTTGGGACCGGTTCTGATCAATATGTTCATCAACGATTTAGATAATGGCATAGAGAATATGCTTACAGCATCTCCCCGAGTTACGAACGAGTTACAGATCAAACACGTGGCCGTAACTCGATCTGTTCATAACTCAGACCCCATTGAGTTACATAGCGACTGCGCTGTTCGTAAGTGCAGGTCGCGTTTGTAACTCGGGAACCGCCTTTACGACCGCTCCATGGGAGCTTTGGTTGTAAATGCGAACGGTTTTAACTCAACTGTTCACAACTCGGAGACTGGCAGTATTAAGTTTGCAGATGATACCAAGCTGGGGATGGTTGCAAGTGCTTTGGAGGATAGGGTCATAATTCAAAATGATCTAGACAAGCTGAAGAAATGGTCTGAGGTAAATAGGATGAAGTTTAATAAGGACAAATGCAAAGTACTCCACTTAGGAAGGAACAATCAGTTTCACACATAAAGAATGGAAAGTGACTGTCTAGGAGGGAGTTACTGAAAAAGGCGACGTAGGCGTCATAGTGGACCAAAAGCTAAATATGAGTCAACAGTGTGATGCTGTGGCAAAAAAAGCCAACATGATTCTGAGATTCATTAACAGGAGTGTTGTGAGCAAGACACAAGAAGTCATTCTTCCACTCTACTCTGCACTGATTAGGCCTCAATTGGAGCATTGTGTCCAGTTCTGAGCACCACATTTCAAGAAGGATGTGGAGAAATTGGAGAAGGTCCAAAGAAGAGCAACAAAAATGATTAAAGGTCTAGAGAACATTAGCTATGAGGGAAGACTGAAAGAATTGGGATTGTTTAATTTGGGAAGGAGAAGACTGAGGGGTGACATGATAGCAGTTTTCAGGTATCTAAAAGGGTGATGAGGGGAGGATTTGTTCTCCTTGCCCTCTGATGATAGAACAAGAAACAATGGGCTTAAACTGCAGAAAGGGAGATTTAGGTTCGACATTAGGAAAAACTTCCTAACTGTCAGGGTCCCTTCCATTTCTAGTGTTTTATGAATAGTCAAATGGAGAGGCAGGGAAACAGGAACAACAGTTTGTAAGTACATACAGTTTATATCCAAGCTAACATGACTATAAGTAGGCATGCCAGAAGTGAGTTAAGAGGTACTGAAATGTAAAACAGGGACCTTGCAGGTGAGCTCAGGGTGGCTGTTCAATGCACAGGAGATCATATGTATGAAAGAAGCTGACAAATATATGGACAAGGGCTGCAGAATTGTCAGAATGAACTGTGGAGGTATGGGGCAATTCAAACCATGACAAGGAAGCGTGAATAGGAATAGGTAGCATTATGTAGAGCCTTGAAGATGCTCATAATATAAACAGTATGACACTAGACAGTAGGGTTGAGAAAACAAAGTGAAGAGGGCAAGGGAAAAGTGACACAAATGATCACATTTACTACACTAAACAGCTTTCACTAAACTTAGTGGCTTTTCTCCCTCAGAGCAGGACAGGACTGCTACACTGAATATTCCTTTTTTTAAAACTGTATTCTAATATCACTTGTGTAACTTGTAGAATGTTCTGTTTTTCAGCATGCCTGTAATCTCAAATATGCTATATCCTGCCAACAAACTCTGAAGCACACCAGCATCCAGAATGGATGCAATATTACACTAGTCTTTTCTACAATGGAGTTATCCGTGTGAATTAGGTCCTCAGTTTGAATGGAAGAGGATACTTCCCCCTACAGGAAATATTCCTCAGCTTCTGTTAAACATCTGGTATAAACATTGATTACACTGTATGGTAGATGTTGTGCAATAAGTATCATCCCTTCCTTCAGCTGCCCTTCTCTCAAGGCACTTTCAATGGCATTTGCAAGGTTTCAGTTTATCTGACCTTTATACTCAATTTATTTTTGTGTCCTGGGTATTTTTAAGATGAGTACATGGGAACTCCCAAATATTTTGCTGGTACAAATGGAAGAAGCATTTGAGATAGTGCTGAGATTGCTGTTTGCTACCAATAGCATGAAGATTTTGGAAAGTCTCTAAGTGCTGTTATGCTTGTTGCCGAATGGCTAAGAATAAAGGAAAGATGGTTCAATCTAGGTTCTATAGAATCACATACACTCTCTTGGGCAAGCCAAGTACAGGGCAGGTAGACACTTGGCGGCATAGACCGCAGCTGATAGCGATGCTTAGAAGGAGGTTATTCTGACTATTATAGGTTCAGTCACGAGCTGTATTTATGCACCTGTCTACGGGAGTTAGGGGACATTAGGAAGCCCTTTGTTCCAGTGCCAGTCCCTAGGTAGTGCACAAGTGGGAGAAGACTATGCATAGGCTTGACTTCTCTATGCAGATGCATTGGTACATACAGTTGAGACAATACAAAAGAAAAGTATACTGGGTCAGCAAAAGAGAGTGCTCAGGTGACTTTTTCCTTGGAACAGTAAGGGAAGAAGAGACTGAATTTGTCTCTATTCTGTAGGGAAATGTAGTTGTGCTGTGAGGCCAAAATGGTGAAAGGGACAGAATTCAGGATTACTCAGTAACTTGCTCAAGGAGGCACTAGCTACTCTGTATGTGGCGGGGGGGCACTGGTCTAGGATATGGGAGATCCAACTTAGGACCCTTCTGTGCCTGATTTAGAGCAGGGTTTTTTTTCTTTCCAGATCATTCTGAATCCTAGCCCATGAATGATCTGGTATGAAAAGCTCTGCTGTGAATAGGACTTGAACCTGACAAATAGGCTGAAGGGGGAGAGTGAAGGTAGGAAGAAAAAGGCATTTCTTTGAGGGATGTAAGCAAGTAATTGACTACTCGACTACCCGATAAGCATAAGCTTATCAGGTAGTCAAATGGAGTACTCGACTACTTGCTTCCCCACTCACTTGCTGCCACTGTATGAGAGGCAGCAAGGGACGGGGGAACAGGAGCCAGTTAAAAGCTGGTTCCCCCCAACACCATCTCTGTGGTGCCGCCTGCCCCTTCTCTCCGCTGCCTCTATTAGAGGCAGCAGGGAGGTGGGATGGGGAGGCTGCTGCCATGGCAGCCCCTGTCCACAGGTGTCCCAACAGGGAGCTGGGCCCCCCCAGCCAGCCATGCACAGAGGCTGCTCTGGCAGCAATCTCTGTCTGTGAGAGTCCCAGCTGGGAGCAGAGCAACCTTGTGGACTAGGACTGCTGCTGCGAAGCAGCCCCTGTTCATGGCAGCCCGGGCTGGCTGACGGCAGGGTCTACTCTGGTAGCAGCCCATCTGTGGCCAGCCCTGGCCACTACAAACAAGTGTTGCTGCTGAAGTAGCCTCTGTTCACAGCGGCTGTGGCTGGTCATTGACAGGAACTGTTGCTGGAGCAGCCCCTGCCTGCAGCCAGCCGGGCCACCGCAAACAGGGCCAGGACCGAGCAGTCCCGGCTCACGCAGGTCCAAGGTCACTGTGCCTGTGCATTTTAAATGTAGTGAGAGCCTTTCCTTAACATCCTTAATTTCTTTCCCCAAAAGATGTCTCCAACTCTTCTCTCCCCTCGGAAGCATACACAATATGTGCTTCTGTTATCTCCAGGCAACATTGTACCCCATTTCTTCTTATCTCTTCACATCCTGACACTTCTCTTCAGTCGTGTGATCAATTTGAGAAGGGGAATGATACATAAAAATAGGCCAAAAATAATGGTAAGATATTGAAACATGGTATGGTTTGAAAACAAAAATATGTTGCTAAGTGGGAAAAAGTTTGTAATGATTCCAGGATTAGGGAAACAGAGCTGCTGGATCATGGTTGGATAGGGGAAAAGATTGGAGAGGAGAGCCTCTGGAGAAGAGGAGCGCAAGGAAGTTCTGACAACACATTTGAAGGTAGAAAAAAACGTGTTTCTGAAGAGAGAAAAGGAAGGAGGTAGAAGGGTTACGGCAAAAGGAATTTAAAGAAGTATTTTAAACACCTTTTAATTCATAGAAATGACCCCATTTCTACCCAATAGCTAGCAAACATATTGACAAGGAGCTAAACTAAATCATCTGATTTAACATATATTTGATTTATGACTTAATATGTACTTAAATGTTTTCCTGACAGAAAAGAGGAAATTAAAAGGTGGGGAGGGCTTGGGCAGAGTCCCAAAAGCTATGAGAGAGGAAAAGAATCTTTCAGTCAATTCTTTTCCTGGCTGGAGGGTGAATGTCACATTATCACTAGTATTATTCCCACCAGAGTACTGCTATGCCTATCCTCCCTTTCTGAAGATCTTAACCAGAGCTCTGCAATGCCTGTGGCTGTTGATCCCCTGATCCAAGAGAACAAGAGTGAATCCTGGGGAGTTTAAAGTGTTCAGACCTTTTGCTTATGAAGCTAAATTTGAAAAACATAAGACAATAAACAGATCGCCAGGCAGACAGGAATAAGCAGCTGCACTCCATTTCTGCTGCCTGAGGTTAAAGGGTAGCCAAAAGCTATCTTGCCCTCTTCCCCTGCCACACAGAAGCCTTTTATGTAAAGTGAATTAGGTCAGTTTGGAGTGTTCCCAACCCCCAAATAATCATCTTGTTGATCCTCCTCACATTTCTTAGACAAGTCTTGAGCATGTTAGTATGATCATAGTGGACAGGGGGGTTTCACACTAGCATGACGGGCAATAAAAAAAGAGAAATATGTCTATTTACTGCAAAATACTAAAGCTTTAAATGCCTTAGCACAAAATACTGTTATTCCCTTCCTTCCCTGCTCTCCCAACCCTGTGTCATCACCTCCAACTAGTATTTCTTAATAGGCAGACTGTCCCAGTTTGAAATTTTCAGAAGCAAGTAGTGTCCGCAATACAGAAGCTTTTGTGTGCAGATTCTTAAAAATAAATAAATACATACATAAATACCATTGCTCCCTGTGCTGGAGCTGGGGCCAACAAGACCACAGTCAGGCAGCATCCTGTCCCCACAGTCTGGCCCCCATCTGGCTGAAGGAAGGGCCCATGTCAGAAATTTATGAAGTGGCCCCCTTTTAAAAATTATTGCCCATCTCTGATCTAATCCCTAGCGTAGCTACATCTAGGTCAATGGAAGGATTCTTCCATCCACATACCGACAGCCTCTCAGGGCTCGTCTATGTATACAGTGGCGTAGATGCACGGGTGCAACTGTGCCACTGTAGAGCTTAGTGAAGATGCAACTATGCTGATGGGAGAACTTCTTGTGTCAGTATAGATACTCCACCTCACTGAGTGGCAATAGCTGTGTTGACAGGAGAAGCCCTCCCATTGCCATAATGCTGCCTATACCGGGGGAAGGGAAGGAGGCAGGTCCATATGACTACGCTACTTAGGGATATAGATTTTCCATACCCCTGAGTATTGTTATTACAGCAACATGAATATGTGGTGTAGGCCAAATCTCAGAGTGGTGGGATTATGTGGTCAAAAGATGCAGAATATCTATTTTGGGATAGTTCTGGTATCCTGAAATAGCTCCACAGTGTAGACGTAGCCCTACAGTGCTTGAGCAAAATATCCTTATATAGTTATCTGGGACCTTGGGTTTCTCAGTGGAAAACTTTCAGTTTGGGAGCTCACTTCCTTAGAGGATGTGGACTGTTCCAGGATGTTTAAAATGCTGAAATTTTCCTATTCTGTTTGCTATATAACCTGAATTTTTGCCTAGTCAGATGGGCCTGTGGCCATTTTAAGATATATTTCAAAGATCCCAAAGGATCTAAACTGGAACTCTTTGTCAGCAAAACTCAAAATGCTTTGCAAAGGAGGTTAGTATCACTATTCCCATTTTATAGATGGAGAAACTGAGGCACAAATGCTGAGACTTTCCCAAGGTCACTTGGGAACAAGTTGAAAATAGACTCATGTCTCCTGAGTCCCAGACAAGTGTGCTATCTGTTAGGCCACACTGCGTCTCAGAGTTATGCATCATTATAATTCTGGGACACCAACCATTCCAATGGTATATAGTAGTTACACATTCTTGCCTTCAGAAATATAAACTATTTAGTGTTTGTGGTTCAAAAGCTATACTTTAAAATTGGCAGCCCTTAAAATTGTCACTTTGATTTCCCTCTTACCTTCATTTTTTCCCACATAAACATTTGTGAAAAGGTTAACTTTGAAATACATGGTTACACTTCAAGATGAAACTTTTTCTGACGTGATAAACACTTTAGGGAACAAACATTCAACACAATTGTCTTGGACCAATGATCAGAATTATAGTCACTCCTCCTCTAAATTCCCAGCAACACCAATTTTCAGTGGAAGACAGCCACAATCGCCATCACCAACACCCAAAAGTAGACACAATGAGGATGCCTGTCTCGATGAGTGAACTACTTAGGAGAAGACTAGATGCATGTCCCAACTGGGGAGCAACAAGAATCAGAATGGGGTTTCTGCTTCATGAGGCACATGAGAATTTGGCCCTGATAACTAAGATCTCTATTTAAAAAATCGTGGAATTCACCATGCACCCAGCCCTTGGATGACTCAGGCCACTCAGCCACTTCACTCTGGGCTTGTTTCTAATATTTTCCCTTGTGTGGGTGAAGGGGAAGCTTCTCAAAGTTGGCCACTATCATTTCATTCCAAGATAATAGAAAGGTTCCCTATAAGCCTCTGCTGGCATGTTACCATTGTGACATGAAGCCTAAGCCTCTGTATGTTTTACAGGCTAGCCTCTATATCAGGGCTGGGCAAAATTTGGCCTGGGGGCCAGATCCAGCCTGCCAAGCCACTGGATCCAGCCAGTGGACCACTGTGCCGGGATCCTCAGACACACTCAGCTGCTGTGGTTTAAAGCACAGTCTGTGCGGCTCTCTGCTCTGCAGGGAGGCATCGTATGATCTCCTGGCCCCCAGCCCAATCCTCAGCTCCTATAGGCTGGAAACAGCTGGCCAATAGGAATTGACCCCAGCCAGTTTCTTAGCTCCTATTGGCTGGAAACAACCAGCCAATAGGAGCTGAGAGATTGGTTTGGCGGATGGGGACAGCACAAGTCTCTTTCCCTTCCCAGGGCTGAAAGCCATATGGAGGAAACAAGCCTGAAGTTTAAAGTGATCTGGGGCTGCAGCAGGCAGGGAGCCCAGCCTGCCTTGGGGATGCTGCAGGGATGCTGGCTTAGGTAAGCACCTCCCAGTCAGAGCCTGCTTCTGGCACCCCTGCCTCTCCTGCACCCTAACTCCCACACATCACAATCCAAACCCTCTGCACCTCTTTCCCCAGATCACAATTCCCTCCCTCCTAGAACCCCTCCCCCAGGCCAGAATCCTCTCCTGCACCCTCCCTTTCCCTACACCCTAACACCCAGACCGAGGTCAAAACCCTCTCCAACTCCCTCTCAGACCTTATAACATCTCTTGCACCCCACTCTCTTACCCCATACGCCCTTCTGCACCCAACCTACACCCTGCACCTCCTCCACAGAAAAGTGCAGCCCTTGATCACTTTCCAAAATTTTGGAGAGCCCCCCCCCCCCACCAAAAATTATTGCTCACCTCTGCTCTATATCGTGAATGTCCCTTGGAAGGGAACAAACTATTCTAAAAACTATTTAAAATAAAACCTGTGTCGTCATTGTATTGTGATGGCAGCACCTTGGTAAAAGCCAGCTCTCCACATATACCAGCTCCTGGAGAGTCGTTCCCCCCCCCCCCCCCCACATGTAACCACTGAAATTCTCAGCAATTACACAATTACTTATATGCATTTTAACATCCCTGCTTTGTATTTCTGTAGCATCCAGAGGCCCTTGTCAGGTTTGGGCCCCCTGTGTGTGGTCAGCACTCAAAGAATCCTAGGGCTGCAAGAGACCTCAAGAGGTCATTGAGTCCAGCCCCCTGACCAAAGCAGGAGCAACCCCAACTAAATCTCCTAGCCAGGGCTTTGTCAAGCCTAGACTTAAAAACCTGTAGGGATGGAGATTCCACCACCGCCCTAGGTAACCCATTCCAGTGCTTCACCACCCTCCTAGTGAAATAGTTTTTCCTAATATCCAACCTGGACCTCCCCCACTGCAACTTGAGACCTTTGCTCCTTGTTCTGCCATCCATCACTACTGAGAACAGCCTTTCTCCTTCCTCTTTGGAACCTCCCTTCAGGAAGTTGAAGGCTGCTATCAAATCCCCCCTCACTCTTCTCTTCAGCAGACTAAATAAGCCCAGATCCCTCAGCCTCTCCTCGTAGGTCAAGTGCTCCAGCCCCCTAATCATTTTGGTTGCCTTCCACTGGACCCTCTCCAATGCGTCCACATCCTTTCTGTAGTGGGGGCCCCAGAATTGGATGCAATACTCCAGATGTGGCCTCACCAGTGCTGAATAAGGGGCAATAATCACTTCTCTAGATCTGCTGGCAATGCTTTTCATGCACTCTAATATGCCATTAGCCTTCTTGGCTGCAAGGGCACACTGTTGACTCATATCCAGCTTCTCATTCACTGTAATCCCCAGATCCTTTTCTGCTGAACTGGTACCTAGCCAGTCGGTCCCCAGCCTGTAACTATGCTTTGGATTCCTCCATCCCAAGTGCAGGACTCTGCACTTGTCCTTGATGAACCTCATTGGATTTCTTTTGGTCCAATTCTCTAAACTGTCTAGGTCACTCTGGACCCAATCCCTGCCCTCCAACATATCCATCTTCCCCCTAGCTTAGTGTCATCCGCAAACTTGCTGAGGGTGCAAATCCATCCTCTCATCCAAGTCATTAATGAAGATGTTGAATAAAAGTGGCACTTGAACTGATCCTTGGGGCACTCCACTTGAAACCGATTGCCAACCAGACATAGAGTCGTTGATCACAACCCGTTGGGCCCGACAATCTAGCTAGCTTTCTATCCATCTTGCAGTCCATTTATCCAATCCATATTCCCTTAACTTGCTGGCAAGAATATTGTGGGAGACTGTATCAAAAGCTTTGCTGAAGTCAAGTCACATCCACCGACTTCCCTGTGTCTACAGAGCCAGTTACCTCATCATAGAAGCTAATCAGATTGGTCAGGCATGACTTGTCCTTGGTGAATCCAGGTTGACTATTTATGACCACATTCCCCTCTTCCAAGTGCTTCAGAATAGATTCCTTGAGGATCCCCTCCATGATTTTTCTGGGGACTGAGGTAAGGTTGACTGGTCTGTTGTTTCCTGGATTGTCCTAGCATTCTACAAACAGGGTGAACAATAGCCTCTTCCTTGAAGAACAAACAGTTAAAGACAGCACACAATAACACTTCAGCAGCCCCTTGGGCCCAGAACTCTCTCTCTCTCTGTGGAGGCATCTTTAATGATTTATCATGCCCCAATTCTGTGCCCATTGTAATCCATATCAAAACTCCAAAAATAGCCAGTTGACTTTGGTGCTGGATCCTCACTGTCCTATATGCATCAATTGTTTTATAAGCCAAATTATTTCATATTTATTTACTACAAAAGATTATTTTAAGTAGTTCAGCATTAAACTACAGTCTTACTAAGAACTGCAGAAACTGTGGTTTGGCTGAACCGTCTGTTTAATAATGCCAGGGATAACCACACCCATGAGTTTTTAGCTAATTAAAAACACAGGGAAATAGGTTAAATTGGTGGTTTTACAATGCTGCTGATTTAGTCACGTTACAGATGCTATCACAGATTTTAATTCCATCATGATGAATTGCAGTTATTTAGTGATTATAAAGGACATGTGCTATAATGTACTCTTGTCATGTGACTCATTTAGTAAGGCTGCCTAATGTCAGGTTAATGTACCATATGCTAATCTAAGAATCCATGCAAGGCAACTTTTGTAGCTGCTCTTGGTTTTTAATGAAAACCAGAATTATTTCAGGCACTGAACAATAAAAGTGATGGGAGTTTGTTTTTCTAGCTGAACTTCCAGTGACAAAATATTTAAGGCGTAATGGTAAGTTGCTTTTGAACATAAGCTTCATAACTGAGATGAGATATGTGATGGAAGAAATTACATTGTTTGTATGTGTGTTTATAAGCACAAATTATATAATATAAGATGAGTTATAGACATATGTATATGCATTGGGAGAGATTTCAGTCAAAACAAATATTTTGTCCTACATTTTTAGAGAGTCTGAGAATCTGATCTTCCTGTTCTTGTGTTTTAAATCTTTGTGGCTTGAACTTGATTTTCTAACTTTCCATAGAACTGTCCAAATTGGTTAGCTACAAAGCCAGATTTTCAAATTTATTTTCAATCTCTCTTGCAGTCTATCTAGTTTAGCGTTAGTTCCAGGAAAAATCTTGACTTGTAGTTGTGTCACTTTATTTTCAATTTAATATTTTTATTGTGGTTTTTCAGAGATTCATAGATTCCAGTGCAAGAAGGGACCAGTGTGATAAAGTAGTCTGACCTCCTTTTTAGGACAGGCCATAGAACTTCCCCAAATATAATTCCCAGAGCCGATCTTTCAGAAAAACATTCAATTTTAAACTGTCAGTGATAGGAGAATTGACCATGACTTTTGCTAAATTGTTCCAATGGCTAATGAGTCTCATGATTCCAAATTTGTCATATTTCTGGTCTGAATTTATTAACTTCAGCTTCCAGCCATTGGATTGTGTTATGACTAATGGTTTGAAGAACCCATTATTAAATGTTTTTCTCTCCAGGTAATAGACTGCTCTCTATTAAGATAAATAGATGTAGATCCTTGTGTCTGTCACTATAAGGCAGGTTTTTCTAAACCTTTAATCATTCTCAATGCTCTTCTATGAACCCTCTCCAACTTTTCAGCATCCTTGAATTGTGGATGCTGGAACAGAACAAAGTGTTACCTCGACAGTCACACCAAATCTAAATACAGAAGCAAAATAACCTCTTTACTCCTGCTTCAGATTCCTATGTATATGCATCCAAGTATCGTAATTGCCCTTTTGGCCACAGTGTTGACTGGGAGCTCATGTTCAACTGATGATCCATTAGACACCTAATCTCTTTAGTCACTCCTTCCCAGGACACACACTCCCATTTGGTACATGTGGCCTGCATTTTTTGTTCCTAGATGGGTACATTTACCTTGACATTTACCCATATTAAAATGCAGATTGTTTACCTTGAGTAGTTCAGATCTCTTTGTATCAGCGACCTGTCCTCTTCAATTTTATTTTTTGTCATCTGCAAACTTAATCAGTGATGATTTTACGTTTTCTCCCAGGTCATTGATAAAAATGTTAAACAGCATATGGCCATGAACAGAGGTCTGTGGGACCTACTAGAAACTCACCTGCTTGATGATGATTCTCTGTTTAACATTATGTTTTGGGATCTGTTAGTCAGTTTATAATTTATTTTACATTGTTCTAGATTTTTAAGCAAAATATCATGCGGCACCAAGTCAAATGCCTTTCAGAAGTGTAAGAATATTATGTGGACAACATTACATTTATCAACCAAATTTATAATCTCAGAGAAAAAAGATATCAATTTAGTTTGATGGGAGCATGCTTAAGGAGAACATTGAAGCAATCTTCTCTGAGATCTTTCTTGTCCCAGGAATAAAGGAATATTGAACACAGAAGATTCCAGAAGCAAACCACTGGCAAGACAAGTAGTGTAGGGCTTTAGCTCTGTGGTCATTCTACAGTATGACTGTCCCTTCTACCAGACTCCTCCCTTTCCATTTTCTGAGAAATTAGATTTAACCAGTATTGCCCAGGTTCTTCAGGGCAGGGAGCTGGCAGTGGGGAGGGAGTGCAGGAGGGGCTAGCAAGGGCTCCCTCCCCACTAGCCCCTCTCAGGGTGGGGGGGACAGCAGAGGCTCTCTCACTTTCCCCTCACCCCTCCCACCAAGTGCTCACTCTCTCTCTCCCCCCAGCCCTTTACAGGGTGGGGAATGGGCATTGCAGGCTCTTTACCTCCCCCCTGCCCATTGCGGGGGAGGGGGGGCGCTGCCAGGGGCTCTCTCCCTCCCCACAGCTCCTTGCAGGGTTTCGGGGCCCCTGGGGGCTTTCTTTCCCCCAAAACCCTCATGGGGTAGGGTGAGCCACTGGGTCTCTCTTCCTCTCTTTGGCCTCTCTAGGGATGGGGGTGCATTGGGGGCTCTCCCAGGCGGGGGGGCATTTACCCAGTTAGGTGACAGGCAAGATAGTAAGCCCCTTCCCAGCTGGACACTCCCTTTGTGGTATGGCCACTCACAGTGGTCACTGCAATATAGTTCTCCCCTGCGTTCACTGACCCCAGTGACGAATGTGAGTATAGCATACCTCCGAACAGCCCCTCCCTTTCCATGTTATGGAAAACAGTCCTTGTCCTGCACTTCCCATTTTCCTGGCATAACCAAACCCGGATCTTGCTTTAAATTAGGAGAAGAGGAATCTGCATTATCAAATCTGGTGGTCCTAGCTCTTACTATTTAGGAGGAGTTCTTAGAATCACAGAATCCCAGGGCTGGAAGAGACCTTAGGAGGTCATCGAGTCCTAGGCTCCACGTGGCCCTGCTGTTTTCAAACGCTGCGGGGAACACGGGGCCAGCGGGGAACTGCTTGAATCTTCAAAGACAGAGGTGCCCTTATTGACTAATCAAACAGTCAATGAAAATTTGCATTGACTATTCATTTAGCTGATTAATCTAAATTTATCATTCCTACCCCTATGCTCCCCTGCTAGATTGAGGAATGAAACAAACTGAGCACTTTCCCCTCACTCCCTTGACTATTCCCTGATGAAAGGGAATAGTCAGCAATGTTCCTGAATGGGGACATGGGGACTGCAACCCACCTATTCTCCCTTAAGGGAGCCTGGGGGTGGGAGGCTTGGGGTTAGGGCAGTCCTGGCCATGGGGGGCATGCCCCAAGCCAGTCTCTTTCACCTGCATGGTGATTCTCCTTTCTGTATGGCTTTAGTGTCCCCTTACGCTTGGTATGTTGGGGGGGGGGCAGCTTCAGTCCCCACCCCCAGCCCACCTGCACAATCAAACCCTTACCTTGTTTTAAGTTATGATACGGGGAAGCTGCAAACCAAATTTGGTGGGCCTACCTCTTATTGTTTAGAAGGAGTTCTTGGACAGACAGACTCATTCATGCACTCACAGACAAACTCTTTCAAATATATAGTGGATGATAAGGGCAGGAAGTTAATGCCTGATTCAACTGAGAATCTAAAGTATCTTTCTCTGGATTGGAGGAACAGGGAGAAGCTATGCCTATGAATCACATAGAAGTTTGTACAAAATAGGTGATGAGAATCACGCAGTTATTTAAAAAGCTATACACAACAACACCAGTTTCCCAATGCATCTCTTCTATGAATCGTTTCTCATGTTTCAGGAACAAGGGAGCATTCAATGAGTTTGAAAGGCAACACTTTTCCAATGGATACAAACAAACAAACAAAACAAGGGAGAGGAAGGAAGAAACTTGTTTTGAGGAGAGGATAAATTGCAGGCATGAGGCATAATTGGTTTCAAAAAGCTTTTTATGCCTGTGGCTAGCCAGGAAAAGAAGACTGTGTTACACTCACCATTCATGTAACAACAAATCAGGGATGAGGGGATAGTTTAGTTTAGTTTATTTCAGAGCATGGTTGCTGGGCGGTTACAGTGAGCTCACTGTTACGTTCCTAAACAAAATAAAAAATTCTTCTTTAACTTTGAGTTGTAAAGCACTTTGAGGAATGGGCAGTTATACTCATTGGAGCCTTCAGTTTACATCAATTCCTTGATGGGGTGGATCCATTTAAAAAGAATAGATAGACAAGGAAACAAGCGTTGCAGGAACTTGTTTGGACGCTCAAACTGTATAGGAAAGAATTGCACTCAGGAGCATTAGTTTAGATGTTTTATTTAGCCCCTCAATATTTAAATACTAAAATGGACTTAATACTAATTTCTCAGGCCATTGAGATCAATGGGAGCTGTTTTAGATACTCAACACTCATGAAATTAAGGCGAGTGCCTAACTATGCATTTAGGAAGCTAACTTTAGGCTCCTATATTTTAAAATATTGGCCTAAATACTTAATGAACAAGCAACATCTGCAGAAATATTCAGATTGTGCTCCATTGGAAGGCCCTTTTCAGGGAACCCTGAGAAATTTTTCTCCTGGTATGCACCATCAATCCCTATGGAGCCATCCCCACTACAGCTGCTAACCCGCCTGCAGAGTCCACCCTATGCTTCTCCTCCATCTTTCAGCCAAGTGTTCCAGGACGCAGGTTCACTCCCCACCTTTGAGAGGGGACACGGAGCTGGAAGTGGAGTGAGGGTGATGGAGGCCAAACTTTCTGTCATGATGCAGGGGCCATGGAGCCACCCCTGAGTGAGCACACAAGGCCGAGGGTGGGGGGGGAGAGGTTTTTTAAACTATTGCTAGAAGCTGGCTCCCATATGACCCGAGTGGGCAGTGGGGCAGCCAGTGCTGCTGCTCCTTACTTCTGCCAATGGAAATGGAACTGTCATATGGTTGCAAGGGCCACTGTAACATTTGATAGCTGGGATGGGACTCAGCAATCATCTTTGTGAAAATGAAGTGTTAGCTTCTCCAGGACAGAGACCAGGTTCCAGCAGTTAAACATGACATTGTTCAATATGGTCAAATAAATAATAAAGCAGGTAAAAGCATTTAGAGGTCATCTGACAAGTACAGCCTCAAGTTAAAGAAAAAGGAAAGAGCTAGAAACTCCTGGGACAGAGGTCAGTGAGACTGCAAGAGGTTCATAAAACAAAAAAGTTCATAAATTATCAAAAAGATGTAATTTAGGGTATGGCATCTCAGGAAGGTTCAGTAGCTACTCAAATTTAGAGAGAAGTCTAAGAATTCATAGGGTTTTTTTTTTGTATTTTTGTTTGCTTTGCTTTGCTTTGCTTTGCTTTTTAAGGCCAGAAAGGACCATTTTGATCATTAGGGTCTGACCTGGATAGCACAAGCCAAAGAATTTCATCTGGTAATTCCTGCCTTGAGCCCAATAAATGTTGATTGAAGTAGATATCTCTTAGACATCCAGTCTTGGTTGGAGTAATTCCAGTAATGGAGAATTGACCACATTACCTGGTAAACTTGTTTGTGTAACTGCCCTCACAGTAAAAAAGTTACATCTTCATTCCTGTTTGAATTTTATCTAACTTCAACTTCCAGCCACAGGATCTTGTTAAACCTTTGTCTGCTAGATAAAAGTGCCTTCTATTTTTTATAATGTATATAATAATGTTGATAGCAAACCAGGTGCGGATGCTCAGTAAAATACAATTTTTTGAAGTCAGACCAGGGTAACAATGAACTGTGAACACTTTTCTCTTCCCAAATTTAGAATGCTTTGTGAAATACTGGAAAGAGAAATTTGGGTTACAAGCAAATGGGGTCAGACTACTTTAGTATCAATTCATAATTTCCTTTGAGACATGTGCTACTCCTAAAGGGACTGTCCTATAAGAGGGGGTGATTTAACATAGCAGGAATAGCAAGGATTGGTATGTGAGGCAGCATTGCTACATGTCAGGAAGATAATACACACTGGTGTTCAATTGTTCATCAGTTAGCTGTACTAGAATGGAGTGCCTGTTGTCTGACACATGCAAGCTAAGCATTGATCTGATCACTTCTGACATCCAAAAATGGCATGTTGCCTTTTCTCTTGAGGCCATAAAGACTGCCAACTTAATCCTGGCCTTTCAATGTCTTGAAATAATTTTTTGAAACATGGAATGTTTTGCCACTTTATTGGAATAGTACACAAGATCAGATTGCATAAATAAAAGGGTTTAGGACATTTTCTTTTGATGATTTTCCATCTGGAAAGAGGGCAGAAAATTTCCTCTTAAATCCTTTTTTATGGAAGTACTCATATATGGAAAGCTTAATATACCTAGGTCAGATAGATTGCATGAATAATATCTAAGTGCTACATTTAAAGAAGTTTGGCAGGCACTTAGATAACTCGCTAATTTAATATGGCGTTGTTTATAGAAACTACAGCTCGGAGGTATCTTTTTACACCATTTTATTTTTATTATTATTCAGCCCTGCAGGAATACATAGCACTTATTGATTAATAAAATGACAGATTTTGCTTCCAAAGAACTTAGTCTTGATAATTTTTCTCACACTTCCACAGAGGAGTTTGTAATATTCAACCAAAAATAGTTTTGTATTGATTAATTGTACTATTTGTTGAACTTTTGTTTTCAGGAGTCTTTTTAACAACATGAATGTCAAATACCACTAAGCACTGGGTGAGTAAGTATGCGTTTTCAAAAAACAAAACATTAATTCTGAATGTTGCCGTATACATCCTTTAATTGTATGTTTCAATCTGTGTTCCATCCATCTTCTATGTGCTCTTTCCTCTTCTTTTGTCTTTATATACAGCTACTGTACTTATTTGGACTTTTATATAGATAAAAAGAAAGCAAGTATATACAGGAATTATTTTAGGATAAACTAATGCAATCTTATTTATATGTCTTTGAAAAAAATGTTATGAAGACTGAAGGTAGTGTTCATTAAAATTCTGCTTTCATGTCCCTTTTCCATTGTGTTTGTGGTCAAATTCCATCTTTGTGTCTCAGACATCTACAGCACTTTGTTTCCTTTGAAGTATAATAATAATGAGTGTTTGAAATGTTTAAAAAGCATTTGATTAAAGCACAAAAATATGTTAATGTTACAAAATTAAGGTTAAACTGTACCATGTTCATTCCTTCTACTTCGTGGATAGGCTAATAGAGCCAGAATTTCAGGCTTGTTTGAATCAGTGCAGCTCCATTGAACTCCATTTACATCAGGTGTAAATATGATTAAAGGCTAAGGATCAAGTCATCAAATTTTTGTTCTCAAATAGTGCAACATTTTCTACAATAATAACTACAGATGTGCAGCATTTCATAATATGTACTACCTTATGTATGCCCGGCACTCCATGAAAGTAATGCAGGAGGGAAAACAATATACTTTTGAAACATAATGTAGATGAGAACAAGTATAACAAAGAGAAACAGATAGTAGGGTACAGGAGTTGGCAGTGAACCACTATGTGATAGCACATAGAGGAATTTGCAACTGAGTTGAGTTGGCATGATAGTCCCCAACCATTAGCAAAATGTACAACGAATACTCAAAAATCAAGGGCTAGATTCCCAGTATACTCATGATGCTTTATGTCTTCCTGGTGATGCAAAGCTGCCATAAATCTGATCCTTTATCATAAATCTGATGGAAAGCTGAATTTTAATCTGTGGAGACAGGATCAGAATTGAAAGTAGTAGTGTCTCCTACAGGGTGTACTACCTCATCCAAAATAACCAAACTGGGTTTGTGCCAAACTTTACTGATTTCATCCTTCTGTTGTTGTTCAGTTGTAATGTGGAAAAGTTGCTTGTGGTTTGACAGGCAAAATATTATTTTTAAGCACTAGACATTTTAAAATGTTCATTTTTCTGCTCTAGTGGTTACATAAATTACTATCATCTGTTAGTATTTGCCCTGAGCATTAGGGCTGCCATTTAAATAGTGTACCTGGCATGTCTCTTTGATCATTATAGATCTGTCTGATGAAATATTATTTGGTATCACCCATGCAGAATAAAAGTCCTGCTTTATTAAAACATCAAGTACCCTAGAATGGTGCAGTGGGATTCTCATACAAATACTTTTCAATAGGACACATATTCTCATGAACCGATTTAGAATCCCAGCTGGGATTCAGTTCCCGGGGAGAATTCCAGATTTGTCATTTACTGACACTGGTTTATTTTCAGTGAAGGGAATGCTGACTTCTTAGAAAAGAAGGAGAGGAGAAGAAAACTGTCTCATTTATTTTATTCTTGTGTGGATGGGTCAGGGTGAAGTTATTTGGAGGCAATTTTGTTGCATTCTTTGTCAGATGTGCATGCCATAAATGCTGAGTAGTGACCTTTCTTGCTTTTACTTAAGCCCTTTAAAAATATCAATTGTATTTGAGATTAGATTATGCCTTTCATATGAATCTTGTAAACTTTGCCATACAAGGTCTTCATCACCTGTGAAACAGTACTTGTGATGCTCATATTAGGCACATCTGGGAAGCAACAGATGGGAGTAATTTTCAGTTTAAAAAAAATGTGTGGAAAAAAGAGCATAAGTTTTAGTCATATACTTCCTTTTTTGTAAACGGTTGATATTCCAGAGAGAAATTGTGATTAGTTGTTTTTCTATTTTGTGGAGGCCCAAGGTGATCAGATACTTTCTTGGCAGCAGGACACACATTTTCCAGTAACTGATTGTTAGAATAAAACATCCTGGATCACCTTATTAGCTCTCTTGAGTCAGTTTACTGTGGTGCTTTTGGAAAATGACTCCATAAATTTGACAAAATGCAGTATTTTATGGGACAGTATATGACTTTGCCACAGATCTACAGTACAGCATATGCCAGTAGGGGAACAACTGGAAATAAAACAGAATGGCTTTTGTGAATTTTAACTGGCAAGCAGTATAAGTTAGCGTTAGGTGAGCACATCTGAAGGTAACAAGCAGAAATGAAATATAAGCATGGGTAGGGATAATGTGTTCATAATTAGAAATCATGTAAGTGAAACTGAAAAAAAACCACTCTTCAGCATCATTCCTATAACAGTAATTTTAAATATATTAAAAAGAACAGTGCACACATACTTGTAAGCATGAGTGTGTAAAGTACATTACATATACGGGACATAAAATGTTTGTTTCTTCCCATTTGAAACCTCAGAAAATGCCAAATTCTAATTTATATGCACACATAAAAAAACCCAACAATGATATTATTCAGTCGGTTAGAGATGGCTGAGAATACTTTATTTCTTGATTGGTAATCCAACTACATTGCAAATATTGTGAAAATTTCACATTGTTACAGCATTTTCTAAGAAATTGTACATGTCACGTGATCAGAAAATGCAGAGATTATTTCTGTTTACCTCACACCACTGCACATATTTTTCAGATAGAACAAATGTGAGCTGCTTTAGTTTGTTTCCTGTCATGTCTAGTGAGGAGAGCCAATATCTATTTTTTTGACTTGCTCAAGTATCACTAGTATCCACAATCATCCACTCTCTCTTCTTCTGAATATTAGTAATTAAGCATATGCATACGTGTTTATAGGACTAGGACTTCAATTATACACCCTTGCTGGTGAGTTCAGGACAAACATAATGCAGCCCTCATTCAGACTGATGTCTTTGGCTTCAACTGCAATGCAATCAAATAGTCATACCTCAGCAAAATTATCTAGAAGCTTACTCAATGTACTTGGACAGTTTCTGACTGTTATTTTCATATGAAAGAAGTCACTAGCAAAATGAAGCTTGACTAATGGCATTTCACATACAGTACATTAACTGCAAAAAGCTGTCAGTCAGATGCTATCCCTCAAATCCCTGCATGGAGAGGGCCTACACAGAAATGGGACTTTGGCATCTCCATGCCACCATCAAAGGGCCCTAAAAAGGCTTTGTGTGGCTGGGGGGTCAGGATAGGGAAAAGAATGTTGTCAGGACAATCTAGGAGGAGCACAGGACAGACCGAGGGAAACTGCAGTTCCTATGCTAGCCAAATGAAATTCACCTGGGAAAAGTAATGCACCCCACATCATGTTATCTTTCCCATGGGTTCGCTACTCCTACTTCAGATTCCGGTTTATACATCTAAGGATTGCATAGCATTTTTGGCCACAGTATCAGCTGTGAGCTCATGTTTAGTTAATTGTTTGCCATGGTGGCCAAGTCCTTTTCAGAGTCCGTGCTTCCAGGGTAGAGTCCCTCATCTTGTAATATGGGATTAATGACGTGCCTAAAGTTAAATATGTGCTTATATACTTGGTTGCATCAGAGGCTAAATGATCACAGAATTAGACGTTTCATTGAGGTGAATGAGATGGGGCAGAAATGGTGTCACATCTTTTCTGCCACTGCTTTATGCCTGGAGACAGTTTATAGGGTTGCCAGGTGTCCAGTTTTGAACAGGACAGTCCAGTATTTCAGCTTTCTGTTCGGGAAACAAATTGAGAAAATAGAAATGTCTGGTATTTTCTAAATAAGAGGTAATGTAGATTGTGCTGTAATGTCAAGTGTGTCCAGCATTTTTGTTGAAACCATCTGGCCAACCCTAACAGTTTACCAGAAGCAAGGGATAACTGGGCAACAGCAGACCAAATGATATTGCGATGATATAATTTTGGTAACTGAAAAAGACAAACATATTTGAAAAGAAAACTTAAAACTTGCAGCATATATAGTACGGAATGCAGCAAAAATTGTTAAGAACTGCATTTTCACAAGTACAAATTTCTCTTTTGTGATGCTTTTTCCCGGGGGAAGGCGGGTGGGGGGGGGGTGGGAAGCGGGGGGAGGAGGGAGGGAGAGAAACAAAATTCTGCTGTCTGTGAGACATGGTCGCTTTCATGACAATTGTCCCTGCAGTATCATTCATACTTCAGACTGGGCAAGAAAATATGCTTTAAGTCTCAAAAGGAGTGGTGTTCACTTGGATCTGCTAAAAACTTTAACAGATGTCAAGTAAGCATACTCAGAATTGCTTATATCTTTATTTTTATCCCACCTATTTTGTATTCAAGCTTGGACATGTGCATATTCCAAATTTAGCACTATTTGCATGCCACATTTCAAAGTTCATTTATTTTTGTATTATCTGTGTCAAAAAAAGTGTGGTTTGATTTGTTTTTTGTTTTGTTTTTCTGTTTGTTTTCCCACAGTGGAAGTAAGAGATGCTGATTTTCCTTTAAAAAAAAATCTATATAGAACAAATTACATTTTGTGCTGTGAGATCAAACTCGGGAAAATTTGATCCACAAAGACAAATCCGCCCCGCCCCCAAATTAGGATTAGGTGAAACTAGTTTATAAATGAAACATCTTAAACTATAGAATTTGCAACTAAGTATGTTTTATGAGATCACTTTATTTGTTGGTTGGTTGTTGCACCTGGGAACCCTGTTTGATTAGGCTTCCAGTGTGATACATACAAAGAAGAAAGTTCCTGTCCTAGAGAATTTAAAAATCTGAGCTCCGATCTGATTTTCATAACTGGAAACCTCTTCACTTCAAGTGGTCTCCATGTGAGGACACACACTTGTAGGATTTGGGTGCCGGTGACAGACTTGGAGTGAAGCTGCTCTTCAGGTTTTTACATTTTTTGTTTATCTCAAATGAGGATATGTGCAAAATAAATGTTCATTGTTTAAAATTAACACTTTGCAATACATTTATTGATTTTATTTGATTGTTATGAGAAGTCATATATCTGTATAATAAAGGCATAATATTCACAGAATGGCATAGAATAAGCACCAATGGGGGTTTTTTCCACTTCTTTTCTGATCATGGATTCAGATGTGCTATCCATGCTTAAGTGGAACTCCTCATGGCAACCAATGAAGACTACTTTATAAAAATCAACAGTATGACCTGTTTGTAAGACCTTTCTTAGAAGGATACAGTCAGCGTATAAATTTGTTTAAGGAATTACTATAAATCTGACTCAGAAGTCTCCACTGATTTTTGTGGTTTACCAATAATATTTTCCTACTTAGTATTTTTTTCTTGAATTTTTTTCAGTGTTAAATATCCATTCTAAGGACAAAGGAAACTGACTGGCTACATAAGGAAACAGGGAAACAAAGTATTTAGTCAAATAAGAAACTGAAAGAATAGAAGCGTTATTTTCTCTAATCTCTGTCAGCTATCTGTTTCATGTTACATATAATCATATTTTTACAAAAATCTGACTGAAGTGTGATTTTTGGACTTGCTGTGATCCCTTGAAATGTGTTTTAAATTTGTTTTGCATTTGGAAATATGTTGATAAGACGTGCTTAAAAAAATCTGTAAATAATTTTCCAGGATTCAGCTAATGGTGTCTTATTGAGTTGGGCTCTTCTTTATTAACATAAATCAGTCTTGCAGCCATTCAGGAACTTGATTTGTTGACAAATCTCATCTTGTTAGTACATGCTGTCCTTATTATTGGTATGTTTTTAGAACATAGCACCAAGCACCCCCCACCTCCCTTATCCAGCCCACCCCGCACATAGATACACAAACTACCAACCCAACACCTCAGTATGACAAATTAAATTTAGGGTTTGACTACAGTTGCCAGGTGTCCAGTTTTGAACTGGATAGTCCAGTATTTGAGCTTTATGTCTGGGAAACCAATTGAGAAAATACCGGACATATAAATGTCCTGTATTTTCTAATTAAGTAAGTTTTATTATTATCATGAGTATCAGTACATAATTGCGTACTACCTGGCTGGTAGACACGCTCACACTGCGTGAGTCACGCTGTGTGAGCGTATCTACCAGCCAGGCAGTACGCAACTACGCAGTGGGCGGGGGATGGAATCCCCGGGGCTGGACTCGCCCGTGCGCTCCACTGAGACCGTGTGCGGGGCGGGCAGTATCCTGGGATCTTCATGCATCCGGGCCAGCCCCGCTCTCCGTCTGCCGGTACCCCTCGTTCTCCCCCGCCAGCCCCATTCCCCCTGGCACATCCTAACCAGCCCTGCTCCCTGCTGGCCGGTTCCCCCCAATCTCCCCTGCCAGCCCTGCTCTCCCCAACCTCTTCACAGCCAACCCTGCTCCCCTCCAGCTGATTTCCTCTCGGCCAGTCCTGCTCCCCCCCCCATCCCCTCCCGGCCAGCCCTGCTCCCCTCCAGCTGATTCCCTCCTGGCCAGCCCTGCTCCTCCCAGCCAGCCCTGCTCTGCTCCCGGCCGGTCGTCTCCTCCCTACCCCATCTGAGATCAAGTGTGTCTGGTATTGTTTTGAAATCATCTGGTAACCCTAGGTTTGACTACATGTACTACAGTGTGGGTCTACAGGGCACTTACCTGACATGCACTAAATGGCCATGTGGATGCTACTGCCACACACTATAAGTTCGGTAGAGCAATTTAACCGGATGGCCTTTCAAATGGAAAAGCAGCGAGGAGTCCTGTGGCACCTTATAGACTAACTGAAGTGTAGGAGCATAAGCTTTCGTGGGAAAAAACCCACTTCGTCAGATGCATACTTCAAATGGAAGTATGTCAAAGAGCTCTACAGAACTTTTAGTATGTGGTTGCAGGGTCTACATAACCAGTTAGTGTGCAGAAGACTAATAGACTGTATGTTCATATCTTGACTTACTGTGCAGTAATTTTCCATGTGACCATGCTCTTAGGAATTAGTCCTGCATCTGGATCTTCATGCATCCTTGCACCCATGCAAATACACGCTAATTCAAGCATTATGTATGAGGGCCAAACCCCACAAATGTATGCATTTGTGCAACTTCACTCGTGTCTGCAATGGTTAGATCACCATCTCAGAGCACCTTCCACTTAAAAGTGATGAGAGGGGGTTCTTTGGGAGGAAGTCTCCACTTGCATCTCCTCTTTAAAATACTCCGCATCATAAGATTGTGTCTTTGTCTCTGTACCACCTCTGGCATTGCTTCCAAAATGACTTGTCATGTATTTTAGTTTTCAAAATCCTGTGTAGGCCATTCATTCTGGCCTTTTAATACTTAAAGTCTTTTGGGTGTTCCTTTGCCATTCTTGAGTATGTGGGGTTGGTATGGGTGGGGTTGTAGGTGTACGAAAGGGAGATGTACAGAGAACCCTTTGCAACCTAGGTCATGGAGTATTAATAAAGTCACTCTATGGCTGCGTTGACAGGATCAGCCATAGTTCCTGAGCCTCTACACTACATCAGTAGGGAACTATGTGAACTATTTAGTCATAGACATAAACCCTGACCCCAGCCTCGCCTCTGAAGCTGCCTGGCATGTAGGGGGTTGCATGCATATCTCCTGTATGAGTTCTCAAAATCCTACCCCTGCTCACTGCAGAACTGCACCAAGGAGAGGGAAATGGATTTGCCCCTTTCTGAATGGCTGGTGATTTTAATTTTTTTTATTTATTAGGGCTGTCAAGCAACATAAAAAATGAATCACTACTTATTGCACTGTTAATAATAGAATACAATTTATTTAAATACTAGAAGACTTCCGTGGTGTTGTCAGGGTCCTTCAGGGCATGGGGCTGGCAATGTGGAGGGTGCAGGAGTCAGGGCAGGGCCTTGGAAGTGTGTGTGGGGCAGAGCAGTAGGCTGGGAGTGGGGGGATGTGATAGTGAGGGTTGAGTGTGAGGAGGGGCTCAGGGCAGAGGGGTCCCATCTGTCACAGGATTTTCTCTCTCCCCATCGCCACTCCTGGCTGCCAGGGGCCTTTTCTCTCCCCTCCAGCCTGCCCCACCTCCAGCTGCCTTTTTTGTCTCCCTCAGCCACCAGGGGCCTTTTCTTCTCTCCAGTCCCCTCTGACCATCAGGGACCTTTTCTCTTGCCCCTCCAGTGCTGCAGCCAATGCCCAGGAGGGAGGAAAGAGTTTGGGGCAGGAGGTCTACTTACTCAGTGTACTGACATGCAAGATGGTCGAGCCCCAGCCCTGCTGGCCACTCCTTTGGTAGTGAGGCTGCCCCCAGTGGTCACTCTGCAGCATAGCTCTCCCCTGCAGGCTCACTGCTTCACAGTATCATGTCCCTACGAACACTCCAGCTCCTCCCTTTTCATGTACTGGAAAACAGTCCCTTTCCTGGCACAACCAAGCCCTGACCTTGCTTTAAGTTAGGAGAAGAGGAACTTACAAATGTAAAATTACGTACAAAAATAATTGCATTAAAAAATAAAACCATGTAGAACTGTAGAGCCTACAAGTCCACTCAGTCCTACTTCTTGTTCAATCAAATGCTCAGACAAACTAGTTTGTCTACATTTGCAGGAGAAATTGCTACTCGCTTCTTGTTTACAGTGCCACCTGAAAGTGAGAATAAGTATTCCATGTGGCAGTGTTGTAGCCAGTGTCACATGATATATATGTGCCAGATGCACTAAACATTCATATGGCCATTCATGCTTCAACTACCATTCCAGAGGGCATGTATCCCTGCTGTTACAGAACTCCTCCTTCTAAGATTTTGGAAGGGATATCAGGATATGTCTAGACTGCATCCCTCTGTCGGCAGAGGGATGCAGATTAGGTAGGTTGACATCGCAAATGAAACGGGGATTTAAATATCCCGTGCTTAATTTGCATAAAAATGGTCACCATTTTTGCCGACTCAGCACTTTTTCTGCAAAAAGTGGCAGTCTAGAGGGGACTCTATCGAGAAAGAAAGCCTTTTTTTGACAGATTCTGTAAATCTTGCAGGAGGCATAAGGGATCTGTCGAAAAAAGCTTTCTTTCTCAACAGATCCCCCTCTAGACTGCTGCTTTTTGCAGAAAAAGTGCTGAGTCGGCAAAAACGGTGGCCATTTTTATGCAAATTAAGCATGGGATATTTAAATCCCCGTTTCATTTGCGATGTCAACCTACCTAATCTGCATCCCTCTGCCGACAGAGGGATGCAGTCTAGACATACCCTCAGAGTCTTAAATCTTGGGATGAGTGCTGTAGCTACTTTTAGTCATCTTACATTGTTCAAACAGAGCAGGAGACATACAATTGTCCCTCAAGGAGTTCAGTCACAAGTTTAACACATTTTTTAACGAGCATCATCAGCATGTAATTGTCTTCTGGAATGCTGGCTGAATCATAAAGGTTCATAGGATTGTTTAGCATATCTGGCATGTAAATACCTTGTAATGTTGGCCACAAACATACCATGCAAATTCCTGTTCTCACTTTCAGGTGATATTGTAAATAAAAAGCAGGCAGCATTATCTCCATAAATGTAAACAAACTTGTTTCTTAAAGCGATTGTCTGCACAAGAATCAGGACTGCATGGACTTGTAGGTTCTGAAATTTTACACTGTTTTGTTTGTGAGTACAGTTATGTGACAATCTATATTTGTTAGTTGCACTTTCATGATAAAGAGATTGCACTACTATACTTATGAGGTGAACTGAAAAATACTATTTATTTTATTTATCATTTTTACAGTGCAAATATTTGTAAGAAAAATAATATAAAGTGAGCACTGTACACTTTATATTGTAATTGAAATCAATATATTTGAAAATGTAAAACGTTCAAATATATTTAATAAATTTCAGTTGATAGTCTATTTTGAACAATGTGGTTTAAACCATGATTAAATATGATACATTTTTAAAATCATGATTAATTTTTTTGATTAATCATGTGAGTTAACTGCAATTAATTAACAACAGCCCATTTGTTTGTTTATTAATTCGTTTTGCTTGGAATGAAGATGAAACTCTTCTCTGACTAGTGAATTCAGCAAAGTGACATCATTATAATCCTTTTTAGTTGGTGAGTTTTGAAAAAGATTCTGAATGACGCTGTGTAATTAAGATGCCTTTTTATAGTTCTTTCAAGTGTAATGAAGTGAGTAATTGAATAAAACTGAATGAAAGCCATAGCAGGCCACCCACATATACATTGGCTATCATAAGCAGTTACAACTAGATGAATAATTCAGGATGGTAGAGGGGGCAGTGTGGCTAAGTGGTTCTATTTATATATTATTCAGTGAACTCCAGGCATTGAGCTTTCAGCTAAAAGCTGTTTTCTGTGTATTTCTGAACAAGGATGTTTAAAAGCTTATCAGTGTTTGAATATGTTGTGTTTATTTTAGTTTTTGGTTTTGGTTTTCAGTTTATATAGCAGGCCTCTTAATTAGCTCCTGGTGGATAAACAATCAGCATTTTAATATATATTGATTCTCCTAAGCCTTGTAACTGAAGTGCTCATGTGTCAATATTAGTATGGAAATTCTGTAAGACACTACTACGTAGATCAGAACAGCACAATGTTACAAACACTTTGCATCCTTTTTGCACAGGTGTAAATGATACAAAGGACACTGATAGACAAGAGTGGGGCCCATAATATTTGAGTGTTTGTTGCAGAAAAATAAGTGAAGTTGAAGTAGTGAGAGCTAGTAATTTTAGGGATAGCAGTCGTTTCCTTATTCTAATACATTTTCTTGTTCACTGTTAGAGAAAAGCAACTTATTCTTTGATTCTGTATCATTATTGCATGATAGGTGAAACACTAGTATTACTCAAGATAGAATCATAAAATGAAACAGGCTAAATATAAACAAAACACATATTGAAAAATGTGCAGCAAATGTAGTAGAACTCCAGATCTGTTAAGATTCACTGTAATCTATTGTAGTATTTATCTTAATTTATAGAATCATAGAATACTAGGACTGGAAGGGACCTCGAGAGGTCATCGAGTCAGTCCCCTGCCCAAATACTGTCTAGACCAGGGGTGTCCAAACTTTTTTCAAAGAGGGCCAGATTTGATGAAGTGAACATGCGTGAGGGCCGACCATTTTGCCTGACATTCTTTGAACCATTAAAATTAAACACAAATTAACTATTTTATGCAAAGTTTATTGCAAACGGCATACTTTTCATTTCGTCACATGGATGACAAATCTAAACAGGTGTTAAATCACTCTGCCTTTCATATCTGAAGGCCAGATGAAAATAAAATCCAGGAAGCTGAAATATATGTCAGGAACATTATAAAGTACATTACATATTATTGGTAATAAAGGTTGTCTGTCAACTTTTAAGTTCAAAAAATATGAACAGGAACATAACACCAAGTATACATGTTGTGTCCAAATATATTTATAACTGATTTAGACCAACTGACATTAACTGAGATTTTACAATGTATTCATCTCAATACGTATGGATTTGTTGGGGGCCATAAAAGATAGATATTGCCAAATTACCTGTGGGGCCGTATTAAACCGGAACACGGGCCGCAATTGGCCCGCGGGCCGGACTTTGGACATGTCTGGTCTAGACTATCCCTGATAGACATTTATCTAACGTACTCTTAAATATCTCCAGAGATGGAGATTCCACATCCTCCCTGGGCAATTTATTCCAGAGTTTAACTACCCTGACAGTTAGGAACTTTTTCCTACTTTCCAACCTAAACCTCCCTTGCTGCAGTTTAAGCCCATTGCTTCTTGTTCTATCCTCAGAGGGCAAGATGAACAAGTTTTCTCCCTCCTCCTTATGACACCCTTTTAGATATCTGAAAACTGCTATCATGTCCCCCCTCAATCTTCTCTTTTCTAAACTAAACAAACCCAATTCTTTCAGCTTTCCTTCATAGGTCATATTCTCTAGACCTCTAATCATTCTTGTTGCTCTTCTCTGGACCCCCTCCAATTTCTCCACATCCTTCTTGAAATCCCTCAGAACTGGACACAATACTCCAACTGAGGCCTAACCAGCACAGAGTAGAGTGGAAGAATGACTTCTCGTGTCTTGCTCACAACATACCTGTTAATGCATCCCAGAATCATGTTTGCTTCCTTTTCAACAGCATCACACTGCTGACTCATATTCAGCTTGTGGTCCACTATAACACCTAGATTCCTTTCTGCCGTACTCCTTCCTAGACAGTCGCTTCCCATTCTGTATGTGTGAAACTGATTGTTCCTTCCTAAGTGGAGCACGTCGCATTTGTCTTTATTAAACTTCATCCTGTTTACCTCAGACCATTTCTCCAATTTGTCCAGATCGTTTTGAATTATGACCCTATCCTCCAGATTAGTCGCAACCTCTCCCAGCTTGGTATCATCTGCAAACTTAATAAGCATACTTTCTATACCAATATCTAAATCGTTGATGAAGATATTGAACAGAGCCGGTTCCAAAACAGACCCCTGTGGAACCCCACTTGTTATGCCTTTCCAGCAGGATTGTGAACCATTAATAACTATTCTCTGAGTACTGTTATCCAGCCAGTTGTGCACCCACCTTATAGTAGCCCCATCTAAGTTGTATTTGTCTAGTTTATTTATAAGAATATCATGCGAGACCGTATCAAATGCCTTACTAAAGTCTAGGTATACCACATCCACCGCTTTTCCCTTATCCACAAGAATCGTTATACTATCAAATAAAGCTGTCTCCCATGATTTTCCAAAGATGATAGCTAGAGGCTCAGATACCTCCTCTATCAGCTCCTTGAGTATTCTAGGATGCATTTCATCAGGCCCTGGTGACTTGCAGGCATCTAACTTTTCTAGGTGATTTTTAACTTGTTCTTTTTTTATTTTATCTTCTAAACCTACCCCCTTCCCACTAGCATTCACTATGTTAGTCATTCCTTCAGACTTCTCGGTGAAGACCGAAACAAAGAAGTCATTAAGCATCTCTGCCATTTCCAAGTTTCCTGTTACTGTTTCTCCCTCCTCACTGATCAGTGGGCCTACCCTGTCCTTGGTCTTCCTCTTGCTTCTAATGTATTTATAAAATGTCTTCTTGTTTCCCTTTATTCCCGTAGCTAGTTTGAGCTCCTTTTGTGCCTTTGCCTTTCTAATCTTGCCCTGCATTCCTGTGTTGTTTGCCTATATTTATCCTTTGTAATTTGTCCTACTTTCCATTTTTTATATGACTCCTTTTTTATTTTTAGATCATGCAAGATCTCCTGATTAAGCCAAGGTGGTCTTTTGCCATATTTTCTATCTTTCCTATGCAGCGGAATAGTTTGCTTTTGGGCCCTTAACAATGTCCCTTTGAAAAACTGCCAATTCTCCTCAGTTGTTTTTCCCCTCAGTCTTGATTCCCATGGGACCTTACCTATCAGCTCTCTGAGCTTACCAAAATCTGCCTTCCTGAAATCCATTGTCTCTTTTGCTGTTCTCCCTTCTATCCTTCCTTAGAATTGTGAACTCTCTGATTTCATGATCACTTTCAAACAAACTGCCTTCCACTTTCAAATTCTCAACCAGTTCCTCCCTATTTGTTAGGATCAAATCTAGAACAGCTTCCCCTCTGGTAGCTTTTTCAACCTTCTGAAATAAAAAGTTGTCTCCAATGCAGTCCAAAAACTTATTGGATAGTCTGTGCCCTGCAGTGTTATTTTCCCAACATATATCTGGATAGCTGAAGTACCCCATCATCACCGAATCTTGGGCTTTGGATGATTTTGTTAGTTGTTTAAAAAAAGCCTCATCCACTTCTTCCACCTCGGTAGGTGGCCTGTAGTAAACTCCTAGCATGACATCACCCTTGTTCTTAATCCCTTTTAGCCTAACCCAGAGACTTTCAACAGAGATAATTAGAAATAGCCTACATGCCAATGTATTTCAGAAGTTTATTCTTTTGTACAGGAGATAGGATGTCCAATTGGTATAATCAAATCTATGAAAAAGGTTGCCATTTGATAAAAAGAAGTGTGGGAGTTGCATGTGGAGAACATTTCTGTGAATTTGATTTTTCATACACTGCATTGGAGTTCCTGGTATGAACATGGGAACAGGCATTGGTTGAATACTATAGTCTCATAATATTCCCTATTCAGATCCATAAAACCATTCACTGTCTTATCCTCCTATAAATACTTCCTTAAGACTCCCCTTTGCTATGATGCCTTTAGGGCACTACCAGCTGACAACAGGTATTCAAGTGGTGAGTTGACCTATTCTGGAAAATATGCTCATTTCGCTATTACCATGTCCTTTTCTCTACCTCATTTGTTCATTTCAGTTTCCTTTTTCAGCTTGTTTTAAACTTGGTCTGTGAACTCTCTGAGAAAATGAGTCTTCTCATTATTTGTTTATACAGTGTTAGCCCCACCTAGAGCAAGGCCTTGCTTGTTGCTTGGGGCTGAGTGTTTGTCATTCACAAAACAATGAGGTTCCCTCAGGGGGGGCAGAATAACACCTGTAAATTTCCAGAGATTTCCACTCAAATCTGTTTGGCTTAAGAACTAAAATGCCTGCTTTACATGTGACTTCACTGAGTTTTGCTGGAAAACCTGAAGAAGGAGCCAAAATCTGTGAAAAAAGAATGCAAAAGAGAGGTGATCCAATGTGTGTCAGATCATAGGAATGCAGTTGGTGACACTGTCAGATCCACACTTAGTGTAGCTGCAAAATCCATTTCCAGATACCTAGTCCCCAGATATCATGTTGGAGTAGGCACAGAGCACTGAATGTCAACATTTGGGCCAACTATTGGAGGCGGAGTTGGCAGCAATCAGAGCATTCGTAGGAGACCTCAAACGAACTTTAGTTGCTCAGAGAACAAAATTTCCTGTGCACACCCAAACTGGACCTTTCTACAGTTTGAAAAAAATGATTCCTAACTCTCCATTGACAAACGCAGTTCTTGCTTTCTTCATGGGAGGAGATCAAGATACTGGAGTTTAAAAATGTGGCATTTTTATGTATAGAAAAACAATTGGAACATACGTACATCATTTTAGAAGTTTCCGTGTCTCCCTCTCAGCCTCGTTTAATTATGCTCTTTGTATCAGAGGCAGCAAGGGGGAGGGGAGGAGGTGGGATCTGGTGCCAGTGAGGAGCCAGTTTTTAAGCTGGCTCCCCATGAGCACCAGATCCTGCAGAGCCACCTGCCCCCTCTCCCCCACCCCATGCTGCTGCCTCTGATGGAGAGGCAGAAGCACAGAGGGTGAGGGGGGCAGGCGGGAGCCGGTACATGTGGGAAGCCAGCCTTTAAGTCATCTCCCACGGAGCCACCTCCCTCCCCACCTTACTGTCTATCATAAAAACCCAGCCTTCCACACATATTTCCACCTCATTTAATAAAGTCATTCACAGGCCACTTGGACAGAAGGAAGGAACTGTTTAACTATTGCCTCTGTAGTTGCATAATGACAATTGAGTGTGCATTGGGAATATTGGATAGCGTGTAATTGAATAGTCGTGTAACCGCATGAAATTTTAGTGGCTGCATGACTATTGATAGTCACTGGGGGTAGGGCCAGCAGACAGTGCTCTCCGTACCCCATTCCAGGGAGCCCCTTGCCAGCCTGTGCTGCTGCCTCTCTATCAGAGTCAGCAGCTGGGGGTGCCAGGCAGGGCTGGTTCACGAGGAGAGCCAGTTTAAAAACCGGCTTCCCATGCAGACCAGCTCCCATCTGTTGCCCTGTGCTGCTGTCTCTGATACAGAGACAGTAGTGCAGAGTGGCAGCAGTCTCTGTCTGTGGGGGTCCAAGCTCCCCAAGAGGCTGCTCCATGGCAGCAGCCTCTGTCTGTGGGGAGCTTGGACCCCTGCAAACAGGGGCTGTTACCACAGAGTAGCCTCTGTCCATAAGGAGCATGGACAGCTTTTGAACTGGCTTCCACAAGCACCAGCTCCTTCCTGCCCCCTCCCTTCGCTGCCTCTGTACAAGGCAGTGGAGGGGAGGGAGGTGGACAGGTTGGTCTGTGGAGCCAGCACAAGTGGGGACGCTGCTTGAAAGTCAGCTCCCCACGTCTATCAGCTCCTGCCTGCCCCCCTCACACTCCACGTTGCTGCCTCTCTGCAGCTGCAGGTAGATCTAGTGCTTGTGGGGAGCCAGCTTTTAAGCCAGTTCCTCACGAACACTGACTCCTGTCTCTCCGTTCCCCTTGCTGCCTCTGATACAGAGGCACCAGGGAGGAGTGCATGACAAGGTTAACCAATAAGCCCAGGCTTATCGGTTAATCATGTAGTTGTCAACATGTCGACATCCCTAGTGTGTATCTGGCCATTTGAAAGGAAGGCAAGGCAGTTTGCAGAAATAGATTGAATGCTGAGGAAAAAAAATTGCCCAAGATTATAGCTGCATATTGTGTTTTGCACAGTATTTATGAGAGTAAGAGAGAAGACGGTAATGATGATTGGGAGGCTGAGGTACAGTGACTTGCTGTAGTTTGATCAACCAGCAAGCCATCCAATAGAAAATGGAAACAATCAGGGCAAGATTGTCAAGGATACCTATTGCTCATACTTTGAGTCTCTTGCTTGTATATTGAGTTATTAATTTGCGGGTGGAGGTTGAGCGGTGGAATGGATAATCCTGTATAATCTTATTTATGGGTAGTGGAAGTGGAATGTTGTGTCCAGAGTAGGGATGTAAGTTTAACCAGTTTACTGCTTAACTGGGATCCTGTGAGCAGGGGGCTGCTCTAGCCACCCACAGTGTTGTGTGGCAGGGCCAGCTACATCCCCACAGTGTGGTGTGGCAGGCCTGTGGGTGGGGGCTGCTCCAGCCCAGCTGGGCCTGCCGCACCATGGGCTGCTCCAACCAACTCGGGCTGAATCTGCTGTGCTGCTGGCCCCCCATTGCACAGTAGGCGGAAGCTGCTCCAGCTGGGCTGGGCTCATTGTGCCACGGGTCAGGGGCTGCTCCAACTGGGCCAGGCTGGAGCACCCCTTGCCTGCAGCGCAGTGCGGTGGGGTCAGCTGAGCTGAAGCAACCCCACCACTGACATCAGGCAAGGGTGATGCTTATTGGTTAACCCTTTACAACCCTAGTCCAGGGGCAAGCACAACCGGGCCACGGTGGAGGAGGAGGGAAAAACAGTCCCCCTGCCCAGAGGGTTTAACCTTTAATTTCTACACATGTCCCTGATTGTGGCCACCCTTATTTTACCTTGGTTGCTTTTGTAAAACTCTGTGAAAATGTATGGATTTCCTGTGAAGGTAGAGGGTCTCAGACCTCAGGCTTTGGTCCCAGAGCTACACAGCAATTTTTAGCCCCACAGCCCACGCCAGGTAATCATGGTCTTTTAGCTCGTTGTAGATGTACCCTGTAGGGATGTCAACATGTTGTCAACTAAACAATTAACCAATAAACCTGGTCTTATCAGTTAATCCTGTTAACTACATGTACGTCCCCCACCCTTCTCCCTTCCCCTCCTCTTCATCCTCCCCCCCCCCATACAATTTTCCATTTCCATTTAATTTGGTACACTTAGAATCCTAGCCGTGAACTCAGAATTCTTAAAACTCAGTAACCATATGTTTTGGCATTTAATATATTTCTCTCTAACTTTCATTTTATAAAATAATCTACCATATTCTGGGGATAAGAGAGAATACCATATCTACTTGTTGATAAGCTGAATTTTTTTGAAAAAAATAAAAAACAAAAAAAACCCGCATTGTGAATTGGGCGGGTTTGCTTATGAATGGGTCAGTGTTATTTGCATTTTTTCCACAGAGGAGGAGGGGTTGGCAAACTTCAATTTCCAGCCCAGCAGAAAGCAGCCTGGGGCCAAGGGACATGCAGGCCACTGCTCCCCGTGACCCGGAACAGCGAATGGCAGTGATCGGGAGCTGACAGGCTCCATGCCTGTAGACACTCCACGCACATAAAATTTCCCAGCGTGCCAGTGGTTTGCCCTGCTGGGCTGGGAAGTGTCCGTGCTGTGGACTCTGCTGTATTCTAAAAAGTTGGAGTCATAAGAAACACGCAAAAGTTTTAGTAAATGTATTTTAACGCAATCTAACAAAAACTGAATAACTGAATAACTGCCGTAATAACTGAAGAAATATGTATGCACGTGCCTTCAAAATTACAAGCCATGTCTCCTATCATTCTAATGCACTTATTTAAAGTCTTAAAACCCTTCAAACTCTGAATCAGTCTCCAGTTCACCAAACAGCTCATTAAACTCAGTTTAGTCATAGTTGCTCCTGCATTGTCATTGTAGACGTCAGCAATGTCATCTTCAGACTCAGATTCCTTATCAGCCTCTATTGTGTCATAAGCTAATATGGTGTTGACTTCTGATCCATCAAGTTCATTGCTGATGCAACATTTTCTAAATTATTTTTGTATCATTTCCAAGGGAATGGACTCCCATGCATCTGTGACCCACTGGGCAACCAGACTGATTTCAGGCCTCATAAGATTCCTGCCTTTTGTCAACTTTGCCATGCCAGAACACATCCAGTCAGACCACATTTTGCGTAGCCTGTTCTTAAACAGCTTGTTCAAGTATTACAGTGAACCCTCGTTTATCGCGGTAGATAGGTTCCAAACCCGACCGCGATAGCTGAAAATCCGCGAAGTAGGGACACCATATTTACGTATTTATTTAACATGTATATTCAGACTTTTCGTGTTTTATTTCTTTCTGTACTGAATTATATGTCATATGTAATGCAATGAACCATCAGTAAGAGCAGATATTACTAATTATTAATGGAATTAACGAAATATTTGGGGTCTTCATATATCGCGGCTATTTTCGAAATTTCCGGAAAATCCGCGATATATTTCTTTTATAATATATACATACGTAATGAAAAAAGTCCGCGAAGTCGTGAATCCGCGATGGTCGAACCGCGAAGTAGCGAGGGCTCACTGTACGGCCAAAGTAGTTTTATTTTTTTTTGACCATGTGTTTTACCTCATCCATCCTGTGTGCCCTAAACATGTCCCAAGCAAGCAAAAAGGTTTCTTGAGAAGTGCTCCTGGTCTCTTATTCCACATTTTCTAGCATTCAATAGTCTCACTTTCATCCATCCATCGCTTTTTATGTTCATGCACAATGACACCCACAGGAAACTTCATGGCTTTAGACAAGGTTTTTCTTTTGAAAATAGTAACAGGGCGGAGCTTTGATCCATTGACCAAACATGGTAAAACTCTGTAAAATTGATTTTTTTCGGGCCCAGTGGTTTAAATTAAAACTGTTTTCTCACCAATACCAGTTACTGTTCTGTTGCTCGGGAGATCAAATGTCATCAGAATTTGATCAATATGTCCTATTTGTGACAGCTCAAATGTACATTCCTTTCGATGTTTTAAAATAAACCTTTGGAAAGATTCAATTTTTTTCTTCAAGATCTCTCAGCAGCTTTTGCTCTATCATTGTTCGCTGCCGATGACGGTTAATGAAGCGAGTACACCAACCCGCTGATGCAAAATACACTGATGGCTTTTCACACTTGCATTTCTCATCTTTTGACATTTGCAAAGCATGGAAACGAATTCCAGTTCTAGTGACAAAGTACCCATTTTGTTGACATTCAACAACTCAATCTTTGAGCTCTTTCTCCAGCCCAGGAAATAAAGCCCATCTTGTTGAACATTTTTTCTTGCCTCTTGGCATGTCTTTTAATGTTGCTTTATTTTTTTTTGCCATTCTCTTACTCACTTCTCATAGATGCCGAATTCACGAGCAGCAGCACAATTATTGTTTGCTTCTGCATATTCAATAACTTTAAATGCTGCATCATAATCAGACCATTTTCTTTTTGTTTTACTGTTGCTCATTTTAAATTCTAATATGAAAAACTTAGAAAATAACAGATTTTTGTAGAACTTTATAGAGGAATGTCACCTGCTTTATCACTGTCAAAGTATAATTGTTTGTTTATTTCAAAGAAGCCCTGCAGATTGGCAAGCCTGGGTTGATAACAGGCTATTTAAATTGTATTAAATATTTTGATTCTGCACGTTATATTTTCGGATTGCCTAAAGACTTAGGCGGTTCAGTGGTCAACACGCATGAAGAGCTCAAATCACTTAGTAGCAGACTGATACCAATGCCATAGTACTAACATTCGTTGTATTTTTTATTGTCTTGTAAAATCTAGAACTTTGTGAAGTGGAAGGGTCAAATCTCATGTGGATACAATTTAAATAAAAATTAAATCTTAGCACTTTTTTTTTTTAAAGAATTGAGCCCTGAACTTCATCTACAACAGAGGTCAGCAAACTTTGGTTTCCAACCTGTTAGGGTAAGCTGCTGGCGCACTGGGAGATTTGTTTGCTTGCAGAGTCTGAGGGACTTGCTGGCTGCAGGCATGGAACTCCCATTGGCTGCTGTATACTGTTCCCAGCCAATGGGAGTGGAGAGGCAGCCAGCATGTTCCTCAGTCCACGCAGACACTGACAAGCTGGGACTGGAAGTCTGTATACTGGAGTCGGATTATAAACGGATCATTGACTTTTAATGTTTTTTTCTCTGTCAGCTTACAAATGAAGAGACTTATGTTCAAGTATATATAATATTTTCAGACAGTAAAAGTTTACAGCAAATTGCATGTTAGTTTGTCAGTTTGTGTTAACACATATTTTCAAAGTAGAAATTAATATGTGTAGAGTCAGTCACTTTGCCTATGTTCTTTTTTTCATACAGTTAAAATAGCAAACGGTTTTGGGTGAATTTTCTGGCAGCTGTACAAATAAAGCAATAGGGCCCATAGGAATTAATGCTGTGAGGGGGGAGCTACCGCAGGTACAGAATTACGGATGACTCCTTTAATTGGGTAAAAATTTCAAAAATGCCTAACGCAACTTAAAAGGATAAAGTGAATTTTCAGAAGTGACTTAGGAATCAATGGGACTTAGGCTCCTAAGGCTGTGATCTTTAAATCTATTTAGGCATTGTTGTGCTCAGCCTCACAACACCTAATTGATTTAGGAATCTAACCCTGATTTTCAAAGGGGATTTAGCAACTTAAGAGTCTAAATAAAACATCAAAGGAATTTAGACTCCTACGTGCCTAAAGTCCTTTTGGAAATGAGATTTAGGCTGCTAAACCAATTAGGCATTGCTACTTCTAAAGAGCTGGGCCAAAGTGCCCAAGTTTAAAAATGGGAGCATAACCTGTCCTTACCACAATTTCCTTTTCTTCTTTGCTTTGGGGATTGTGGTTATTCCTAGCCCCTGGAGTCAAAGACCACAAACATGTAAATTACGAAATGACTGAAAGTGAAATTCTAAACTGCCAGTTCAATTCCTTCTCTACTCGGGCAATATGAGTACACACTAGCATTCACACTGAAATGTATGTGTGACTTGCATGTGAAATATTTTTAATTGCATAACTAGAAGATTTACCTGGCATTGCTCAAATCATTTTTGTTTTCCTTCATTTAAATTGTTGCTCTGGGGTCGGAGTGAGGATGAGGGGTTCAGTATGCAGGCTGCCCTGGGGAAAGAGAACAACTTCACCCCTCTCTTACTGCAGCAGCTTGGGGCCAAGTGCATGGGGGCTGCAGCTGCAGTGCACATAGTTGGGGGAGGCGTGCATGTCCCCTGGCTGGGGGCAGACAGACAGACATAGACAGACAGACAAATACACACAATATAGAGTAATTGTCCCTTTCTCCACCCCTGCCAGCCCAATGGGGTTATAACTGTTCCCATCTCTGGATCCTTGCTGTCCCCCCTGTGGCCATCATACAATATAACTGTCCATGCTTTCCATCCCATATCCCCTGCTGCCCCCATGTGGTCATTATATAACAGAGCCCTCCCTTTCAGTTTGATGAGAAAAAATCCCATTCCAGGCACATCCCATTTTCCTGGGACAACCAAACCCTTACTTTGCTTTCAGTTGTGATGAGAGAAAGCTGCATACCACATGTGGTAGTTCTAGCTCTTACCATTTAGGAGTTCTTGAACGAACAGACAGACATACACACACTCAGAAAGACAAACTATCAAATATATTGTAGATTATGATTTAATTAATACATTATGTATTCATGTGCTTACTAAACATTTTAATTCTTTGTCTACCCTTACATTTTATAAATAAGCATACCTACACAGTGAGATTCCACCAGAAAAAAACCCCAAAGAAAACAAGCTCATTCTCCCTTCGTATTTAGGGAGTAGTTTTGAAACCATTTCATTCAATAAATTGTGGTGTTTTGTTTTATTTTTAACCATATTCAATATTCATCTCTTTAAAAATCTTCTAGAGATCAATAAGTTATATGAATTTTATAACTGGGCGAGAAAAATAAAATACATTTTTATGTATAGCATAGTACAGTAATACAGTTTGGAAAATAGAAATGATTTTGTTTTAGCTGAAGGCATAGGCATTTTCTTGGAGCATTAAATGTATTTGTTAGTTTTCCTCTGTAGTTTTTCTTTCCTGTCTAACTTTAGCCTTTTTATTTTTACATATAAAGACTAGCTTTTTTTTTTTTTTTTTTTTTTTTTGCCTCGTAATAGAAGGTTATATCAAAATGATGTTTCATGGTTATTTGGTGTCAAAGACTAAAAATAAAAACACATTGTTCCAAGTATTGTGGACAACTTTTCCAGACAGGGGAAACCAGAAGGTTTTTATGATTTAGGAAAACGGAGTTCCCAGAGGGCAGGTCTGTTTTTCTTCCACTCTTCCCTGTAGGATTTTCTGAAAACATTTCACTCATTTATAGCCTTTTATTTGTAGGGTTCTGTCTGTGTCCTGTGTTCCTTTCCCACCCCTCCAGCCTGTCTAGAGCTTTCCCATGTTGTCAGAAGTACGTTTCAGCAAGGGCTCTTGTTTACGTGCAATACTCCCACCGTGACATGACTTCAAAGAGGGTTTTCCCCCTCCTAATAGGGAAAAATGAACCGACTGCTAGTAATGGGTTAAACTGAGGCTTTCATTTCAGCCATATATAAGGGGCAGCACAGAACTAATCAAATATAGGTGTGGTTTTTTTTAAATGCTAGGTTAGCTGCTTAATGGTGTAGCTTTTTTACAGCTCAGAATTTCTTTGCTAGTAGGAAAACCCATTGAATTATAAGCAGAAACACAGATCAACACTGAGCGAGGGCCAGGATTTTAAAAAGTGTATGGCTAAACTTAGCCCATACATCTCTATTTGGGCACCAGATAAGTGTCCTAATTTTCAAAAGTGCTCAACAGTCAGGAACTTTTGGTGACTATCTTCCAATTGTTTTTATAAAATTCAAATCATATGTTCGAGTATTTGGATGTGCTCTCTGTAAAACAATGAAAAACGGTTTCCTAGAATATATGATTTATTCACAGTTGATTTTCAATATATCTATATATTTCTAGCTAGAAAGTATAAATACACTAATAATTTTTCCCATGTTCTGAAATTAAGATATACCTTGTGTTCAAATTAGGAAAAATATTGGTCTAATTATGCACCTTTCCTGTTTAACACATCATCCATGATAATCATTTGGTGTTAATGACACATTTCTACTTTCCAATATCTAGATTTTTTTTTCTAAAAAGAGCCTTCATTTAAAAATACCAGTTTTCTGAAATTAGTGTCTTTTAATGAAAGTTACAGCCCTTTCTTAAGTATATTTTCCCTGAAAGAATAGATAAATTAATTCTATATAGTTTCCCCTGAGATTAAAGTTTATATGCTAATTAAAACTGTTAGTCTGTTTGAAATAATTCTTTATTTTTTTTAACATTCAACTAGTGTTTGTGGTTTAAGATAAGAAAATTGTATCCCCCGTGGAAAGGAAATTGAGCTATTTTGGGGTTATAAATGCATGGAGTTAGACATGTAATCACCCTCTCATATCCAGAATTGTCTTATAAATCATATTATAGGCTTCAATTTTAATGTAGCAGTAGTTATTTTTCAATAGGTCATATGTCAAAAGACCTGAATTTAATTTGACATGCTTGCTATCCATTTAGGAGAGGCCCAGAACCTAACTAAAATGGAAAGGACATTTTCACTCCAAGAACATACTGTTCTTTGAATTTATAAAAAGAGTGTTTGTTCTTGTGTAATTACAAGCTTTCGGCTTCTAGTTCTGACAGGTCTCTTGCTTATTTGAGGGGTTGTATGGGGAGGTAAGAATACAAATGCAATCTAAAAACATGACCGTTTCCAGTGCACTGCATCAAAGAGATCACCTCCTCTAAAAGAACATTAGTAAGGTTTAAACGTCAAGCACTCAGGTTAGGCAATTCCATAGTAGTTCAGCCTTCTTATGCATGTGACAGAATCTTTAAGTACATGATCACATATTGTACATGATCCATAGGTCATTCAGCTCTCAATTCAACAAAGCCCTTAAGCACATCCTTAATGTCTCATTGTAGTCAATGGGACATAAAGCATGTACTTAAAGTTAAGAACACATTTAAGTGACTTTGCTCCATTCATGCACAAGAGGTATTGTGTTCTTCGCCTTTCCCCTTCATCTCCCACACTTCCCATTCCTCTCTTCAGTGTGATCCATATTGCATACTTGCTCTTATTCATGAGCTCTTGCTGTCTCTGTAGCCACATGTCTCCTTGGGCTTCTTTAATTTTGCAGTATTTACATATTGTTTGTAATCAGGTGAAAAGGGGTCTGCAGATGTGCTGCTCTGCCAGGGCCCATGAATGTGTCTGTTAGGTGTGCATATTATTAGCACCTGCTGAGATTCTTGTGCCTGAGGCTAGAGCAGCTGTACCTGTTTGGAAATGTGGAAACCCTGTTAGACTTTTAGAAAATCCCTTATAAATTGCCATGCTCTTCTTTTGCTGGACACTTGCAGCCCTTTGTGACCAATTAATCTGGTTTTTTTTTAATCCCATGATTTCATAGGGAAACAACCCCCTACTCTGATTCAGCCATGCAGCTGTTAAGAAATTCTGGTGTTGACTTCCCTAGCCTTCAGGTTTCCCCCTTGTGAAATGAGGATATTTCCTCACTCTGTATGTGCTTTGAGATTTATGGGTGAAAAAAATGCTATGTACTTTCAAAATACTATTACAAGCTGTCTAATAGAACTAGATATTGTGAAGAATGAGTCTGAGACAGAGTGTGTCCTCAAATGGTATACATTTGTCCTAAGTACCCATTTGTTTGTCTGAAAAATAATATTTCAGGGTTTGCTTATCAGGCACTACTGAGATACGATAGACTCCTGCTTAAAATGTTTGCAGGAAATAAGTAATGGCTGTCACATCTCTGTATTCCTGTTAAAAATTTCTCTCCAGAACAGTGAAACCTGTTGAAGGGCTAGTGCATCCTAGCAGAACGGGGGGTGAGGGGGGGGGGGAGCAACAGAATTGGCATGCATCTGAACAAGGGGGCAGTGGTTTTGTGCTCCTGGAATGGGAGGGGCCGTGGCAGCCAACCCTCAGTGTCGCCCAGACTGCGCCCTCAGAGCCACCTGGAACATGCAGTGTGAGGCTCTGGCTGCCACGGCTTCTGCAGTAGCAGGGGCAGCAGCCTGGAGCCTCAGGCCTTTTTGAATTGGCAGACCCTGGAGTGGTTGCCCCTTTTGTCCTCCCTATCAGCAGGTCTTTAGGGCTATGTCTACACTGCAGAGTTATTTTGGGATACCGGAGATAACTCAAAGTAGCTATTCCGCATCTTAAGAGCAAGCCCGTTATATTGAAATATAATGGGCTCACTATTCCAACGTCCCTGTAGATCTCATTGCACAAGGGTTAAGGGGCGTTTCGGAATAGAGCCTTATTTCGAGGTAAGGGTTCTATGTAGATGCACTCTAGAAGTGTTATATTGACACCACGGCTCCAATGCAACCGTGCTGCTGTAGCATGTCTGGTGAAGATGCTCCATGCTAGTGGTTTTCAAACTAGAGGTTGCGGAATATCAGGCACTAGGTCTCATTGCTGCAGGGGGATGAGGTGACCAGCAGGGATGCCTATACAGGCTAATTGCCTGTCCTGGTACCTCAGACTGTGTAGCAGGCCTAGCTTCTACCTTTGTGAGGGGGGAAGAGAGTGCATAGAGCTCCGTGCATTGCTTCTGCCCCAAGCACTAGCTCTGTGTTCCCATTGGCTGGGAACCTGCTGCTGGCTGCTTCTGAGGCGCAGCATTGTCTACAGTGCCAGGCATAGGCATGCGCAGCACATTTCATTAGGGTGTGCACCCAAAGATGTTTTTTAAAATGTACTTTGACTCCCATTAACCACGCCCCTGACCCCCATTGGCCACACCTCTGGAGGTAACACTCTCTGGGCAAGACGGACACAAGTAAAACGTGTCATGTGAGCCCCCTCTAAGGACTTTTCCCCCCATCCTCCTACCAACTGGGGGTATGTCTACACTAGCTCGTTAGTTTGAGCTAGGTAGGGTAACTAGGGCAAGCGGAGTTGCAAATGAAGCCCGGGATTTAAATATCCCAGGCTTCATTTGCATGTTCCCGGACACCGCCATTTTTAAATCCCCCTTAGTCCGAACTCCATGCCCGTGGCTACACGTGGGCTACACGCAGTACGGAGTAGGTAGTTCGAATTAAAGATCCTAATTCGAACTATCGTTACTCCTCATGGAATGAGGAGTAACGGTAGTTCGAATTAGGATCTTTAATTCGAACTACCTACTCCATGCCGCGTGTAGCAGTGAGCACGGAGTTCGGACTAAGGGGGATTTAAATATGGCAGCGCCCAGGAACATCCAAATGAAACCCGGGATATTTAAATCCTGGGCTTCATTTGCAACTCTGTTTGCCCTAATTTACCCTACCTAGCTCGAACTAACGAGCTAGTGTAGACATAACCAGGGATTAGTTTGCCTCCCCCCCCCCCCCCCCCGCAACACCCCATGCAACTATCCTGCAATTGCATTACCCCAATGTGTGTGACATTAACTCGGGGGCGGAGAGGCTGGGGGAAGTATTCCCTCTAAGAGTTTCCTCCCATGAGCAGAATGAATTTTGTGTTGTGCACCAGTACTGAGTTCATGTGGCTTGTTTGGATGTGCCACTGTGGCACCCAAGTTATTAATAAATATCTCATAAACCTCTATCTTTTCCCTCTGCTGTCATGTCTCCTCCCCTTGCTCCATCAGCTCCCCTGGTGCCTGCTGCCCCCCAACCCCTCACCTCCTCTGCTGTCCTGACTCCTGCCCTTCTCACTGCCCTCAGCCTTCCTGAGACCTGCCCCCCACCACCAGCCCTTCTCTCCCCCCTGTGCCCACTCCTCCATTAGCCCCACTCTGATATTGTGATCTACCCTTCCTCATCCCCTCTCCTAACACTCCTCTACACATCTGCCCTGCCTCTCTCCTCTGGTGCTGGTCCCTCACCTGCAGTTGTCTGCCCTTCTGCTTCACCCCCAGAATTCCCTAGCACCTCACCTTCCCTTACCCCTGCACCTTCCTGGTGCCTCCCCCCTCCCTCACCACCCTCTGTCCCCATTCCCCTCATGCCCTGTGCTCTCACACATGCCTTCCTCATGCCCACCCCTTCTTTCAAGCCTTCTCCCAGCACCTCCCTCTCCCCCGTCTAATCCTCAATGCCCTTACCCTCTCCTCTCCCAGCATCACCCTGTCCCCCCTCCCACTGACACCTCCCCTCCTGCCTTTTTCTCATTGTCTCCACGTGGCCCCCTGGCATTTGTGTCTCCTCTACCCTGTCCCTTGGTGCCTTCCCCTTTCTTCTCCTGATCTGTCCCCCTCCCCTCAGCACAAGCCCCTTCCTCTCCCACCACTTCCTCTTATTTTTTCCCCCTTTCCCTCCCCTCCCTTACCTTTGGCTTCTGCCTTCCAATTCGCGGGGCTGGAATCAGAGCCGGTCCAAGCTACAGGCCGGCCAGACCCTAGCCTGGGGCGTACCCGGGCTGGGCGGGGGCGCCCCCGAGTGCATAAGGGATGCCGCACGGTGCTGCAAGGCCCAGGGCGCAAAAATGGCTCAGGCCGGCCCAGCTGGTGTCAGTAGTCGGGCCCCAGCTGCTTCAGATGTCAGACCGTGCATGTACTTTGTCTGCCTCACAGTGCCTCGTAGATGGCCACAGGGAATTTAAAGTGAGGGTTTGCGGCATCCCGTCACAAATCCCTCTCCTCCTCCAGCAGCCACCAGCTGACCCAAGACATTAGGGTGTGCCTGAACACACCCAGCACACCCCGTGCACACGCCTATGGTTCCAGGAGAAGCCAGAAGCTGCCTTAACACCACCACTGAACCTCTGACTGGAAGTGGCTCAAGGTAAGCCCCTCCTGCCCCCGGCCTGACCATCCTCCTCCAAAGCCGAAGTCCCCTCCTATACCACAAGCTGTCATCCTCCACCCCACCCCGGAGTATACACTCTGTAGTCAAATTATGTTGGGTCAAGGGCATCAACAATTTTCTTCAACTGGGTCATGAGGAAAAAAAAAGTTTGAAAACCACTGCTCTATGCTGATGGTTAGCATAATTACTCCACCCCCTCCAAGAGGCAGAAACTATGTTGGCAGGGGAGATGCTCTCCTGCTAACATAGCACCGTGTGGACAATGTGGTCATGTGGTCATTCATTGTCACACCCTTCAGTGACATAACTTATATCGAGATACACACAAGTAGAGACCTGCCCTCGGTGCAGCCTCTTTAGTGGTGGGTGAGCCACATATAGAGGTTCACACTATGCGCCTGGGTAATAGTGCTCAGTCTTTTTAGCTCAAGCAGTAGATATGATCCAAACATTCCAGGTTTAATCCCTATTGTTGGTGACCCATTTATGGTTGGAGCACTACACAAGGAATTGAATTAGGGGAAATCTCTGAAATTCAGAAAAAGCTTCCTCAGCCAAAGAGAGTATGTAACATGCTCAGTGTGGCATGCTGCCCCCACTGTCTTTTCCAGCTCCCATTTACTTATGCTTCCCAATAACTTTCCATGCCATCCTGCCTATTACTGCTTTCTACTTCTTTCATTAAAAGTTTTGCTTTCTTCTTATCATTTCTACTTCCTCTTCTTTTCTCCCAAGTGTCTGGCCCCTCTCAGTTCCCCTCTGCTATCCATCTATCTTTGACTATACCTAACCAGGGAAACTGGACCAATTTTTCCTAAAGGATTTAGAAACAAAATGCTGTGGCTATTATGTTACAGACATAAGAGCAATTATATATGCAGTGCTAACCTACATTTTTGTTTCAGACAATATTTCCAATTGTGAACTTGTAAATATAGTACATGTTTAAACAAGCGGTTTCCTACCTTCAGGTTATGTTGAGTCATTTATATATAATTGTTCATGTGTTTAGAAAAGCCAGACATAATTTCTAAATGATATCAGAGCACTTCAAATATGCACTTTTCCCCCATCACAAGTGCCTTCTAAAAAGAAAAAAAAGAATTTGTAATAAAGTTTAGAATCTTTTCCAGGATTTCTAATCTTTGTAATCTAATCTAAACATAGTCCTTCTGTAAGTATAATGATATTTGTTATAAAATATTAATAATGATAATAGTAACTTAAAACTTACAACTGGAGAAGAGAGAGCTAATAAAACTAGTGTGCAAAGAACAATTAAATGTTCATAAATGAAACAATTTTGTAACATGATTAGTGCTTCTGTGATTTGTACCTACAATACAAGCCTGTGACCCAAAACTTCTTCAGATGATGGGCTCAGGCATCTAAAATTTGGAAATGTAACTCCAATTGGATCCCTCAAGCTATCTTGTGGCTTAACCCCCAACAAAGGTCAAGAGAATATTATTCATCTGTCACAAGTGGCTAGACTTCACCATTCACACACATGGAAATCTGGAAAATGAAACTATGAAAACATTCCAAGAGCTTCAACAGACTCATGGTCTGTTGAAAGACTATCTTAGACTCTACGCAAAGCTAAGCAAATGTATCATCATGGGACCCCATAAAAATTAAAGCTCCACCTTGGGATCGCTCTGGTTGGTCTACAGTAATTCAAATAAGAGTGTCTTCTGTGCAGCCTCTAATACCATGTATACAGATTAAGATACTTACAGCTTTCAACCCTAAGCTTATAGATACTATGGGAATAAACAAATACTCTGAAATTAGGCCTATGTCATCTTTCAGATGTCGTGTTTAAACATGTCAGAGGTAATCCCAACCCAAAATAGCATATACATTGTACTATTATGTATATCTTTATATCTGCCCTGCAATTAAAAACTCACTAGCCTGTGTCAGCTGACTTGGGTTCAGGCTAAGAGCTTATTAAATTGCAGTGTGGACATTTGGACTCAGGCTCCAGCCCTAGGTCAGACATCTACAGTGCAATTAAACAGCTCTCTAGTCTAAGCCCTGTGAGCTCAAGTCCACTAGCACAGGCCAGCAGCAGATTTTTGATGGCAGTGTCGATGTACTCTGTGTGCATGCAAAACCAATGTTTATTTAAAATATTATGTTTGCTTTTTGAAGGTGAACATCTATTAATTTTATTTGAAAAGAAATATGTCCTCCTGCTGGAACTGCACTGTTAATAGCCTGTACAATGTCACTTCTTTACAAGATAAGCGATAAACTTGAAATTAAGACTTGTGTGGTAAATTATAAGTTGATTGTAACAGATATTGTTGGCCCTTGAATATATGCTTTGTGTATAGCCCTCCCTTGTTTCTGGTTTCAGTCCAAACAAGGCATTCTGGGAACGGAAATTCTCAAAGTCCAGGGAAGTGGTAGATCTCAAAGCAAACAATGTTAGGAAGGAAGACTGTATATAAACAACTGCCTTTCCTCAGTGCAAGAGAGATCAAGTGCCCTAAAGAAAGGGATAGGAACAGGATATCTCCAATCAAAAGGTCTGGAGAAGAATATGAGGGGACATTGAAAGTAGCCTAATAAGGAGATTAGCAGATGATTGTGTAAAGTACTCCAAGGAATGGGCATCATTTTGGCAAGAGAGAAAGACATGGGGAAGTAGCAAGAGGGAAGCTAAGACTTTGTAGCAGAGTAAATAAAATTGCACAAGACAGAGAAAAAGGAGAGAATTTGGGATTAAATCTGAGGTGTTCTTTTGTTATTTAGAGCCAAAAGTTGGAGCCAGAAAGTTCTGTGGGAAAACCAGGGGTTGTTGCTGTTATATTACAGAGAGAAAGAGAGAGAGAGAGAGAGAGAGAGAGAGAGAGAGAGAGAGAAGTTTGAGGTCTAACACAGACTCTGGAGAGGAACAACCTGTGACCCTTGGAGACAAACTAAGGGTGTGTCTAGACTACAGGGTTTTGTCGACAAAACTATACCTGTATCTACACTACCGCCGAGTTCTGTTGACATAACGTCGACAGAACTCGGCAGTTTTGTCGACGGCGCTAAACCTCATTCTACAAGGAATAACACCTTTTGTTGACAGAGTTCTGTCGACAGAAGGTGTTATTGCATCTACACTGTCCTTTGCGTCTACACTCTCATGTACTCTGTGATGTAGTCTAGAACTGGATGTAGTCTAGACGCTCTTTGTCGATGGAAGCTTTGTCAACAGTATCTGTCGACAAAGCCTCTGTCGACAAAAGCCTGTAGTCTAAACGTACCCTAAGTGAAGTATTTCCTTGATTTGGACTCTTTTTGTATGGTTTTTCCTTATTCTAGAAGAAGTAGGTTTTTTTTTAGTATGTCATGATAACTAAACCAATTTACCAGTGAGGGAAAAGTTCTCAAGGTGAGAAGGTAATGTTCCATGATATTGGCTTGAGTCAAAAGCTTGTTGAATGCTCTACTTAATTTGTTGATGACAGAGAATTTCGGTCTAAAAAGACCCTTTAAAATATATTTTGATGCTAGAGCCTGGGTAATAGAGCATTCTGTGTGTGTGTGTGTGTGTGTGTATATATATATATATTCCGACATATAAAGAGCTTTTAAGTCTGTAAAATGTTTCATGATTTATTTTCGATAATACCTGGCAGGTGCTTTCTATACAGTCCAGAAGAATGGTTGCTGCTCTGAGGACCTTGGAATCTCCCCATCACCATACAGGAAGCCATGTTTCCATTCACAGAGAGCCTGGTTTAAATACCTTATTTTCTTCTTGATAATTTGAATTGAGACAGCTGAATGGTGACTACATTATGGGCACGTCTAACACTTTTGTGAGAAACATTTAGATAGTGCTACACCAAAATTCACTTGCCAGTGTTAGTTTATATGCAAACTCACGTGCATCTAGTCTATATAATACATTTTCAAGGGAGGGAAAAAAGCTGCTTTCCCATTCTTCTGATGCAATAATATATGTTACATCTCTGAGGTTCTGCCAGGTTGCCTCAATGTCTGCGGAGTTCTCTGGAACCTCAGCTGACAGTCTTCAGTGACTGTTCTTTCTTTGCTTGTTTGCTGGAGTCTTTCTTGGTAAGCACACGTTGATCGTACTTGACATTTTGAGACATCTTCTGGGTACTTTGGTGAGTATCCCAGACAAGTTTATGTGGAGCACTGTAAGTCCCTTGGAAGAGTCATAAACTTCCTTGGAGAGAAAGTCCAGCTTAGTGTAAATGGAGCACATGGCTTGTGATGGTGTCGGGGCAACCTGTATTATATTTGCATTCATTGGCCAGTCACTCAATTCATGGGCAGATGGAGCTGTTTAGCTCAGCTAGGTAGCTCATCTATAAGAAGGACAACTCTGACTACAAATCCTGCACCAAAGCTAGCTGCTGTACTTGTGGCATTTATTGTATGAGTGTTGCAACAGCTGTTTGGGGGACAGAGTGAGAGAGGCTCTGCACAAGTCTCTGTCACCTAAATCCATTCATAGAGCATGTTGTTCAGTTGACTCAGCTCATTCAAATCTTTTAACCTAATCAATTCACTAGAGTCCTGTGGCAAAAGGGGAGTGGCCAGGTGGACAGGCAGAGGGTTGCTGCTGGCAGTTCTAAGCCACAGCTCTGCAAACGGTAGTGATGGTTGTTCTCCACAGATGAGGGCAGATATGAAGCTTGTATCCTCCTGAGGTGACAAAGCAGTGCTGCTCTCCCTAATCTGGGCAAGAGGGACTGAAAAGGAACCCTAATCACAGCCTGCCCTTGCTGTACCGTCAGGCTACTGCTCCTGACTAGTTATCCAATGCAGCCATCAAAATTATGTGAAGATTCACAGACTGACTTTTGGGTCATGGACTGTCACAACTCTTCTTGATAATGACCAAAGACTGGAATGAAGAATAAAATTACCCTCATTGTCAAAACACTGAAGAGGTGTAACATAGACATCACTGCCTCACCTGAAACGAAACTCACTGTTTAGTTCTACTTTGAGGAGGAGGGAACAGGCTACAACTTTTATTGGACTTGCAAGGCCAATGATTAGCGAAAATAGTCAAGGGTAGGGTTTATGTGATGTTGCCCACAAGTCGACTTTGGCAAGACAGGTACCATTTCAGGTTAGGGGTGCTGAGATCCTGCGTATGTTGGTGTAGCTCGGGGGTGGGCAAATTACGGCCCACCAGCCAGATCCGATCCACAGGGTTAGTCCCTGGCAGGCCCCCACCTCCATGTTTACCTGCGCCTCCGCAAGTATTGGAGAATCACAGCTCTGGTTGGTTGTGAATTGTGGTTCATGGTCAATGTGAGTGATGAGAAGCGGCGTCCCGGTCTGTGATGCTTCCCACCATTTGCATTGGTTGCAAATGGCGATTTGCAGCCAAACAGAACTGTGATCCTTCAATATCTGCTGAAGCAGAGGTAAACATAGTAGTGGTGACCTGCCAGGGACTAACCCTGTGGATCGGATTTGGCTGGTGGGCTGTAGATGGTGTAGCTCCTAGATGAGACATATGAGTTCAGAATCCTTCATGTTAGTATGATCAAACACATTGCCATGAATGTGTGTCAAGGTTGTCCATGTCTCTGTGGAACAATCCTCCTGAAATAGTGGCCTGCTAGAAGTGAACCAGTTAGTTTCCACTGTATCATGTCTTATACATGCATCTTTTTTAACTGTCCTGAGTGACTGAGCTTAAATGGAAAATATGTCCCCCTCTGCACATACAGCTTAGCAGTGGGATGAATGACTCACTGGCTGACGGTAACTGAGATGTCTGAGTGCAGGAAGATGCTGGGGACACATTCTGGACCACAAGCTTTATTCTGTCTAGATATGTTTACTGTTGCTTTAGGTAACCACAGCAAATTACGACGGCAAGCTTTTTAAAAAAAAACCCATTGGCAACTACAGGTATTTATTTTAGACACAGCAGTTTAGGGCAAGATGCAAATGAAGGTGTTTTACTTTCACTGTCAAATACTGGAGATCAAATTTCTGGTCCCAACAGCAAAGCCTGAATAAAAGCCTGCAGGAACTAAAAAGGGTCCAGGTATGTGACTAAATCCTGTACAGACAGTAGCTGTTGTACAGGTACCCCGCACTCTACCACACCATGTGGGTCTCCGTCCAAAGACCACAGAAATCAACAGGAAATTCTTCCTTTGATTTGAATCAGCTGTGGTGCAGGACCCTGGAGAGGATTAGCAGATCTAGCTTGCTATCTCCTCTAATCTACTTGCGTGTGGGACTGAGATCTAGTGCTTGCACTCTGTGAACTCAACTCTCCTCAGGGAAATTTCTAGGGAGCACTGCTCCACATTGCTCAAGTGTTATAAAGAATCCTACAGGAAGGGTTGGGAGGGATGCCCTTTTGCACAGGAAACCAAAAGCATTTGAACTGTTTTTAGATCTCCTTGGGGTGCCCCAGGGTTTGGCTCTGAGTTAGAAAATTGGCGTAAGATCATGTGATGAGGGCACTATTAGCTTGTAGTTTATCCCCTATTCCCACCCACCTATCTACTTTCTCTTTCTTGTTTTCTCAGCCAGACTGGCTAGACAGTGGTTCCCAAGCTGTGGTCCGCAGCCTCTTGGTGGTCCATGATCGTACTGTAGGGGTCAGCGGAAAGTTTAAAAGTAAGGATCGGGTCCACTACGGGACTGGGACTTTCCACCAGGCAATTTTCATACGTGGCTCGCTGTTCGCGATCATCGGTCTTCCTGCCACCAGCTGCGCTGCTGTTTACACTCCAGCCCCCTCCCAATCCTGCGGTGGGCCCGATCCTTACTTTTCTTTTCCTTTTCTTTTCTCCCTCAGGGCTCCCTGCCCGGTTAAGGACAGAGTGCTGGGGCAGGAGCTGCCTTTGGCCACAAGATCCCCATCGCCATATCCTCTGGGGATGGGAGAGGGTGGGGGGCGGGATCTAAGAAAGCAGTGTGGGCCAACGGCCATGCTGTCTGCCGCTTCCCACCACTCCCCTTGACCCAAAATGGCAAAAGGCAGGGACTGGGAGCTGACAGGCTCTGTGCCTGCAGACATTCCACGTGGATAAAAAGTCCCAGCGCACCAGCGGTTTGCCCTGCTGGGCTGGAAAGCGACCCTGGGAAGTGCTGCGGACTCTTCTGTACTCTGCTGGGACATTCGTTTGCTTGCAGAGTCTGAGTTTGTTTGTTGGCAGGCACAGAACCTATCAGCAAACAGCATCCAATGGGAGCTGAGAAGCTCTGTGCCCTGCAGTCTGTGCATCCCTCAGTCACTTTTTACCATTTTTTTTCTTTTTTGAACAATCATGTTACATGAATACCTTCCCCACGCTAACCATACAAAAGCCATTAGAGTGGTGGGAAGGGTTTAGTTGGGTCACTAGCAAAAATGGGTCAGTGGGTCCAATAAAATTTTATTCAATAAAAATATATGGCACCTGAAAGTTGTTACATTTCAGTGTGAATATCCTGAATACTATTATTTGTTTAGATAACATGAACTATCCTACATTTCAAATGATTATTAGGTAATGGAATGTTTGAAAACAGCTCTATTGTTTGGGAGGGTCCATAAAATGTTAAGAGATTGAAAAGGATCTGCATGCTCGAACAGGTTGGAACCACTGGGTTAGAACAGCAGGGGTACAGCTGCTTCTGGGTTCTTGTCAATCAGTCCCTATTTACTGGGTTTGCTGTCAGCTGTACATTACCATTCTAACCTTGTTGGCTGTCATCATGCCCATGTAGGCTAACCCTCTTCCACATGGAACAGATTTAAATCATTTTTCCCTAGTTATAATCCCTACTTTTGGTCCTATGGCTCTGAATCTGGTCTAACTGGTTGCTGCTCTAGTCCCCTTACCTCAGATGCTTTAAGACATCTTCAAAGAAAGCCGGGTTCAAGCTGCTCGCAGGGTTGTTTTCCAGTTCTGTGTCCAGGCTTTGTTTGGGCCTGCTTTATCCCTTCACAAAACAGCACATGGATCAATCTACATCTGAAGCAGTCTTACCTTGGGTCCCACCTGGTATGGCTATTTTTGAAGAGTATCTGAGACAGTCAATTGGTCAGTCCTTACTTACATGCATCTAGGCTTGGGTCTCTGTGGCATAGTATTCCAGATCTACAAACATCCTGAACCCAAACACAAGTAGACTGGAGACATGCACATATTTAAAAAAATCTGTGTAGACCTGTAGAGAGATGAGAGGAGAGTGATAAGAGACCTAGCATTTCATTCTCCCCTACCCCCCAAGGACATTTATTTTTTGTTCTCCCACTGTTCTTTTTCACAAGCCTGGGAGGGCAGCACATGGAGGAAATTCACATCAACTCCCAGAGCTGAGGGAGCAGTGCTGGGACCTTCTTCAATCCTGATGTTACAAGAGGACTTATGTTGCCTCTTGTAGAAGAGAAGAGCTGTGCTCTGCTGCCCCATAAGCAGCTGTTTATCCTTCTGGGAAAGATACAATTGAGAATACTAACCTTCTGGGTATGTTTTTTTTTTTGTTAAGTGAGTGGAAAGTGTGCCACAAACACCTAGATCCGCTTCCTAGCACATTGTTCACATAATCAGGTCATGAAGCTGGCACAGAATTAGTGCCTTGGCTGCCTTTAAGATGGAGGTGCTACTCTTTGCTCTTTCGTATTTTCACACCATTTCGATTTGCTTTTATGCCATCCACCTCTCCAGGTGGGGAAGAACACTGGGCCCTGACTACCTGGATTTGTACAGGTATGCAGCCTTTGACTCATTTCAAGGTGGATTAAAGTCAATAGGACGGCCTTATAATGATGTTTTTATTTCAGACAGATAACTTTCCCTGAAACTTGAATAAGTTTGAGAAGCACACTGCATAACAGTGCAAATCAGGATCAAATGATGAAGTTTATTTTTGTAAAGGTTAGTGTTCCTGGCATATGACATGTTCATACTGCTAGAGTTTTCAAATATTAGTTATAATATTTGCTTTGCTTTTGTGAAGAATGTGTTAGTTTAAACATGCCTATTCCTAAGGTAAAGTGTAGCAATTTATTTTTTTCATTTTTGTGGTTCATTCCATCTAATTTCCCCCACAGAATGTTTATTTTTTAGTGTGTAGGGACTGTACAAGGAAACAAGCAATCGTGAGGATAAATAATCTAATAAAAAATGCAATGGCTATTTTAATTGTTTTGTGGAGAAGAACTTTCTTCTCTGAGGGAAATATAACTGCAGTGGAATACTATATAGTGGCTGGGTGTTTTTAACATTTCCAAATCTGTCATTTTGTGGGTGAGTATACTGTAGAGCTCCTAATTTATCTGTTGGAAACACTTCTGCTAGTATTGGCAGTGGGTTTTGAGGGAATATTAATGCCCTAAACTACGTTCACTGTGACATGTCAGCATGTTGAAAGGAAGCCAAATTCTATTTCTCTTAAAGCAAATAGTTTTGTTGGGTCTTGCAGTAGCCACTAGTGATGGACAGAAACATTCAGTTTTGGGCAAGTGGCTGCAATTTTTATTGTAACTTACCAGACAACATAATCCCTAAAGGCAGCTTGTCCTGATAGCTGTGAAAGAGGAAGAAAAGAGCTGTCTCGAGCCATCACTAGCTTCTCCGCTTTCGGTGTTTATACCTAGTGCAGCCTTGCTTTCTGTGATCTAACCAATGTGCTTAAACCAAAGGCCTTGATGGATTCCCTGTATTTCAAGATGTGCATTTAGGTGCCGAATATCGTGTAGCCAAACCACACCCTTCACCATTACAGCTTGGCACCTCTGCAAATCCAAATGGGTCTAACTCACAAGGCTGGGATATACCACCAAGGATGCCATTACCCATTAGCATAGATGGAATACCCCTCAAGCAACCTTCCAACCAAATCTAGATCCAGGTCTGTAAATCCCAATCATAAATATCAGCTGCTAGAGATATTATTTAGATAAAGGTGTCAAGGGTGCTTGTTACACGATTTCCATCATGTATCATAGTGATAGAGATGTAGCCGTGTTAGTCTGGTGTAGCTGAAACAAAATACAGGACTATGTAGCACTTTAAAGACTAACAAGATGGTTTATTAGATGATGAGCTTTTGTGGGCCAGACCCACTTCCTCAGATCAAATAATGGAAGAAAATAGTCCCATTATTTGATCTGAGGAAGTGGGTCTGGCCCACGAAAGCTCATCATCTAATAAACCATCTTGTTAGTCTTTAAAGTGCTACATAGTCCTGTATTTTGTTTCATCATGTATCAGTGTTTGGTCATCAGCTCAGCATGTCTCAATGCCAGGTGAATGTTGTCTGCACCCAATCTATAGTCATCAGACTGAGCTTACCTGTCTAAATCATTGCAGTTTGGAGCAAACTGAATTGGCCAATGGGCGTAGCTACCCTATTGCTGTCCAATTCCACTTCACCCAGTTGTGCATCTGTTTTATTATCCACAACCAAACATTTGTTCCTGGGATGGAAGATGATTAACTTGGGGGGAGGAGAAGAAATACTGTTGCTAAAGCTCATAAATCAAAGGCAGTGTTGTAGTCATGTCAATTTCAGTTGGCGATATCGCATGACACAGTATTGATCCCAAAATAGTCTAGTCCCCAGCAAAACCTAATGGAGATTGGTCTATGACCAGCTTGTGAGTTCAGTGGGCAATGCTTTAACCAACAGTATAGATCAAGAGAGGAGCCTGCTGTTCCTATCCTGCCAAACCATTGTGCGAAACTGAGAAAAGCAAATAATGACATCAGATTGGATATAAATTAATGCCCACTCCTAAGAAGAGGATTGTCCTTGATGAGGGGGTAGGGAGTTACTGAAAACTTCCTATAAGGCTGGGCTAGTTAGCTGTGAGCATTCAGAGAAGAGAGCTAAACCCTGATGGATGTAAGTCCAAGAGCAGATCGAGCACCCTGGTTCAATGGCTATATCTTGTTTTCCAGAAGACCAGCTGATGTAGTAGCTTCCACAATTTGGAATAAACAATAACAATAGATCTACAAAGTCTTCTGTAAAATAACAAAAACTAACATTGCCAGAGGATTGTAGAGTCATCATGGAAAACCAAATAGGTCTCCACCCTACAGTTCCAAGGGAGACAAGCAACGATATCCCAAACCTAGACTTATGCTCAAGGCAGTGTCTCTTATTCTGTGTGTACTGTGCCTAACACAGGCACAGTGCCCCATTTTTATTGATAAATAGTAATAATAATTAATAAATCACTTATTCAGAGAGAAACAGCTCTTGGAGAGGAGGAACTGAAGAAGAAGCCACGAAGTTGCAACTGCATCATAATATTCAAGTGGAAAGCTTGCTTACCCAAGGGCTGCAAAGTATCCAGAATGAGTCTTTCAGCACTGAGATGTGCATGGGTTGATCCATAAGAGCCCCATAAGAAGGAAGGTCCACCATTGGCCAGTAGGTACAGCAATACCATCAGGAGTCTGTGGTTACTTCTCCAAGCCTGGATTTCAACTCTGGACTGGCTTGATTATCTGGTTCCTCTTGAAATACTTATAATTGAGTAGATTGAGCAGCATTTGGCCTTTTGTGGTTTTGGTCTGTTTTTTATTTTTTTTAATTCATGCCGACCAATTCACACCCTTTGTGCCACACTGTGTCTGAGAGATACACAGTGTTGCCCATTCTCCCAAAGTATTGAGTAAGCTCATTTTGGCCCCCGCTACAGGAATTCTCATCCTATTTGCCTATCCCCCTGCTGAGCAGTTAATCCTGCTCAACATCAGAATCAGTCTTATCCCTAAATTCATATGAGTTTTGCTCCCACATCTACTGTGACTTCCCCTTCAATCCCCATCTCAGTTCTAATCCTCCCCATCATCATAGGTGGTGGTGAAGATAAGGCTAGGGGCTTCCTCTTCTGCTGAGGCCCTGCCTCCCATGGGAGCCAAGCTGCCTCCCTGCCCTCCCCCCCACAGGGAAGTGGGGCAGCATGCTGTGCCCCTCCCTGAGCACAGGGAGGGCAGGTGGCATGTGGACCCAGCCTCTCCAGCCCCGAAGAATTTGGAGGGCAGGCAGCATGTGGCCCCAGCCTCCTCAGCCTCAGAACAGCAGGAGGGAGGCGGGCACATAGCTCCAGCCTCCCCGGCAGGCTCCAGCCAAGCCTTTGATTTAGGCCTCTGGGGTATAATTCCCAGCCACAGACACACTGCCTGTTGCCACTTCCTAGAAATGTGTTCCTATGGTCCAGCTGTCTTGGGGGCCCCATTACCAATATTGACTCCCCAAGACCGCCTAATTACCCAAACACATCTTCCCAAGAAATCCCCTGGATGAGTATTCTGGTCTGTAGTTAACTCTTCCTGGACGTGATAGTTGAAGCAAGAAAGATGGACTTTGCAGAAGCACTTCTAAACTAATTGCTTCTTTACTCTTATACAAGTCTTGAGAGATGCAACTCTACGCAAAATAATAAAGCACCTGTACACTATCCCTCCCTCAGAGGCTACATCTACACTGTAGAGTTTTTGTGTAAAAACAACTGTTTTTGCACAAAAACTTGTGGAGCATACATACTACAAGCCCGTTCTTACGTAAGAAAAAGTACAGTAAAACTTAAGAACACATGGCTGTTCATGCAAGAGTTATTCCTCTTCCGCAAGAGGAATAAGCCTTTTTGCACAAGAACTCTTGAGCAAAAAGGCATGTGTGGACAGGCTACAGGGGTTTTTTGTGCAAGAGAGCGTCCATGCTGCCATGGATGCTTTTGTGCAAAAGCACACCTCTTGCACAAAAGCACATGGCAGTGTGGATGCATTCTTGCACAAGAACTTTTTGCGCAAGAACTCTTGTGCAAAAAGTTCTTGCTCAAGAAGCCTGCAATGTAGACGTAGCCAGAGTGTTTACCATTCTTGAGCATTCTTTGGGATTTGTTCACTGTTCCCTTTCTGAACTTGGTTGACTCCATTCAGCTTGGGCTGGTCCAACAATCAAAAGTTCTCTCTATCTCAGAAAGCATATCATTTTGTGTTCCCTGAAGCTCTCAGCATCTACGTTTTTAGGAGCCAGATCTACACCTTTGTTTCTTTGTTCCCTTTCTGTGGACTTTCCACTTCTCCAACCCTACTTCCTGCAGACAAGGTGGGAAGCACTTTCCTTAGGCAGCAGCCATATCTTTGTTCTGCTAGGGCAAAGTTATTCAACTGGTGATTATTCTTTAATGACTGTCCCATTCATATGCTCATCCCTTTCCCCTAACAGAATAGCAATGTTGCAGTTAAAGACAACCATAAGGGTATAGACATACAAATATAAAATCAAACTGGAATTAATAAATTCAGATGACAGACTTCCTCAATAGTCACTGTAGCATTTCACATTTACTTTTAACAGGTCTAAGTGGCTATGCGAGTTGCACGGCAGTAAAAATTCAAGCTGTTAGATGTTAAGCCTCTAACGTCTAATTCTATTTAGGAAAATGGTTGTCTGATTTGTCTTTCACTTGTGCAATTATACGCTGGTGTAACTTATTCCTGATTGACACTGGGGTGCTAGGAAAATCAGACCCATAGACCTTTATGGAGAAATCAGTAAGAGATTCTTAGCTCAATAGAGTTTGGGGCTAGAAGGAATTAAGATCATCTAGTCTGCCTTGCTGCATACCAGTGGCCCATAAAATTTGACCCCCTAATTTTTGCATCAAGCTCAGTAACTTATGGTTGAACTAGAGCACATATGGGCTATGCTACACTGGCGGGTTCTTGCACCAGAAATACGCAAATGAGGCTAAGCGTGGAATATCGCTGAGCCTCATTTGCATATCTAATGAGCCAACATTTTTGCAGAAGAGGCTCTTGCGCCAGAAGGAACTGTCTACACTGCCCCTTCTTGTGCAAGAAAAACCCTCTTGCGCAATGCCGTTATTCCTGAAAATAATCCGCTTAGCGGCATTGCGCAAGAGGGTTTTTCTTGTGCAAGAAGGGGCAGTGTAGACAGCTCCTTCTGGCGCAAGAGCCTCTTCCGCAAAAATGGCGGCTCAGCGATATTCCACGCTTAGCCTCATTTGCATATTTCTGGCTCAAGAACCTGCCAGTGTAGACATAGCCCTAGAATGTGGTTACTCTTGAAATGAATGATATGGTGTAAGTGATTCAGTGTTATTTTTGTGATCTGAAATTTGGAACTTTATTTTTACTTTTAATATGACTTTTGTTTAATCAATGTAATTCTCACTTATCAGCTTCATGATATTTTGTCATCATTTTGTATTTCTTATTGCATGTTTACATGTTGGTTTAATAATAAAATATAACCAATTAAAAACATTGACCTCTCCTGGGCCCAATTTTATAATTACTTTTCAGAATACAACCTGATTTTATTATTCAGAACCGCAATAAGTCCAGGTAGCACTTTTATCATTAGGTTTATTAGATGGCACTTCTAGTGCTGAAACAAGGCTAGCAGATTCTGGGGTAAACTTCACTTCAAGCAATTCTGATGTCCATTGTTCACAAAAGAAAATATATCCCCAGACTTAGTTTTTTGTTGCACTACTCTCTCACAAACTATACATTCTGGCTTTGCTATTTATATCTTACTGCACATTTAAAAACTTCAGCGGGGTAGCTGAGTTAGTCTGTAACAAGAAAAACTTAAAAAACAACAAATAGTCTGGTAGCACTTTAAAGACTAACAAAACATGTAGATGGTATCATAAGGTTTCGTAGGCACAGCCCACTTCTTCAGATGACTGGAGTCCATCACATCTTTTTCATCATTTAAATGGTTGAAATCTTGGTGGCACTATGATAAGTCTCTAAAGGTGAGACTCCTCTGAGATCTATAATGCAAAAGAGTAGTCTAGTATACAATTAACCGATAATCTTAGGCTTATTGGTTAATCTTCTTGACTACTCGCATTCCCCCCCCCCCGTATCAGAGGCAGCAAGGTGGGGGGAAGCAGGAACCAGCGCTCCCTCCCAACACCAGCTCTGCAGTGCCATCTTCCCTCCTCTAATAGAGGCAGCAGTGTGTGTGTGTGTGTGTGTGTGAGAGAGAGAGAGAGATTGCCACAAAGCAGTCTCTGCCCATGGTGGGCCGAGGCTCACTGCAGGCAGAGGCTGCTTCGCAGCAGCAACGCCTGTCTGGGGCGCGGGGGGAGGGGAGGGGAGGGCTGAGCTCCCCGTGGACAGAGACTGCTCTGCATCCTACGGAGCAGCCTTTGTCCATGGCGAACTTGGGCCCACCGCAGACAGAGGCTGGTCCCTGGCAGCAGCCCGTCCATGGGGAGTGGGACTCCCCATGGAGCAACCTCTGTCTGTGGGGAGCTGGGACCCCCCCAGACAGGTGCTGCTGCTGGACCATCCTCTATCTGTGGCCAGCCTGGCTGCCACGGGCAGAGGCTGCTTCACGGCAACCTCCACTGCCCTGGCAGCTCCTGTCCATGGGGAGCTCGGAGCCCACATAGACAGGTGTTGCTGCCACCCCGCGCTGCTGCCTCTATCAGAAGCAACAGTGCGGGGTAGCAGGCAGCCAGCCGGTCTGTGAGGGGAGCTGGTTTTTACAGAAGTAGCAGTGTGGTGTGGCATGTAGCTCCTTGGGAGTGGTGTCAGAGCATACTGGCTGCTGCCCCTTCCCCCTCCCCCCCCCCAGGGACTACAAAATAGTCAAGTAGCTGATAGGAATTCATGCAGTTACTCAACTCTTCAATTAACAGATATATAATATCCCTAATGCAGAACATAACTTGTATTATGTTCTTCATGCTCATATAGAACCTTCTTAGGCATCAGTGGAATTTCCATTCATTTAGGTCCAGATATAGAACCTCGTAACTAACCTCAGAAGGCAGGGCAAAGACCAGTTGTGCTTATGGGAGGAGAGGAGTATCCCCTCTTGGATCATACTGTGGCTTTGGAGCCTTTCCTCTGAAGATACTCCAGGCCAATAGTGGGAGTATACTCTGAAGGTCTGTTTATCATTCCTTCAGCCCTGCTTTTCTTATGTTGTTTATAGCTATATCCAGTCCCACAATCTCATGCACCAAACCACACCTGCTCTATTGCCCAGGGACCCTCTAGAGCTTCAGAGAAGAGGGCTAGATTTAATCCACAGAGAAAAGATCATTTTGAATCCAAGATCTGCAATGTAGATTTGTGTCAATAAGTCTCAGTTAATTCCTTCCATTTGCCTCTGCACAGTGCAGCCCTCCCAAGTATCCCATATGATCTCCTCTTCATGAACAGTCCCCATTCCATTTAAAGGTCTTTTTAAAAAATCTTTTATAAAATATTTAACTTTTGTAGGTATGACATTAAAAACTATGCTTTGCAACTCTGGATATTTAGACCACATTCTGCATTAAATACAGATGTGCAGGATCTCTGAGATGAGGAAACGGGATGGTCTTACCATTAATTTTTTAGTTAAATGAAAAGTAGAAGCTAGTCTCAGGTTGTATCCTCCTTGTTTAGTTTTTTCTGGTGTACCACCTACGACTTTCAGGGCTATTTTGAATGTTGCCTTCACCTGCATGCCCCTTGTACTGGTAGAATTTTCTTTTTAAAGCATCACTGCTCTGTTGGGGCTGGGGGCAAAGGGTGCAGAAGCCTTTAACACTGATGTGGTTCTGCTGTGGTGTCAATATAGCAACCCTGAACTCATCTATTTAAAGCTTCTATTTATATTTGAGCAGTTTTAAATAGATGAGATCTTGAGGGGAGTGAGCTGCTATGTTCATTAGACTGACCCTTCCATGTAGTTGTGTCAATTTGAATAGCTTCTGTTTCACATACAGACAGTTGAGTAGCTATATCAATAGCCCTTGAGTGCAAAATCCAATCAGCTTGGGCCAGGCTCAAATTCCTGGAAAGGAGAACTAAAGGAGGAAGACCCGGTTTGCAAGCTGTCTGATATTCTAATGTGAAAGATTTTATCCTGTTTTCTCAACACCTTGTTCTATTTCCCAGACATAAAGGCGCAATGTAGGTGGTTCTCCCATATTAGCTCTCAAATACTTACAAAAGATGGAATCTTGAGGGTATCATATTATTTTTGACTTTTTATTTGTCTGTGATACTAAAGAAAATTAATAATAAAATCAGCGTCCCGTAGGTGTGCTGTACAGAATCCTTTACAGTTGTCCTGCAAAGATTTAAGCAGGTGTTGATCTTTACACATGTAAGTAATCTCAGTGACTTCAATGAAACTGCTTACAAATGTAAAGTTAAGCATGTGTGTGTAAACCTTTGCAGGATTTGCAGCTTTAGGCCCCAGGCCATAAAACTGATTCATACAGATGGTCTCTTTTACTCATACATGAAGCCTAGTTGGAGTGTGTTTCATCATATTCCCTAATTTAACCTCCAATGCATATGTTATTTTATAAAGATCAGTTGGATAATTCAAATTCAAACTCTTAGCAAACCAATATTTAAAGTAATAATTTACTCAATAATATTCACCTTGTGATATGGTTACTTCTTTTTCAACAAAGTAACATGATGACATTCACTGGCAAATATTTTAAATAGTGATGCGGAGTAAAAATATTTTAAAATGAGTAAATAAATACTACTTTTGAGGTGTGATGGAGGCATTAAGAATACACATCTGAGTTGTACATTATAAGTGAATGCATCTGCATCAGGTTATGCCATCTTATATGTTCAACAAACAGTTTCTATGCCACTGTTTAGCTAGTGTGTGTACATATAGTTACAGGGGCATTCTTGTGTAGGAAAACAACTTTATAAACACAATATCAACCCTCTCTTAACTAGTAAAATGCAAGAAGTAAAAGATCCCTCAATGACTCCATTGTGTTCTCTGTCCCTTTCTTATAAAAGTGGGGAGGCAGAAAGCCCCTAGCTGTGGCTCTCTAGATCTGCAGAAACTGTATTTTAAGTATATTGTGACTGAAGTCTCAGCCCCATTTTATGGTTTTCCCAATTAGGATTTGCTGCCTGACGTCATGTCTGCCCGAGATTGGCTGTTCAGCTCTGACACTCAGGGCAGCTACATATTCCCTCTCGCGCACAGAGAAACTTTAAAAAGAGTCTTTGAGCCCTATCTGGCTTAAAGAATATTTCTTACACACCGAGAGACCACTGGCAGCTCTAGCAACCTAAACATCTGCTCTTTATTGAGAACTCCCCTTCCATTGCTGTTGTTCCTCCCCCTTTGCTGCTGCTCGGATCTTGCCCAGACCTTCCTCTCCTCTAACAATGTTTTCCTGCTCCACGAGACAACTTGTTTACTGAAATTTCCTAACTTTTTTGGGTGTGAAAGGGGGGAACTTATTCTTTTAGGAAAAGGAAAAGGCGAGTGGAAGCGGCAGCACCCCGGGGGCGGTGCGGCTTGCTCTCTCAGGCAAAGTGAGTTGCACACACACACAAACTTGGGAGGAGAGGAAATCCTTGCATCGGGAGCTGTGTGGAGTTTGCTGGCTGCAGGGGCTTTTGCTATGGAAATGGCTTGGATCAGGTGGGGCTTGTTGCTTTGTGCATGTGTATTTTTGTCACCAGTGCTCGATGCCGCTGAAAAGAGCAGGCTGAGGAGAATCACATACGTCCTGCACCCCGGCCAGGCTGGCGCCTCCAGCAGCCGGCTGCAGAACTCGGCTCCTCTCGGGAGGCAGCAACAACACACTTTTAACGTCGAGCTCAATGCCCAGTACAGCAGCAGCAGTACCAGCGCCCTAGAGCGGACTCGCAGGATGAGCAAAGCGGGAAGTCCCAGCATGCAGCTCCGCTTGGGCTCCAGCGTGCAGCTCCAGCACAAGCCCGGTGGCCCCGCAGCCCCCTTCGCCAAACCAACCCGGCTGCTTCAGCGCGCCAAGTTGCAACAACAGGAGACCCGCAGCAACAGCAGCCGCGCCAGCCCGCAGGGTCACCCGAAGCACCCGCTGCAGGGGTAAGGCGAGCTCCCCTCCCCTCCGGGCCACCTCTCGCTCTAGAAGCCTGGGAGGGGTCCCATCGCGGGCTGCGCCGTTAATGAAGTTGCAGTGCAAACGCGTGCCGCGGACCTCCCACCCGCCGTGCCAGAGGGGCGGGCAGGGGCTTTTGCGATCGCTCGCGGGGGGGGGATCCCGTTCCTCAGCACCAAGAACCTGCGCCCCCACTCGCGAGCAAGGTGCCCGCTGTAGAGGGGTCGCTGGGAGCGGGGCATTGATTTATCCCTGTTGAGGTGGGGCTGGTGGCGGGGACACTGGGAGGCTCCCGAAGTCCTTTCGTGCCACGAGTCCCACAACATCCTCTGGGCCAGCGCTGCTGCAGCGGCTCGGGAAAACTCTGCCCGGTAAAGCGCTGCTGGGCTTTGTCTTCTCGCCCGCACCTGAGTGTGGTGGGGCTGGCGTCGGTCCCGGAAGGATCTTTATTTTTAGGGGGTGTTCTCCTTGTACCGTGGGATGTGCGCGCGTGTCCGTGTGAGCGGGGAGGGTTGTTTGGGGGAAAGCCTCAAGCAATGCCACCACCTCCGAAACCGGGAATCTCTCTCACATGCCTCTGCAGCTGGGCGGGGGCGGTGCTTCAAGTCATGTGCAAGGAGCGAGCTTGTGGTGGCCCCAGCAATATCCAACCCCATTCCCTATGAGAGGGTAGGAGAGACCCCATTAGCGGCGGTATTGAAAACAGCCAACTTCTGGGATGAGGTAGAGCTATTGTATCTTTCACATTAGGGGGCTTTAAACTCTGTTTCCTGCCAACCCCTGACAAACATTATACTAGGCAGCAGCAGGAGTTTGGTGAGCGCTGGTTATCAGGCTCTTTTCGTTATTCCCGCCTTTTCTGCTCCCCCTGTCCCGACGCGTCCAGCTCAGAACCCGGTGGAATTACAGCCCTACACCTGGGCACGGGTACCCCAGCCAGGTCCGTGTTGGATTGTGTCCTTTTCTTTATTGCAGGGTGAATGTCTGTGGAGGGCAGTGCTGTCAAGGCTGGAGCAAAGCTCCTGGCTTCCAGAGGTGCACAAAACGTAAGTAACTCCTGGGGTAACTGGGGTTTCTGGCTAGCTGGGAGGGGAGTGGATAGCCCAAGATGTAGCTGCAGGCTATTAACCCCAGACAATCATTCATCAGCAGGAAATACTCTGTGCTAAACGGTGAGGGTGTGCAGGGAAATCCAAGGCCTATGGATTATTTTTATTAGACAGATACTAAAAAGCTCATTAAACTGATGTATATTGTTTAGCTAGTCCATTTGCTTCTCTCTCAAAGTTTTATTTGGGTTTTAAATGTTTATACACTTGTGAGAAGGTAGCAATACTGTAATCTTGACCTTGGGTTTTCATTCCATTCTAAAGCCCTGTTTCTTGGCCCTCACAACTTTCTTAAAGAATGAGCTTGTTTCAAGTTGATTCTGTCCAGAAATGAATTTTTTTGAGATGTGAGTTGGGGACTGGACGCACATCATTCAGATGTGTTAGTTTAGTTTCATCAGAGTGTGATGAAATACCCTTTGCTGTTCATGTGTTGTGACATTTAAGAGAGGAGGGGACTTGGGACCTGAATAGGGTGGAGAAGTCCCCAAACATGCAGAAGTGGGAAGTAATGATTCTGCAGCATACACCCTCCTGGCTCCAGAGACCCATGTGAGAACCACAGGGTCAAGCTCTGCAGAGGAGTGGTGGAGTACACTGGGGGAAGGGTGGGGTTTGAGAATGGCTGTGTGGTCTAAGGCATTCTCCCTTGCATATCTGCAGGAAAAAATTGCATAACATAATTGTCTGGTTCACCATTATTATCTCTTGCTGAGGGGGGCAGAATTCAGTGGTGGCAGCAAACTTCTAAGCAGATGTATTGTTACAATGGGTCTTGGGAAGAATTGGGAGCTACTGCAAGGATTCAGTCTCCCCTGGTGGATGGCCTGGTTTCTGGCAGGTAGCCAGAAAATAAGACAGACAGACAACGCGGAGAGCCTAAATCCTTGCAGTAGCTTCCAATTCAGTGGAAAGGAAATTGAGAAGGGAAATTGTGTACTTTGTGTGTTTTATTTAACTACACATTCTATTATATTTTTTAAATTCTTAGTACATTTCTTCATAGAGGTCAAAGGTATATGACATTAGCCAATTTAGCAATCAGCAGTTTTTTGTTTGTTTTTGGTTTCCTATTTGGGATTTTCCAACATAGCAGGCAATATGGCTTTCTGACCTCAGTGAGGTCATATATCTTTGACCTGTATGAAGAAATCTATTAAGAATTTTAAAAAATATATAATAGAATGTGTAATTAAAGAAAACATGCAAAGTACACGGTTTCCCTTTCCACTGAATGCAATCTTTCGGACATATCCTCCAAAATGTGTCAGCCTTGTCAACAATTGCATGTTTAAATAAACATTTTAAGTAATAGATTGAATGCTTGATTAAAATATTTCTGTTTCCTTACATATATATGCAGTGTGATTAATTACAGGACTTGAAAAACATACCTGATAACAAGCCATGAGTAAAAATATCCACATCACCAAGCTAGTGCAATTAAAAGTCACAAAACATGTGTTCACTGTGTGCACTGTATTTAATTGCAACATGTTGACAGTCAAATATCTTCAATACATTAAAAAATTACTACCTCATATTTTCATTTGTATATTTCTTTTCTCATCCTGGCTTCATTCCATTCTTCTCTCTTAATTCCATCAACCAACAGTGTCCCTCTTTTTGAGCAATTTCCACTTTCTGTATTCCTAACTATTTAAAATAATAAATTGTGTTCTGTTTTCTCGCTTATAATTTCTGCTTATTTCACGTTTCCAAATCAGCCATTGGTTCTTTTTCTTCTATCTTCCTTGTTACTCTTTCCTAACTTCCAAGCTTTTCATAAAAGTCGCAGTCGTGATCAGAACCATGTGGGGGCAGATTCCTGTACTCATGTGACATTTCACTGAAGTCAGTTGTTCTCTGTAGTTGAGCAGGGGTTTACATGACTGCAATTGTAGGATTGGGATCTAATTTTGCCAGAAAAGAAACCCATCCTCACTGAAGCACTGAGCCCACTTTTGGTTGCCATAACATTATTAACAATCAGTTTTTCCCCTTTTCCTACCCACCTACCTTCTCACTTGCACCCATTCACATACAGTCTCATATCTTTCCACCCACCGTGTTACACATTTGGCTTGAAAAAATTGCCAGACACCTAACACACAGAAGATCAATAGGGAGAACATTCCCTTTCTCTCTGATCCTTCCCCCTTACTTTAGTCTCTGATTTTTGTTCCCCCACACCAGTGAATATCTTCAGGATTTGGGCAGATCTAAAGGCTAAAGCTGACCTAAGTTGTGCAACTCCAACTATGTGAATTGTGTAGCTGGAGATGACGTACCATATATTGACTTATTATGGGGTCTATGCCACACTGGATTGATGGGAGAAACTCTCCAGTTGACTTAGCTTAAGCTTCTTGATCCAGTGGAGTACTGAAATCGGAGGGAACTTGTCTGACAGTTGAGTTAGTGGGTCTCTTCTGCTATTCAGTTTCCCAAGATGTAGTACAGTGACATTGACCTGGGTCTTCTGAGTTTGGCTTGGTACACTTAAAAGTTGGGTTGACAGAGCTATGTTGGTCAGGAGTATGAAAAAAACCTGCAGTTCTGACCCTCATAGCTGTGCTGACCTAACCCCCAGTGTATATGCATCTGTGTCAATGGAAGAATACTGCGTGAATGTTTGGGGAGTGGTGTTCCTACACTTAAGGAAAAAGCCCTTCTTATGAGACAGACTGAGGCCTGTCTCTGCTGTCAGTGGATCCATGCTGCAGTAATTGAGCCACCTGAGGTAAATTTAGAGATTTTAGTTATTCATGTAACTGGAATTGCGTAACTTAGGTTGACTTTAGTCCATAGTGTAGACCTGCCCTCAGTCTTTACTGTGGTGTTACGCAGGCATAAATATGGTGACATAGCTAAGCTGGTATAGTCGCCATGGTGTAGGCATTGCCTAAATAGTGTTCACTTGGTTGGAACTTGGCAAAGCTATGGATAGCACCGCAGGTGCTGGAGATGCGTGCCAGAAGACTCAGGTTGATAGTACAGGCAGTCCCCGGGTTACATGGATCCGACTTACATCGGATCCCTACTTACAAACGGGGTGAGGCAACTCCACACTAGCTGCTTCCCCTCAGCAGACCAGGGAGACGCGAAGCTAGCGCTCCCCTCCAGCAGACCAGGGAGACGCGGAGCGGCTTTTCTCAGCAGACACCTCAGCTTGAGAATAAAGGACTGAGGGAAGTGAGGTGTGGGAGAATAAAACTGAGCTCTGGAGAAATGTTTGGCTAGAGTTTCCCCTACAATATGTACCAGTTCCGACTTACATACAAATTCAACTTAAGAACAAACCTACAGTCCCTATCTTGTACGTAACCCGGGGACTGCCTGTACTATGTTAGCTTAGTTTTGGTAGATTAGCTTCATATCCATAAGATCCAGAAAAGAAAGCATGGATTTTGCAGAACTCAGTGTTTTTCGCATATAATTACGACTCCCCCAAGTTAGCAGGTTTTTTGAGCCCCAATCAATTTTTGTTCCCTACTGGAATGGCTGTATTTGGTAGGAGACACCTTCCCACACACAGAGGCCTCTGCAGAGGAGGTTGGGTCTGTAATACGTCCTGTTCCAGGAGGTGGCAGTCTCTAAAGGATACCCTGCTTCTAACAGTAACAGCTGCTGTGCTCCACACAACTGTTTCATTTGCAGTACTTGATATCCTCTTTCCCCAAACAGTGGCACTCGAGCTATTTATGTGCAGTCTTAGGAAAATATCACATACAAAATACATGTCATGGACTGAGGGGGTTTTTCTAGTTCTGTTTTTTATAAGCTCTATAGTTGAGAGCTACACTGCTTGCTACTATAACCACCACCTGGCAGATTAGAACCTGGAACCTCTGGAGCTTAGTGTAGGAGCTACTACAATTTGAACTGTAAATCCAGCTGGCTCTTAACTCAGGCTGTAGAGCTCCCTTGTTTTTATCTCTCGCTGTAGTGGTCTAAGTGCCATTACATGGGACAGTGAACCACACTAGGGCTATGTCTACACTGTTTGTTTTTTGTGGAAGAGGAAATGCAAATGAAGCACTCATTAGCAAAGCTCACGCTCTCATTTGCATATTCTCTTCTGATCCTTTTTCCGGAAGAGGTTTTTGTGGGAAAAAAAGCCCGCAGTACAGATGGGGCCAATTTTTCTTAAAAAAAAACAAAAACGCAACTTTTGCGCAAGATCCCTGATTCCTCAAAAAATGAGATTTACAGGATCTTGCACAAAAGAGTTTTTTTCCGAAAAATGGCCCAGTATACACTGCGGTTTTTTTTTCACAAAAACCTCTTCCGGAAAAAGGATTGGAAGAAAATATGCAAATGAGACCGTGAGATTTGCTAATGAGTGCTTCGTTTGCATTTCCTCTTCTGCAAAAAACAAACAGTGTAGGCATAGCCTGGGTTACATTACATTTACAAGTTTCACCACCTCTGTTGAGCTTCTTGATCTTACAATTTGTTCCTGCTTCAGAGGGTGAGTTTATGCATTCCTGTAAGTAACAAAACTGTGTTGCAGTTCAATGCCTGTGAGTAAATGTACACCATGTCCAACTTAAATACATGATATTCTCCTAGAATACTTTTTTTGGTGTTAAAACTTTATTTTAATATAAATTGTTTTCAGACTTAGCAAGACTCTGCTGCTCAGCAATCACATGTTTATTGTGACGTATGAAATTGTAAAGATCCACTTCAAAAGAAAACAGTATCTGTGTTCAGAGCTATTTGACAATGGGAAAATAACTTCAGACCAGCTGAGATTTTGCTCAATTCACCCGTAGATACAGATCACGCATGGAAAAATTGAGCACAAACAAATATTTTGGAAAGTTGTGAGCATGTGAAATGGGCTTAGCTGTAGTGTTTGTAACAAGTAAAAGTGCAATAATAAGGCATTATCAAATTTTTAAATGTCAACTTTGTTTTTGTAATTCATTTAATAGCAACACTTAGTACTGTATTTGTTGCATTTTCAAATCATTATGCAGAGACACTAGGGATGTGAATGACTATCTGATAAGCAAAAACTTATAGCATAGTCGACACACTAGTCGACTAGTTGCTCCTCTTTGCTGCCTCTATCAGAAAGAGGCAGCAAGAGGGTGGGGAATAGGAGGAGGTGCTTCAAAGTGGCAGTGCCATATGGAGCCCAGGGCCGGATGGAGTCCCCTGCTGGCCCCGGGCTCTGTGCGGCACTGCCGCTTTGAAATGCCGTATGGAACCTGACACGGGACTCCCCATGGCATTTCAAAGTGGCAGCGCCACATGGAGCCCGGGGTCAGTTGTCTCATGAAGCCCTAGGGCTGTTGATATACTTCAAAGGTAGAGGTGCCCTTATCGACTAATTGAATAGTCAATGCAAATTGCATTGACTATTTGATTAGCCTATTCATCTAAATTTAATATCCCTAAAACACATAATAATTTTATTAATTCTCCAACATTCCTTTGAGGCAGTTAGAAAAGCATCTGTCTTGTTTACATGTAGGAAAATGAAGACAGTGAGAGAGGTTAAATGTGGCCTTGGGCAAGTCACAACAACTGATTGGCAGAGCTGAAATTGGAATTAGGAGTTCCTGGCTCCTACCCTAATGCTCATTCCATTGGGTCATGTTATTTTTCAACTATGCTATTTAGTAGTGACTAGCAACTTGCTGTCTGTTGGGGACAAAGAAATGTTGTAAAGTTTCCCCTTTCTTTTGTTTTGTTTATGATTACAAAGAGTTTTTTTTTCTTGGCAAATTCCAAAGATTACTCCCTGCTGTTTACAGTACTTGGAATCCCTCAAACAGTGCATGAGAGCACTTTATAATTATAGCAGTAATGGATGGACAGAAGAGCCTTTACAAATATGTTATAAACAGCACACTGATATGGAGTGTTAATTTGAGCTGTTCCTTAATGTGTCCAGTGTAATTGTTGCATATCCTAATAAAAATACTGGTGCCTTGAGGAATTCTAGAGTCCATTAATGGAGTGGGACTAATGAATGCTGGGGGGCAAGTGGGGACAGAGTTGTTGGGTTGTAGTTGGGAAAAGAAAACACCAACATGTTCTTGCCAAGAAGTAGGGAAGGATTCCTGTGAGGTTAGGTGGATGAATAATCTCTCATTAAACTTTTCCATTTTACCATTAGCTCTATGTTTTCTTCTCTCAGAACTAATTTACAAGTTGGTTCTTTTAAATCTGTTCTTTGGTTTTTCTTTTAAGCACTTCCCTTTCGGTTATTCAAATTGGATAATTTGTTTCTACCTTAGCTAACATATTTTTGGATAAAAGGTTTTTTTTTCCATTTCAGACAGAAAAATGGTCCTTAATTGCAGTATTATTATTACATGTTTATTTACAGTAGTGCCCATTATGTGCTTTCACATATTTATCAGTCCATGGAGAGAGAAAGGAACCTGGTTCCTGTATTTACTTTCTGCTAGAATGCCTTTTTGACCTGCCTGCCATTTTCATTAGTCAGTCCCATGGTTGTGGGGATGAGAGAATTATAAGTTCTCCCATCAGTAGAAACATGATAACTGACTCTGTCATTGTTCTTTCTATGGGGAAACAGACTGCCCACAACTCCTATGAGGTGAGACTTTCTTCCCCATTGTCTTTGTGCCCCAGATCTGGCTTTACCTGTTAAACTCTAAATTATATTTTTCTATCTATATTTTGAGGGATCAAGCAGTTTGCCCTCCTTCCATTGCAAATCAGATGCTACGTTGTGCTGTGAACTACACTCACTACAGCAATGTGGGGGTGATCAATAGCATATTCAAATCAAATTTCTCAGACTTTACAGAGCATGCACCCTCTTCCGTAATAGCTTTTTCGGAAGAGATGTTATTCCTTGTGGAATGAGGTTTACCAATGTTGGAAAAAGCCCTCTGTTATTTCGATTTTCTTTTGAAATAACGCAATTGCTATGTGGACGCTAGTATTGTTTTTCCAGAAGATGCACCCTATGAGTCCAGTGTTTTCTCTGTGGGACTTCTTGGCTGTTGGCTTTAAATGTTATGCATTGTGAAATTCAGAAAGCACTCTTGGGTGCAAATCCCCTAAACATGAACATTTTGAACAGAATGTGTGATTGCTGTGACACATTCCATCCAGGCAAGTAAGGGGCTGTGTCACCACCTATTCTGCAATCTTGGGTGCCTTCACTGCTATGGGTCACAGCTCTCATGCCAACACCCTGGCTTCTGTTACCCAGTTATGTTTTGCAGAATGATCCTAGCGCCCTCGTAGATGGTTACGTTCTCTCCTGTCTGAAAGAAAATGTGTTTCTTTCTGTGTTTGGTTACATAATTCACAGCATAATAGCAGGGAGTATTCATAATTCCTCATGGTGTTCATGCACATATTTCACAATGATTTTAATCACTGATGTGTCCCCACTGGTGACAGTTGAATTGTTACCTCTCCTCCTTGTTAGCTTGAGGGTTTTGTTTACTTTATATGTAATGTATCTTAATTGCCTCTGCCTGACATCCAGTCTGGCCAGACAAACAGATATGTATTCCTTTGTCTAAGGTAGGGTGATGCTTACTGGTTTTGGTTAACCAGTAACTGGTGTGGCCTGGATTAGCTCCCTGCCTGTCGCAGGCAAAGGACTGCTCCAGCCCTGCAAGGGGCCTGCTGCGGATAGGGGCTGCTCTAGTCCGGAGAAGTCCCTGTCCATGGCGGGCCCTGGTGCTTCTCAGGCAGAAGACAGAATGGCCTTTGTCCTGTGTCCACCGTGGAGAAGGGCAGCATTGGCAGATGCTGGGAGTCAGGAGCTGGAAGTAGCCCCAAGCCCTGCGAGGGCTAGAGCAGTCCCCAGCCTGAATCATGCTTAGTTGGTTAACCAGTTAACTGGTTAAATGTTAGGTTAACCCAACGTTTAACTGATTAAATGGGATTTTACATACCTAGACTCTAAATCAGACTGTTTATGCAGTGCTTGCCAAACACATTTTAAGAACATAATTTTAGCACACTCTTTGTTCGCACACCTTACATATTAATAATCAGTGAGTTGTTAGTTTTTAAATAATATCTTGCATGCCACCTTTTTAGGTGTATATCGTAACTGTGTTAGATGTGGTATGTTTGACTTGATCAGTTGCTGACAGAGTAGTGAATACTAGTGGGTCTCTGTGTCACAATTGCACATTAAATAAGCAACAACAAGAATATAATCTGGAGGAGGTATAGAGTGCAGAAAGAATTGCATAAGTATTTTCTAGCTGAGGTAGATTGATTTCATAGGAAAATCTTCCTGATGTTTTGCTCTTGACTTATACCTAGAAACAAGTACCCCTCTCCTGATAAAGTGTCCCGTTCTCATGGACATCATTCCACCCTGCACTTTAATTACATACACTCAGGACGATAAAATTCCTTCTTTAGCAAGCTAGGGTGCTTATTTAAGTAAGGAGACAGAAATATTTTTCCGCATAAGTGTGATAGTAATCCACAATAGATTAAAAAATGTGAATAGTCACTTCTTGATAAAAGTGAAGTCGCTTCCTCTGTCCTTTCTAGCAGGAACAGAGCCAGATATATTTTCTGTTATCTCTAGGTGCTATGTTAGGTGCTATGTCTTCAAAGATCCTGACTGTGAGACACTGACGTCCAATTTAAATTCAGTTGTATTTGGGCACGTCACTCCTTTATGTTCCTGTGAAAATAACTCAATGGCTTTAATGGTTTATTTTCTCTCATCGAATGGAATGGAAAATTCTTCAGTACTTTTTTGGATACTTATTTCAAATACTGTTTCACAGTTGAGTCTTAAGTATTTGTTTCATTTGTACTCTGTTCAAACTCTCAATTCAGAATTTAAATATTTTAGCTATAAAGTGTACCTTTATAGATTTTTATTTAACTCAACATCTGTTTCTTCCAAAATATTTTGTAGCAAAGTGAGCAAGCACTATGGTGAGAAGGATTAAAATGGTGTGTAAGTGTCGGTGCTCTAAAAATTCTATGCCATAATCCTTCTGTAATTATTGGGGTTATTCTGTTTCCCTATATTCTAGGGTGCAAGTAACATGTTGAGTGTAATGTGACTCAGAGGCAAGCACTGTAGGTGCTTAAACAGCCTGTAGGGACTAATCCTGGTGAGTCCTTGTAGCCACTCAGGGTATGTCTACACTACAAAGTTAGTTCGAACTAACGGACGTTAGTTCGAACTAACTTTAATAGGTGCTACACTAGCGCTCCGCTAGTTCGAATTTGAATCGAACTAGCGGAGCGCTTAGTTCGAACTAGGAAAACCTCATTTTACGAGGACTAACGCCTAGTTCGAACTAGCTAGTTCGAACTAAGGGCTGTGTAGCCCTTTAGTTCGAACTAGTGGGAGGCTAGCCCTCCCCAGGTTTCCCTGGTGGCCACTCTGGCCAACACCAGGGAAACTCTATGCCCCCCTCCCGGCCCCGGACCCCTTAAAGGGGCACGGGCTGGCTACGGTGCCCGTGCCAGGTGCAAGCCTGCCAGCACCCAGCCAGCAGACCCTGCACCTGGCACGGCACAGAGCCACCCACCCGATGCCCCCCAGCCCACCCCCTCTTGCCGGGACCAGGCTGGCGGCTCCCGGGAGCTTGCCCTGGACCGCAAGAGGCGGGCACCTTCCTGGGCTAGTGCGGACATCGTGGACCTCGTCCACGATCTCCGCACTAGGCACAGGAAAGTGGCCGTCTAGGGCAGGAGAGCTGCCAGCCTGGCCACCCAGGACCAGGTGTGCATGAAAATCAAGGGGGTCCACTGAGACCCCCGACACTGAGCCCTGAGCTTACAATGGCCGTACTGGGTCAGACCAAAGGTCCATCTAGCCCAGTAGCCTGTCTGCTGACAGAGGCCAACCCTAGGGACCCTGGAGGGGATGGACCGAAGACAGTGACCAAGCCATTTGTCTCGTGCCATCCATCTCCAGCCTTCCACAAACTTTGGGCAGGGACACCACTCCTACCCCCTGGCTAATACCACTCCATGGACCCAACCTCCATCACTTTATCTCACTTCCCTTTAAACTCTGTTCTAGTTGTAGCCTTCACAGCCTCCTGCAGCAAGGAGTTCCACAGGTTAACTATTTGCTTTGTCAAGAACAACAACTTTCTCTTACTAGTTTCAAGCCTGCTACCCATTCCTTTCCTTTGGTGTCCTCTAGTCCTTCTTTATGGGAACTAATGGAGAACTTTTCTGTATGCACCCTCTCCACCCCACTCTTGCTTTTATAGACCTCTATCATATCCCCCCTCAGTCTCCTCTTTTCTAAGCTGAACAGTCCCAGTCTCTGTAGCCTCTCTTCATCTGGGACCTGTTCCCAACCCCTGATCATGTTAGTTGCCCTCCCCTCTCCCAGCCTTTCTCTTCCTCTCTCCCACCTCCTTTTCCCAGTCTCCCCCAGTTTTTTTTCAATAAAGACAGAGTCAATGTTGGAAGAAACGTTATCTTTATTTTGTACATCAATAAGAAGGGGGGCTAAGGAAGGGTAAGTGGAAGGAGGTGAGGGAGGAATGGGGCACGAGCCCCCGATGGGGAGGACTGGGCTGGCTCTGCGGGCTTCTGGGGGTGGAAGCTCTCCTGCAGCCCCCCAATTACTTCCTCTCCCCAGATGGCAGCCTGCGGCAAGTGCAGCCGGGCTGATGGCCGAGTGGTGTGATGTGCCCAGTGTGGGCACTCAGGGCACTCCAAGCCAGAACTTCTTTGCAAGCGGGGCACCCCTTAGAACTGTGTGTCCGGGGTGGGGGTCGGGACCCTTTAAGCGCAGCCCTCGGCTAGCCTGAGACAGCATCTCCATGCTCTAAGTCCTCCTTTTATGCCCTGCCGGCACTGCTTCCGGCCATCCTTAAGCCCTGTTCAGAGTCCACTCAATGTGGACTTGCTAGTTCGAACTAGCAAAACGCTAGTTCGAACTAGTTTTTAGTTCTAGACGCGTTAGTTCGAACTAGCTTAGTTCGAATTAACTAATTCGAACTAAGTTAGTTCGAACTAACTTTGTAGTGTAGACATACCCTCAGACATATGGCTAAATGAAAAGCAGGAAAAGGTTGCAAATACCCTGGATTTGGAAGCTTTTAAAGAGTTAGAGTTCAGAGTGAGCTATAGCAGCTCCTATTTGAGTCCCTGGGCTGGTTTAATTGAGTTGGGGATCTTCAGGCATAGTGCCTGGGGAGTCTTCTTCAGTCCAGTCTCTGTCCAGGCAAGTAGGCACTTGAGGGAATCCATGCCAGGTTCAATTAATGTCTCTCACTGGGGCCACATTACACTATTTCCCTGTCCAGCTGCTACTGCTCCCATGTAAGTCCCATGCAGACCTATGATGTCACATCCTGTTCTGAGTGTGGCTCTGTTCACAGATTATGGGGCTTCTCTCCAGCTCCCTGCTGCTCACTCCCTAAAGATCCCAGGCACGTCATGGTTCAGGACTTTCTCCCTTACATGGCTAGGGAAAGGAGAAAGGGCTGATAGGAAATGTAATCCTTGCTTAGCCAGGAGTATGGGGATGTTCAGTGGGGAGGAGGCTGATGGGAGTGTAAGTTCCCTGCTTTGCAGATCCATCACGCTTTGAACTCAAAGCAACATTGATGACTTCAATGCTCTGGCCTCTTTGCCTTTTTTGAGTATTAGGCACCTGTTAAGAGGATGCACAGGGAGAGGACATTTGTATGGAGAGGTCACCGTATTTGAAAACAAAAGAAGGAAATACAGCATCTGAAATTTTAATTTAATTTTTGCTTTCACTTTCAAAACTCATATTTTATATCACGATGCACTTAAAACGTTTTTTCAAATGATGTAGGATGTAACTGGTCTCATAAAGTGTATTTTTGCTAAAATGAAATTTTTGGTGCCTCTAGTTTAGTCTGCCTTTAATTGCTGCTATGTTTTGGCATTTTAAGAGTATTCCATAAAGTTGCATAGAGAAGAATCTTGGAGTATGTCATATAGTCTTTATTCTAGCCACACACTTCTTTTTTTATGGGAGCAAAAATTAAGAATACATAGTGAGGGCACTGTTTTCATCACATTCCTAGAGGTCATGTATACACAATTGTAGAAGTCAATATAAGAATGTATCAGATGTTTTGAAATGGACCAGTTAAGAATTCTAACAACGTTGAACACTTTTATTAGATGTGTAGTTAGGAAAAGAATTCCTTTTGGCCTGAGAGATATGATAAGAACAAAGTCCATGTGCAGAAAGATTAGAGTTGGTCATAATATTTCCTCTACAAAGATTAAGAGGATCATATAACTTTTCTAAAGAATAGAGCATTGTGTGCTTTTTCTGAATTGAAAAAAATCTGAATGAAAAAATGGATAGAACTATCAGTAAGATGACTGTTACAGTTCTTCAGTCAAGTAATTCTCACAGTTTTGATGATTTTCTAGTCTTACTAGTTATCATTCTTGCAGAAATAAATTTGTTTTTCATGTCCACTCAGGCGTAATTTTTGAAAATTATTCTTGAGAGAAGTATAATGAAATGGTTGCATTGAAACCTCCCCCCCCCCCATGACCACTAATTTGTAGGTGCCGTGTCTTTGTTTGCGTTGTTGTAGCAATGTATTGTCAATGCTGTCATAGAGTTCGGGCTGCAAAATTGCTGTGTAAAAGGTTGGAGCCTGAGCTCTGGGATACCACAAGAGGGAGGATCTCAGGGCCTGAGCTCCTCTATGAGACCAAACCTCTACACAGTAATTTTTAGGTCCAGAGCCCAAGCCCTGTGAGCCTAAATCAGCTGATCCAGGCCAGTGGTGACCATGCCGAGGGTCTTTTATTCCAGTGTAGCTATATAATAGAGACTATTGACACTTACACAATCAAGAACATTTATGATTGCACAACCTTTGGCCTGCGTTTTCAAAGATGTTGATCACCTTCCCCATTAGTTTCATAGAAACTATGCCATGCTGGTTGCACATCCACTCCACCATAATACAGTTCAGATCTTATGGTTGTCAGTCTTCTGTCCAATCTCATCTGTCTGTTTCAGTGATATAAATCCAGAGTAATACCACTGTGTTTAATGCTATTACTTTGGATGTTCACCATTGTACTGATAGTAATTGAAAGACCTCAATGAGTTTATACAAGTCCCTGGGCTGTTCAGATAAACCTAATATTGAGCTTCAGGTAAGGATTAGTTACACAGGGTGAAATTTGCCACATACAGATTGGCTGCAAAAAGCCCAGTCCTTAAGACCCACTTATCCTCAAATAGGATTTTTGGGAGGGCATCTGCACCAGGGTTGAATTTCACTCATGGAGAATACTGAGATATATTTTAAAAATATACAAATATAATAATGTATTGAATTAAATACAATATTATATTACTATAAAAACAGCATCAACATTAAAAAAATCAGTACTTACCATGCCCTGTTATATAACACCTGTACAAGCCTATTCTAGTTTGGCATGAAAAGGAACTTGAAACCACTGCTTTAGGAGCAGGTGGCATTGTTACAACTTGGCATTTTTCTTTTCTTGACCTAAATTTGATCCAGACATCTTTTCCAGATCTTACTACACTGGAATCTGAGACAATGCCACATTTGTTAGTTTAATCTTACTTCTGGCGACTTTATTTTTTAACTTTGTTGTTTGCATTGTGGCTGATAATTCACTCCGCTTTATATAGGAGAGAGAATATACTGAAAACAGATCAAAGCAAATATTTTGGGATGTAATAAAGGATGTGGAATATTTCATCAAATACTTGGAAACTGTTGCATAATGTGACAACGTGTGCCGTAATAGAGCTATTGGAAATCCAGTGTACTGCTTGACTTGATTGCCGGTTATGTGCTATTAAGAAGTAAAAATTCAACATGGATTTATCCTCTGAACAAGAAAGAAATGATTAAGGTCTGGGCTCATTAGAAATAATATAAAACTTATAGTAATTTTCAATTAATTAAAAATTCAGTTATGAGAGTGAAAATATATGAATCAACCACTCAAGAGACAAGTAAAAACTAGTTGCCTGATAGAGCTGATCTTTAAATAGAAGTCAAGAATGTATGGAGAGCTTTGAAGAGACTTTGAAGTGACTTTTGACAAAGGGTTGCTTAATAAATGTTATTCTAAGTGCAGGTTTCACTGTATAGTTCAGTTTATTAAAGGTTACACTCGAGACACCGAAAAAATAAACTTGTAAATTAAATGATGTTATAGAGGAAAAATTTTACAGTTCAGGTTGAAAATCAAGGGCAAAATTTTAAAAATCCACAATTTGGGTCAGATTCTGGAAAGTGCTGAGCATCCGGTAGCTCCCATTGGAAAACAAAACAAAACAAAACAAAAAACCAAAAAAACCGTGTTCACTTCATTTAGGTGCCTAAATAGGAGCCTATGTCTTCTGAGTCTCAGAGTTATCAAACAACATGCTGGCGCAGGCATTTAAACATTTAGAGAAAATTGAAAAATCATGTGCTTTACAATAAAACCATTAGCATTAAGGTTAGAATCAGAAACTTTGATTGATTTGGTATTCAGTGGGTACAAAATGATTGCATGCATATGCTAAAGAAGGCAAGAGAATGTAGAAGGAAAAGCAGCCAATAAGGAGATATAAGATAAATCAGCTCTGCACTTCATTTACACCATAGAATCATAGAACACTAGGACTGGAAGGGACCTCGAGAGGTCATCGAGTCCAATCCCCTGCCCTCATGGCAGGACCCAGTATCATCTAGACTGTTCTTGACAGATGTCTGTCTAACCTGCTCTTAAATATCTCCAGTGATGGAGATTCCACAACCTCTCCCGTACCATCATTCCCTGTATTGTAAGGTAAAATTCACTTCTGGGCAAAAGATCAGCACAAGGTCTTTCCACAACTTTTATATTACTTCAGCTCAAAGGCCTTGGATTGGCCCTCTGCAAAATGGTGATTTTCACTATCCACAATACAGAATCAGTGTAAAGTTTACTACTTTGTTACTTATCTTTCCATTTTCTGGCTAACCTATACCACATTATTAATATGTATGTCGGAGCTGATGTTTGGCCCTACTGTCCTGTTTTGCTCTTATTGAAATCAAAGGCAAATTTCCCATTGACTTCAAGAGGAACAATATTGGCCCCTTGATTCAGCTATCAGATCTGTACTTCAATATTCCGCATTTTAGAAACTTAATGGGGAAAACAATGGTGTTTAAGCACAGTAATAACAGTACATCTAGTACAAGTTAAATTGTAATAATTGTTGCGTGTTGCAGATGCCTGTCTTGGATATTTATAAAAATAAAAATGTAATTGCTTTTTTAAATGGGTGTAGGGAGACAATAGACAGTTTTATGATGTATTACAATTGGAACCTCCCATTTTGTCATCCCACAATCTGTGTTATTGAATAACTTAAGTAAAAGGGCAGCTGGAAATTGCTGTGGAGATAACATGCAACAATTTTTCATCTTCAGCTTTCTAAATGTACAAAACCAAACATCCCTGCCCCGCCCTTTCTCTGAGACCATAGCCCTGCTTTCCTCATCCCTCCTTTCTCCATCACTTGCATTCAAGGAAATATGAGGACTTGGTCTGAGGGTGCTGGTTTAGCTGAGGCCAGAAATTAGGAGTTCAGGATGTGGGAGAGGATTGCAGTGGAGGCTATGGGAGGTGATTCTGGGTGTGGAGTCCCAGCGGTATTTACTGAAACTCCCAGGAAGCTTCCGCCAGGTCCCGATGGTGCTAGGTGTAAGGAGGCTTTGCATGCTGCCTTCACAGGTACCACACCCATAGCTGTTATTGGTCACAGTCCCCAGTCAATGGGATCTGTGGAGCTGGCACTTGGCGCCAGGGCAGCATGTGGAGCCTGACTGTGCCTAAGGGCTGTGTGGAACTGAAGGCTACTTCTGGAAGCTGAGCAGAGCCAGGGCAGGTAAAGTGCCTGTGTTAGCCCTGGGGTCCTTCTGTGTTACTTCTGGTGCACACCAGCTCCCACCTGCAGTTCCCCTCCTAAGGAGCCAGCTACCCTCCCTCCTGCACTATTACCTCTGTATCTGTAAAAGCTGGCTCCCTGTGTGCACCGGCTCCCACCTGCAGCTCCTGCTCTCACAGGCTGCCTGTGTGTAATAGTTCACAGTATCCGAAAACCCTAAACTTATAGGTTAACCATCTAAAAGGTTATACTATTACATCCCTAGCTGACAATAGGACTTTTAATTACCCAGTTGGTGGTGCTGACCAGATCTGCCAGGGTCCCTTTTTCTACTGGGTGTTCCAGTCAAAAATCAGACTCCTGGGAACCCTATCTGTCACTGACTTGCCTAAAACACCAAGGCTATGTCTAAACTGGCAAGTTTTTTCGCAAAAGCAGCTGCTTTTGTGGAAAAACTTGCCAGCTGTCTACACTGGCCGCTTGAATTTCCGCAGGAACACTGACGATCTCATGTAAGAAATCAGTGCTTCTTGCTGAAATACTATGCTGCTCCCATTCAGGCAAAAGTCCTTTTGTGCAAAAGCTCTTGTACAAAAGGGCCAGTGTAGACAGCTTAGATTTGTTTTGCGCAAAAAAGCCCCGATCGCGAAAATGGCGATTGGGGCTTTTTTGTGCAAAAGCACATCTAGATTGGCACGGACGCTTTTCTGCAAAAAGTGCTTTTGTGGAAAAGCATCCGTGCCAATCTAGGCACTCTTTTCCGCAAATGCTTTTAATGGAAAACTTTTCCGTTAAAAGCATTTGCGGAAAATGATGCCAGTCTAGACGTAGCCCAAAATTTCTCCTCATAACTTGTATTAGATAAGCTGCTGCTTGTTTTGTTACAAGAGGAAATGAAAGAGTGATGCAGTTTTCTTTTTAATACTTCATATATTTTATATACAACTTAGAGAAACTCTTTGGATTTTTCCTGCTATAACTGAGATCAAAATCTGGCATGTATGATTAGAAATCAAGGATATAAAGAATTTAAAAAATTACTTTATGATTTTAAATTAGCTTAACTTCTTTTAACGAAGAGAGTTCAAATTCTGCGTAGTTGTACTGGGATAAAGCTAAATGAATTCCATGAACTTCAGTGGTGTTATTCAGGATTCATGTTTATGTGACTGGAGCAGAATTTGGGATGAGGGTCTTAATTCTTCCAAAATACAGGACTATGTAGCACTTTAAAGACTAACAAGATGGTTTATTAGATGATGAGCTTTCGTGGGCCAGACCCACTTCCTCAGATCAAATAGTGGAAGAAAATAGTCACAACCATATATACCAAAGGATACAATTAAAAAAAATGAACACATATGAAAAGGACAAATCACATTGCAGAACAGAAGGGAGATGCGGGGGGGGGGGGGGAGGAGGAAGGTGAATGCCTGTGAGTTAATGATATTAGAGGTGGGGAAGGGTAGATGTCTGTGAGTTAATGGTATTAGAGGTGATAATTGGGGAAGCTATCTTTGTAATGGGTAAGGTAGTTGGGGTCTTTGTTCAGCCCCCTGCGGAGAGTGTCGAATTTTAGCATGAATGCCAGTTCAGAGGATTCCCTTTCAAGTGCAGATTTGAAAGTCTTCTGAAGTAGGATGCATGTGATTAGGTCATTAAGACAGTGTCCTTTCTGGTTGAAATGGCAAGAAACTGTTTTTTCTTTGTGATCCTGTCTAATGTCTGTTTTGTGGGCATTGATTCTTTGGCGAAGTGTCTGAGACGTTTGGCCAATGTACATAGCAGACGGACACTTTCGGCACATGATAGCATAGATTATATTTCTGGAGGCGCAGGAATATGTATTCTTGATCTTATAACTCACTTGGTTAGGCCCAATAATGGTGTCAGCAGAGTGAATATGTGGACAAAGCTGGCAACGGGGTTTGTTGCAAGGGAAAGTACCAGGGTTGGTATTAGTGTGGTATGTCCTGTGGTTGTTGGTAAGAATCATCTTGAGGTTAGGTGGTTGTCTATAGGAGACTATGGGTCTGTCTCCCAGAACTTCTTGGAGTTTAGTGTCCTGTTCCAGTATAGGCTGTAATTTATTGATAATGTGTTGGACAGGTTTAAGTTGGGAGCTGTCGGTGATGACAAGTGGTGTTCTACTGTTGGTTTTCTTGGGTCTGTCTTGTAGTAGATGGTTTCTAGGTATTCGTTTGGATCTTTCAGTTTGCTTTTTTATTTCTCCGGGTGGGTAGTTGAGGTTTATAAATACTTGGTAGAGATCCTGAAGTTTCTGGTCTCTGTCAGTGGGATTAGAGCAGATGCGGTTGTATCGAAGGGCTTGGCTATAGATGATGGATCGTATGGTGTGTGCTGGATGGGAGCTGGAAGCATGTAGGTAACTGTATGAGTCAGTGGGTTTTCTGTAGAGGGTGGTGTCTAATTTTCCATTGTTGATTTGTACTGTGGTGTCCAGGAAATGGATCTCTCGTGTGGAATGGTCCAGGCTGAGGTTAATGGTGGGGTGTAGGTTGTTGAAATCTCTGTGGAATGTCTCCAGTGTTTCTTGGCCATGCGTCCAGATCATAAAGATGTCATCGATGTAGCGTAAGTAGAGAAGGGGTAAAAGGGGACGGGAGTTGAGGAAACGTTGTTCTAGGTCAGCCATAAAGATATTAGCATACTGTGGGGCCATGTGTGTACCCATGGCTGTGCCGCTGATCTGGAGGTATAAGTTGTTCTCAAACTGGAAATAATTGTGGGTGAGAACAAAGTTACATAGGTCTGCTATCAGGTTGGCAGTGGTGTCCTCTGGTATAGTGTTTCTAATAGCTTGTAATCCGTCTTCATGTGGGATGTTGGTGTATAGTGCTTCTACATCCATGGTGAATTGAATTGAAAGGGAATCCTCTGAACTGGCATTCATGCTAAAATTCGACACTCTCCGCAGGGGGCTGAACAAAGACCCCAACTACCTTACCCATTACAAAGATAGCTTCCCCAATTATCACCTCTAATACCATTAACTCACAGACATCTACCCTTCCCCACCTCTAATATCATTAACTCACAGGCATTCACCTTCCTTTTCCCCCCCCCGTATCCCCTTTCTGTTCTGAAATGTGATTTGTCCTTTTCATATGTGTTCATTTTTTTAAATTGTATCCTTTGGTATATATGGTTGTGACTATTTTCTTCCACTATTTGATTTGAGGAAGTGGGTCTGGCCCACGGGAGCTCATCATCTAATAAACCATCTTGTTAGTCTTTAAAGTGCTACATAGTCCTGTATTTTGTTTCAGCTACACCAGACTAACACGGTTACATTTCTATCACTATTCTTAATTCTTCCAGTATTCTTGGCAAAATTATCAATTTGCCATCTGAATTACCATTTTATTTTTTAGAGTGATGGGAGTTTTTGTTTGTATTTTCCAATGTCCTGGCTTATTTATTTATTATGTAGGATGGGGCAGTTTTGGGTGGGTTGTTGTCATAATTTTCTGTGTGTTTGTGTTTACACTTGTTCAAGAGCCCTTAAGTTAAGATAGGTGATTTCAAAAAATATATCTTAGGAGTGTATAAAACACAAATTGTCATGGATTATAAAATGTGACTGTTCTTTTTATCTTACTCCTATCCAAAATTGGTGATGTTTGTTTATATGTCTGCATAACGTTATAAACTTTTATGAAGTGTCTGTCACTATAGCAGCTGGATGTTGTGCAGGAGATTGCAGAAAAAATGGTATGGTCTCTCCAGAATGGCAGTTATCTGTCTTACTCTTGGAGTGGCCACTGAGCTCCTATCTACCAACAGATGTATTTGATAGTACTGTAGCGAGGGAGGAATGTCAATTTCACCTGCATTATCTGGAGATTTCTGTTTGTAACTCTCAGACCACTATATCATGCTTTGGCAAAGTGAGTTTCTCCAGATTGAAAGAAAGAAAGCAGTGTGAAGAAATTTGGCATCTCCATTGTGTCTCTTTCAACAAGGTTAAATACAATGGAAGTAACTGCCCTCTGATTTGCTAAGCTAATGGGTATGATAGTTATCCAGTAGTTTCCATTTAATATCTTATGCTGCATGAGTGTTAAATTGGTGATGAGACAGCCATCTTTATATTGTATCAAACAGAATTTCTGAACTTGATAAGCTATATTATTAGTTTATTTTGTGAAGACACAGGCATTAATGTACACAGAAGTCCATTTATCCAGCAGTAAGTAACAATGTTCTTAAAATGCAAGTGAAATCATTTCTTAAATTGTGATAAGCTAATCCAATGGTAATAGAGATGTTGTCGTGTTAGTCTGGTCTAGCTGGAACAAAAGACAGGACTATGTAGCACTTTAAAGACTAACAAGATGGTTTATTAGGCGATGAGCTTTCATGGGCCAGAACCACTTCCTCAGATCAAATTGTGGAAGAAAATTGGCATGACCATATATACCAAAGGGATACAATCAAAACAAGTGAACACATATAAAAAGGACAAATCAAATTTCAGAACAGAGGCGGTATGGGGGCGGTGTTAATGTCAGTGAGCTAATGATATTAGAGGTGATAATTGGGGAAGCTATCTTTGTAATGGGTAAGGTAATTAGCATCTTTGTTAAAACCCAGTCGTAAAGTGTCAAATTTAAGCATGAATGACAGTTCAGAGGTTTCTCTTTGAAGTCTTGTGTTAAAATGTCTTTGAAGCAGGATGCAGGTAGTCAAGTTGTTGAGACAATGACCTTTATGGTTGAAATGGCAAGAAACTGTTTTTTCTTTGTGAAACTGTCTGATATCTGTTTTGTGTGCATTGATTCTTTGGCGAAATGTCTGAGACGTTTGTCCAGCGTACATAGCAGACAGACATTGTTGGCACATGATGGCATAAATTATATTTCTGGATGAGCAGGAATATGTGTTCTTGATCTTATAGCCATCATTGGACCTAACCAATTCAGTTAGATCTTCTGGATTTCTTTTTGAGATAAAGGTACAAAGGTCTATTTAGACAATGGTGCAAAGAGAACTTTGAAAAAAATGAATCTTTCTTCCATTCTCATACTTCCCTATTTAGGATATTTTCAGAAGCATCAAACGGAGTGATGCTCCTAAATACTTTACATACTTTTGACAGTTTCCCCTTCAACAAATAATACTAGATTAGAATCAGGAAAGTGGAATGAGTGCATAAATTGTGTATGCAAGCATTTATCATCAGCTTTGGTTGGGTTCAAATACAGAAACATTCTTCACCACATCTGCCTTCGTCTTCCCCAATATTCTCATGTATCCATATTGCTTGGGGCAGCTGTCTTAGTCCTTTCAGCTCACTCCAGCTGTTTCACTAGCCATTGTGATCCTCTCCCTTGTTATCCTGGGACACTTTTATTTCAACTCTACTTCTCAAGTTCTGTTGACGCTTTAGTGGCAAAAATGCTATTAATATTTTTATTTGGATTGCATAAGACTCGCATCTTTACTGTACACACTAACAAGTTATTGATACTGTTGGAATAGGTTTAAATATAGTTTATTACTATGAAACAACAATTTTGAAGATACCGTGGCAAATAAATAATAAAAAATGAGCCAAGAGGCAAAATTCAATTAAAATATTTAGTTAAGATTTTGTTTCCATGTTATAAAATATATTTGTTACTGTAAATACTTATGCCATCTTTGTAAGAGAAGAAAAAAATCTGTCCAAAATCAACCAAAATACACACAGACAAATGTTACCTTTTTATAAGGGATCATCTTTTTTGCTCTGTAGTGCTTAGTGCAGTGTGTCCTGATCCATGATTGCATGCTACAATAATACAAATGAAAATAATAACATTGTGTTTTAACATTCTGTTCTTCTGGTATCAAATTTTCTTTAGCCTACAAAAAGTTCAATAGGAGATGTACCACTGAAAAACAAATTTACTAAAGAACACAACAATATGAAACACACAAGTTGAGGTTACATAAAATATTCTGATTCCAAATTAACACTCAGGGCATGCACATGCACCATTAACTGAAAATTTCTCTGTGACCAGCACCCAAACAATCTTAATTTCACCCAATATTCATTGTAAGTATTTTAGGGAAAAAAAAATCCCAACTTTCATGTAAATCTCAAGTAGTTTTTCCTTTGGCTTTAATGAGTATTGAATACCCGTACATATTTTTTAACATTATACATTTTGATAATTGAATATATTTGTGTATTTATTATTTGGTTTATTATGACCAAAACTGTTAGAATTTTAGTACAGTGGACATAAAGTTATAGTCTGGTATCAGTTATATTTAGTCTATGTTTAAAGATTAATTTTATCTCTAATGATATTCAGGGTGTATAGTATTATTATGAGCAATAAGAAAAGATTGTAATTTTGACTGTGATTACATTCCACAATAATGGGGGCTGTAAGAAATTCCCTTTAGATAAATATTTGGGTTATATTAAGGTTGTGTTGAATTGTGTAGTGCAATAAACTTTAAATTGAATTATTTTCAAAGGTAATTGGTGAAGCTCATGGCAGTGGGGGATGGGCTGTAACATGATCATATGAGTTTTATGATAGATGCAAACACAACAGCTCTTTGCTGAATAAACTGCAACACTGGGAAAGTAGGAGCACCATCCTTGGGTGCAATACAACAATTAAAGAAGAAAGTACAGGTTTGAAACCAAAAGAAACATACATGTTGGAAGAGCTGGTACTGACCAAAACCAGTATTTCAGAGAAAGAAAAAGAAATGGCTTTCTAATTCTCCAAATAAAATATCCCTGGTGACACTGCAAAAAAAGGATTTGCTAGTTGATGTTTGTTAAATGGGACTGAAATATTCTGGTTTAAGTGGGCTAATGAAAGAGATTACTCTCTCAGATCACTAGATTAGTTTGTTGCAACCCTCCCATAGCTGGAGATGTATAGTTTAATGAATCATCTTTTTTCTCACATACTTATGGTTGAGCCGGTGTGTTAGGCTGACGCTGGCTTTGAAAAACTGGTTGGCACTGTTAACTAATGTAACTAGCCATATTGAAAGATCTGTTGAGATAGGAAGGAGAAAAAATGCAGAAATTATGGTATACATTATGCTGAAATTTGAAAACTATATAATTATTCTTCTGAGAGTGATCGCTCATGTCCATTCATTGCAGGTGTATGTGCTTGCCACATGCACTGCTGCTGGAAATTGAATGAACATGAGCAACACATCTTGAAGAATACCAGTTATGGAAACAGGTGACTGTCTTTCTTAAAATACCCTGCTTTTAAGTTTAGACGCTGATTGCTTTACCAACTTTACTACACATGGCATGAGTCTGATTTAAAAAGGGCAAAGAACTGTTTTCTAATTTAGAGGAGATAGTGTTTTGTTTAAAAGTCAACCACTTTGGCAGAGACTACACAAAACAATGTTTTTCACCAAAAAATAACAAAAGTTCCTGTGTATTGATAATTCAGGAAATCACAGCAAGGGAAAAATCAGTGGTCTTACATGATAGGATACTATAATGTTACTGTACATTTATTATTACTATATGTGTAGAAAGATTTTTCTTTTATGGCCAAATTCTGGGTTGGTGTCTGTAAGAGGTACAACATATCAGTGGCTTTCAATTATTCCAGATCACTATATCCCTTTCAGAAATCTGATTTGTCTTACATACCCCTAAGTTTCACCTCAACTGAAAATTACTTGCATCCAAGTTGGATAAAAACACAAAAGTGACATAGCACACTACTCCTGAAAAATTAATTATTTTCTTATATTAATAAAATAAGACTCTAAACATTGTACTTCCATTTGAGAGCATAGTATATAGAACAGAATAAAAAAGTAATTGTATGAAATTTTAATTTGTACTTTGACTTTGCTAGAGCTTTTTATGAGCTGTTTGTAAAACTAGGCAAATATGCAGATGAGCAAATGTACTTGTGGACCTATGTACATGGACCTGTGATGGAGAATCACTGCAGTATGTTCTTACTGCTCCTTCTTTCATCATGCTGACTGATCCTGATATTTTAAGTGAATGCGGTTTGGGATAGAAGAGAGGAAGTGATGGGCATCAGCTTTGTTTTGAGATATTGGAGTTAGGCAGCAGGTGGCCACCTCTCAGAGGGTTTGCATACCTCAAGATTTGCAGATACTTGAGTCTGTTGTGGCCACAGAACAGCTGGGGCCAGGATTTGCAGTATTTTTTGTTTTTTTTCCAAGATGGTAATGCTGTATGCTGTTAAAATTTTAGGGAAATGATATGGTCTAGTAGATTGAGCATGAGAGCTTGGAATCTGAGTTATAATCCTAAAATCTAAATGCTCCTTTTGATGATGCTAAGAGGCTGGGTTTTAGAGACTGACGTTATCTGTCCTCTAGTTCTTTCTCAAGTGCCCTATAACTTGTACTATGTTGGTTCATGGTGGTATTATAGTACTTCACTCTGATGGAGGTTTTGCTGCAATCTCTGACATACGTTTTTAGTATTTAAAAAACAACAAATAGTCTAGTAGCACCTTTAAAGACTAATAAAACATGTAGATGGTATCATGCGCTTTCGTGGGCACAACCCACTTCTTCAGATGACAGGAGTGTTAGAAGTCCAGATCTAGGCTTAATTACTGCTGTGCTTCTGCATCAAGGAAAGCTATTCTTGTTCATGTATTCATGTTTTTTACATTAATATTATGGCATATGCATGTAAGAGGAGTTTTAGTCCCCGTTTTAGTGGAAGGGAATAGGTGAGTCATTTAACTTTTCTGTTGCTCATTTGACTGATCTGTGAAATGAGTAGAACAATTCCTAATAGTACCAACAGCATTTTTTGGGGGGTGCATTGAATATATGTAAAGAGAATCTGGTTCTATGGGTCAATAGTAAAGTTGTGTAACTTGCACCAATTTGATTTTTAGTGGGTATGCAGAATGTATCCAATTTACACATCGAAAGATGGAAAGCTGGGGAAATTTAGTAAGGTTGCCATTGTACTTGAGGGAGGGTTTGTTGTTTCCATCATGCTTTGCTTCACTGGTACTTTTTAAAATGTCTTTTCTTAGCTAACTGTTCACCACCATGCCAAAATGGAGGGATGTGTCTGCGACCTCAGCTTTGTGTGTGTAAACCAGGGACGAAAGGTAACTCCTGTGAGGATACTGTCACGCAAGATACTTCTTCCACCGGAGGTCAGGGCCCTGTGGCTCCGCCATGGCCAATTCCTCAGCAGGCTGCTCAGCAGACTTTCTCTCAGAAGGTACAGGTTCCACAGAAAGTCAGCCCAGTGGCTCAGATGATGTTCACTCTCAAGCAGAAACCTCCTGTTGGATTACCTCAGCAACTGCAACCACAGTAAGTTTGTTTCTTTCTTCTTCCTTTTTTGTTTGTTAAATATATTAGATTTAGGGAGATGCATAATTTAAAACAAAATATTATTCCTTTTAACCCTCTCCCAAAAGTGGAGAGGCTATTTATTAGCTTGGAGATCTTTTCAAAATGTTGTGTAAAAACATCTTTTTAAAAACATTAGTAAGTATATCCACCATACTTTTTATAATATATGGGCCAAATCCACTCAGTGTACTGCAGAAGTGTCATTAAAGTCAATGAGCCAGATTCTCTTTTCATTATGATTTTTATGCTGATGTAACTGTGTTGACTTCAATAGTGTTTACTTTCATTTGCACCTTTGCGAGAGGAAAATAAGGCCCAATATGTCATAACTGTCTGAGTTTAATTGAGAACACAATCATACATGGAAGGACTACTCTCATGAATGAGGGGAGTAAAATTTGACCTTTAGATTGTGCTTTTGTTCTTCGTGGCGTTTTCATTTACAGTATGTCTTAACAGCTAGAAACCTTTATTGCTGCTTCATGTTAAGGTCTACAGATCTGTCAGAAAGGATACTTCAACCTGTTTGGAGTTTGAGGGCAGAATCAGTCACTGGCAATGGACAAGCCCCTCCTCCTGAAGTTCCTTCCAGTTTTCTCTGCCTTCACAGAGGCTGGCTGCTCAAACAGGCCTCTCTGCGGCAGCCCTTTTCTGAGGGAAATGCCACCATTAATTTCCAATGCTTAGATTAACAATTTGGCTCAATAATGTAGCTGTCTGATTCCCAGCTGTGTCCCAGGGCTGCATTTATCTTCTGGGGAGTCTGTCTCCTCCATACCGCTTCCTCTCTGTGGCATGTTCCAAGCTGGTGGCACTGTAGGTTTCAGGGAGAGAGTTGAGCAGTAAGGTTGCCAGGTGTTTGATATTGACCTGGACAGTCTGGTATTTTTGCCTACTTTCCGGTAAAAAATTCAGGAAATACCGGACACCTAAAATGTCCTGTATTTTCTGTTTTTTTTCCTTGCCAGGAGGTGAAAATACCAGACACCTGGCAACCCTACAACACACTCAGCAACCAGGCTCAGCCCCCGGACCCTCCCCTCTAGTCCCCTGCACCTCCTGCCAGGCCCCCCCGGACACTCTCCTACCCCCCTGCTTACCTTGTCTTGTGGCAGAAAAACAAAATGACCGCTGGCAAAAAAGCCTCTTCTTAAAGGGGCCATGCTGATTTTTTTATTTTCTTTATTTTTCTTTGCTTAATAACTGCTGTTGGGGTGTCTTTTTTTTTTTTTTTTTGGCTCAACAACTTTGGTCTCCCCCCTTTTTTTTCCTCAATGGATTTTTTTTTTCGGGGGGGGGGGGGCAGTGTTCGGCATTTTTGGTTAAACCATCTAGTAAGCTATTGAGCAAAGAAAAGCCAGAAGCAAAAGAACATGGTCTGTGTCTTCTTTCTGTTGTCCCTGATGCTCCTTGGGAGGGTGTAATAAAGGGATAAGGATTTCCTTTCACACCAGAAAGATTGCTGCTGCTGTGATTCACCATGTTCAAATGTCCTGGCCAATTTCTGTGTAGGCTGCCAATATGACGATATTGCCTCTTATCTTTTCTTCCAGCTTTGTCTAAGACATGAGCAGGAGAGCATTCTAGAGGTGGAAGAACTGGCAGACAGTAAAAAGCCTCTTGTCCCACTATAAAAGTGATATATCTGCTCTGTGGTGTCCTCTGCCCTGATTTCCCTATCATGAATTCTCAAGAATAATCCAGAGGTTTAGGACAAATAACAGTCCTCTTTTTGGGGGATTGGTTTATTAACCTAAAACAAATCCAAATTAAAGTACATTCTGCCACTATCTTCTAAAGGGCATCACTCGTCCTCCCTGAATTCTGTCTGACTCCTCCAGGATTCTCACATAAAAGTATCTACTCATCCCAGGCCCCCACTGGGCACAGAACCTCCTCCCTAAGATCTGTCTGCCTCCAAGCATCTTTGCTAGGCACAGTTATCAGCCTTCGCCAGGCTCTGTTCAGTCTCTTCCCTTGAGGTTAGGGGGTTGCACAGGACCCTTTCTTTGGGGCTGTGTTTACTGAATTTTAAGGTTGTTCCTCCAACAATTTCCACAGCTCTTACCTTCCTAAGCCTTAGCAGCAGCAGCTCTCCTTTCTCACCTTCCTGGGAGGAGAGATGTCTGTGGGTAACTTCTCTCCTGCTGCTGTCTCTTTATAAGGCCCAGATGCCTTCCTTTAAGTCCAGTTGGTCAACAGATAATTCCAGGTTATCTTAAAGCAGGGGTGTCCAAACTTTTTTCAAAGAGGGCCAGATTTGATGAAGTGAACATGCGTGAGGGCCGACCATTTTTCCTGACATTCTTTGAACCATTAAAATTCAATGCAAATTAACTATTTTATGCAAAGTTTATTGCAAACGGCATACTTTTCAGTTCGTCACATGGATGACAAATCTAAACAGGTGTTAAATCACTCTGCCTTTCATATCTGAAGGCCAGTTGAAAAAAAAAATCCAGGAAGCTGAAATATATGTCAGGAGCATTGTAAAGTACATTACATACTATTGGTAATAAAGGTTGTCTGTCAACTTTTAAGTTAAAAAAATATGAACAGGAACATAACGCCAAGTATACATGTTGTGTCCAAATATATTTATAACTGATTTAGACCAACTGACATTAACTGAGATTTTACAATGTATTCATCTCAACTGAAAAAAAAACTTGCCTGCACTAATGTGAAGGGTGAAACTGAGATCTGGACTGCAGCACATATGCTAGGTCTGGTTCAAAGGCAGTGGTTTTGATGCGCAAAATATCACGCAGGTGAGAGTCACTTAGTCTTGTCCTCACGCGGTTCTTGTTAAAGTTCATAGCAGAGAATGTCTTCTCACACATATATGTTGAGCCAAACAAGCTCAGCATTTTCTTAGCCAATGTTCGAATCTCTTGAAACCGGTTCTTATCCAGTTGGCGGTAAAAGTTCACAAGAGAGAGCTGTTGGTGACGATTGCGTAACTCGCTGTCACAATGCAGCTTAATGAGCTCGAGCTGCAGCTGATCTGGAGCATCATCGGGGTCAACAGAGAATGGAGAGGAGAAAAGGCTGATCTCCTTTTCAATAGCTGCAAAATCCTGAAAGCGCCGTTTAAACTCCCCAGCCAGAGATGCGATGTCTGCTGCATATCTGCTCGTTTGCGCACTGTTATTGTCCTGTGGAAAACTGTTCATTATTTCCTGCAACGCTGAAAAATGTATGGTATTGGGCTGTGTTTGTGACAACTGCCTTATGAAAAGTTGCAGCTTTGTTCCAAAGGCTTTGAGGTGTGAATAAAGCTGGTTCACCGCTGCATCTTTCCCCTGAAGACTCGTGTTCAGTACATTCAGATGCTTTGTTATGTCAACTAGAAACCCCAAATCAGCCAGCCAAATAGGATCAGATAGTTCTCGCATTGGTTGTCCCTTTGTTTCCAAGAATTCTCCGATTTCCTTTCTGAGAGAGTAGAAACGCTGCAGTGCAGACCCCCGACTTAACCATCTTATATCGTTGTGATATAAAACATCTTCGTGTTCAGCCTGGATGTCCAGTAGAAACTGTTTAAACTGGCGGTGACACAGGGCTTTAGAGCGAATAAAATTAATAGTCGTTAGCACCGGTTTCATAACATGATCATATTTGAGATGTTTAGCACAGAGAACTTGTTGATGAATGATACAATGGAGTTTAATAGCTTTGCCTCCTTCTTCGATCATCTTGTTACAGATTAGGGTTGATAATCCACTTCGTTCACCAGCCATGGCAGGTGCCCCATCAGTAATAATCCCAGTAACTTTGTTCCAAGGCAGTTTCATGTCATCTATGGCGGAACTAACAGAAACAAATAAATCTTTTCCTCTTGTTTGGTCCGTAAGGCTCTGGAGGTCAAGTAGCTCTTCAGTCACATTCATTTCATCGTCCACCCCTCTCATAAAAATCAGCAACTGAGCTGTGTCAGATAGGTCCGTGCTTTCATCACAGGCTATTGAAAAGAAGTCAAAATCCACTCCTTTGGATGTCAACTGTCTCTTAATAGCTGATGAAAGCTCTTCAATTCTCCGTGCTATAGTGTTACGAGCCAGGTAAATGTTGGCAAACTCTTGCTTCTTCTCGGGACAGATATTCTCAAGCATTTTCATAACGCATTCTTTGATAAAGTCACCCTCAGCAAAAGATTTGCAATTTTTAGCAATTAACGTTGCCACCTCATAGCTCGCCCTTGTGGCATTTTCATTTGACTCACGGACTCTTGTGAAAAATCGCTGTTGTGACATTAAAACAGCTTCAAGTTGCTTCAACTTTTCACTGCGGTCGCGCCCTGTTAGCTTGTCGTATGTGCTATGTCTTTACTGGTAGTGTCTCTTGACATTAAATTCCTTATAAACAGCTACAGTCTCTTGGCATATCAGACAAACACAGTGATTCCGTATTTCAGTGAAGAAATATTCCACTTTCCACCTGTCCTGGAAGCAGCGGCCTTCATTGTCAACTTTCCTTCTCTTATTTACAGTCGCCATTTTTGAAATTGACCAGAAGGGGAAGGGATCATGTGAGCGCAGTGCCAGAGGTTTTGGTCTAAGTGTGTTCGTCCGAGCACTAATACACTGCCCAACAAGAATTCTCTTGCCTTTGTGGCTGTGTGTGGTGAAGAGTCTAAGGATGAGCTCGGGCGTGTTCGCAGCTCCACGTGCCCGAGCCCGCCAGAAAGCTGACAGCACGCAGCGCCAATCACAGGTACTGAGACATTTCCCGATCTCTGCAGCTGCGGACCGGGAAAATGTCTCAGTACCTGTGATTAGCGCTGTGTGCTGTCAGCTTCCCGGCGGGTTCGGGTATGTGGAGCTGCGAACACGCCCGAGCTCATCCTTAGTCCTGAGCGGCGCTCGGGGATTCGTTGGGGGCCATAAAAGATAGATATTGCCAAATTACCTGTGGGGCCGTATTAAACCGGAACACGGGCCGCAATTGGCCCGCGGGCCAGACTTTGGACATGCCTGTCTTAAAGGGTCCACTCATCCTGTGATATACACCATCTATTTCTTTATACTCCAGCTTCTATTTTATAAAGGTAGAAAGTTCCTTACTATGCACCAATTAAAACTTAATTGGGTCTCACTACTGAAGAAAAATGTGGCTGTTGTCCTTGGTAGTCAAGAACTAAGGGAGATTTTCAATGGAAAGAGAGGTTGGCTTACTATACAGGTCCTTCACATGCGCTCACTTCAGGTGGGCATTGTCTCAGCCCCCTCCGTTGGGTAGGAAGACTCTCTGGGGCATCAGACCAACAAAAATAAACAGACATCCAATACACTAAGTATTTCCATATACATTCACCAGCAACACTTAACATTGGTGGATAAAATTAAGAGTATAGTCTCTCTAAAAATAAAAACCACTTGGTTAAGGGCTTTTCCCTAGAAAATGTGTGTGTGTGTGTGTGTGTGTGTGTGTGTGTGGCGGGGGGTGGGGGGTGGGGGAGTGGGATTCAAATCTGTTTCATGTAGATATGAGGCTTTGGTCCTTCAGATCAGATGCTCAGATAAATCAGGACCCAGCTATTTTAGTGATACAGTGGGAAACTTTATGGAACATAGAAGCTATTCATGAGTCAAGGAAAAAGACATCTTACAGTCTTGATCCTGCCAGACTCTACAAAAATGAATACCGCTCACATGACAAGTTGAAGCAGTCCATGGAGTAGAACAGGAGAAAATGCCTGTTTGCAAGAGGTAGCTGGAACAAGCACAGGGTGAGTTGCTGTCCGCTATTGCAGTAGAGCTATAGGCAGGTCTCCAGGTTAGTTTTATCTGGAATTAGGTCCCTCAGTTGGTACCAGGCTCTCTCAAAAGAGCTTACAAGTGCTTTGACTAAATAAAGCCACTGAATGTTGCCCTGAGGAGGGACTCTTTAGAGCTGTACAAGAATTACAGGAACAGCTTTTGTCCCATTCACAGTCTCAGCAAACCATGGAAAGGTCACAACATGAATGAAATTGTCTATCATCTACTTCAAATTAGAGCACAGCAGCCTGTTTCTCATCCTGTTTCTATCTCCAGAGAGCCAGGACTCTGTTCTGCTTGTTGTTATCTGAAACCTCTAAATAAGTTCCTCATGGAGGCTTGTCTTCAAAGTGTTCCCATTTTGCCATCCACATACAATTCTTATGTTTAGCAGATGGATGGCAGCTTTTTTCTTTTCCAAGTTTTGATTATTACCATTACATCTGCTTCCAAGTTCCCTCTCCATGATCATGATAGCAATAATATTTGCTGTAGGGAAGAAGGAAAATTCACTTACCTCTTTCCGGACAATTTTTTTGTGATCAGAGTTCTGTACAGAGTGAAGGTTGAAGAAAGCAAAGTATCTTCGATTCAAGACAAAACAGACATATGATCCAAGGGAAGTCAATTCTGTGTCTGGGTTCAGGATACAGGGTCTCTTCTCAGAAGAATGTTAACAGAAGATGTAAATTGCCATAACTGAAAGCAAGTTGTGTCACAGGAATAAAAATATAATTCTTATTGGAGCCTGTTGGGAATTTTGATCTCACACACAGGTACATTACATCTGTCTAGTAAATCTGGATATTCCAGCCTCATCTCACCTTTTCTCAGCCATTGGCAGAAATCCAGCTCCATTTGTATATATTCTGCTCCCACAACTGGTGAATGCAGAGAATATACAAAGTATTTTCTATAAGATCTTCCCAGTTAGTTGGTACAAGAGAGAATCCACCATTTGGAACTGCTTGGGAGTCACCTATTGGATTGGACATGAGCAAGCACTTGAAGAAAAAGACTGTCACCTACCTCTTGTAAGTGTTGTTTTCTTAGATAATACTCATGTCCTGCTGGCCTCCCTTTTGTTGGAGGAATTAGGCATGATGAAACAGAGGAGGTGGCAGGTTGGCATATATATGCTGCTCTACTGTCTCCATTCCGGGGAGCTCCAAAGGCAACCTGATAAGTACCTCTGTAGGAAAATTTTCCAACAAAGAATCTATGTTGGTAAGATCCACCAGCTAGTATGACCACCTATGAGCTGTATATCAGATTCTTGTATAACATTTGACATCCATGTTTAACAAAGAAATTAAGATCAGCTGATTTTTTTTTCTTTTGAACTAGTTTGACTTTAGAAGGTGTTTTCCACTTTCAGCCCATATTGAAGTCCATTTGGAGCAAATTTAGTAAAAACATTATTTGGAGAATCTGGGTCACAGGACTTATTTACTTCAGCATTCTGATAGTATTCAACATTTTAGATAATTTGGTGATTAAATAAACTCTTTCTTCATTCATAAATCTTGGTCACCTAATTTTGGCAAAAAAGCATGTATCTTCTCGGGATATGATCATTATAAATATCACATTACCTGTACACTTAAGTTTAGCTAATTTTGTTAATGATTTAGGATCAGCAGAAGACATATTTTCCAACTATAACAATCTTATTTTCCTTTCACCTTTAGAATTTGGGCATTTTTCTTCTTTCACTTTGAGGAGCAATTGTTATACTTCCTACATAACACTGTTATACCAGAACATGATAAAATTTAGTCTGAAACAGTACCATTGTTAGATGAAAATTCTTTCCAAGAATTCAAAATGGTTGCCTTACATAAAGCACACTGTATTAGCAAATAATTATAAAAATAAAGAGGATGTGAACTGAAAATCCTGTCAGTCTGAAAGCTCTGGACATCAGTGTTTACCAGTGCATGGCCTGAAACAGATGTCATGAATGACTGTGTGTCTGTAGAAAGTATGAAAAATGTAGTCTAGAATATGATGAGTGCCAAGGCTCTGAGGGGGAAAAGGTTTTAAGTAGCATTAAGATGTGGCCTTAATGAAGGGATAAATTATTTTGGAGGACTTTGCTGTGAGTTTCAGTGAGTTCTGTACAAACTCCCTTCCGAAGACTGTCCCAGCAGCAACCCCAGCGCTTTACACTACGATTTCATAAAGTGAGGGAATGTTGTAGAGACCAGGAGTCAGATCTTCATCTAACTCCACAGTGGAGACTTTAAACCGGTTGATGATTCACCCCCATGTTTTATTAGGTTACTGAAATCTGAACTGATGACCCCTTAGTATGCTTAGCAGTTTCAAGTATGTATAACTTACTGATTTAAAAAAAAAATTCCCTAAATTTAGCTGAGGTTTTTTTCTTCAGAACTATCCACTTGTTAAATGTGCAGGTATTCAGTCTCCCAGAAATGATAGAATCATAGGATTGGAAGGGCACATCTACATAGCAGGGCTAAATTTGAAATAAGATATGCAACTTGAGCTATATTAATTGCATAGCTTATGTTGAAATAGCTTATTTAGAATTTGGGAACGTTTGCACAGCACTTACTTTGAAATAGAGCACTCTTCCTCCAACTTCCCTTACTCCTCATACAATGAGGATTACAGGAGTTGGAGTAAGCAGTCCTCCAGCTCAACATTATTTTGACATTATGTTGACATAACTGCTTGTGTGTAGACGTGGACTATGTTATTTCAGAATAACGTTCATTATTCTGAAATAATGCTGCTGTGTAGACATAGCCGAACAGACTCAGGAGGTCGAATCCAACCCTGTGCTAAAAGCAGGACCAATCCCAACTAAGTCATTCCAGCCAGGGCTTTGTCAAGCTGGGACTTAAAAATCTCTAGGGATGGAGATTCTACCACTTCCCTAAGTAACCCATTCCAGTGCTTCAGCACTCTCCTAGTGAAATAGTTTTTCCTAATATCAAACTTAGACCTCCCCCACTGCAACTTGAGACCACTGTTCCTTGTTCTGTCATCCATCACCTCTGAGAACAGCCTTTCTCCATCCTCTTTGGAACCCCCTTCAGATAGGTGAAGGCTGCTATCAAATCCTCCCTTACTCGTCTCTTCTGTAGACTAAATAAGCCCAAATCCCTCTGCTTCTCCTCGTGTGTTCCAGTCCCCTAATCATTTTTGTTGCCCTCTGCTGGACTCTCTCTAATGCTTCCACATCCTTTCCTGTAATGGGGGCTCAGAATAATGCTGCTGTGTAGACGTACCCCCAGTGCTGAATAAAGGTGAATAATCACTTCTCTAGATCTGTTGGCAGTGCTCCTGCTAATGCATTCCAATAGGTTCTTAGTCTTCCTGGTTATAAGGGCACACTGTCTCATATCCAGCTTCTTATCCACTGTAATCCCCAAGTCCTTTTCTTTAGAAATGCTGCTTAGCCAGTCAGTCCCCAGCTCTTAGCAGTGCTTGTGATTCTTCCATTCCATGTGCAGGATTCTCCACTTGTCCTTGTTGAACTTTATCATATTTCTTTTGGCCCAATCCTCCAATTTGTCCTCTCAATCTGGACCTTATCCCTACCTCCAGTGTATCTACCATAAATTAGTGAATATAACATGCGTCCAAGTATAACACACACTCATGTGTTACCCTCAGTTTTTCTATCGTGTGTAAAAAATATATTAGAATACCCGCAGACGTATATAACCTGCAGAGACTTCTGCCACCTTCATAAAAGAATCTGGTGGTCTTTGATGTGGTTGCCACTTGCCAGCTATAAAGATTGAAGATGACAACGTCATGCAGCCCGATAATACTGGATCTTGTTATACAGGCAGTCCCCAGGTTACGTACAAGATAGGGACTGTAGGTTTGTTCTTAAGTTGAATCTGTATGTAAGTCGGAACTGGCGCCCAGATTCAGCTGCTGAAACTGACCGCCAGTTCTGACTTACATACAGATTCAACTTAAGAACCCCAAGCTTCCCCAAGTCAGCTGCTGCTGAAACTGATCAGCGCTGATTCCAGGAAGCCTGGGGCAGAGCAACTCTGCCTCGGGCTTCCTGTAGTCAGCGCTGGTCAGTTTCAGCAGCAGCTGACTTGGGGACGCCTGGGGCAGAGCAGCTGGGGCGCTGCGGATTGGTCCTGCAGCGCCCGCTCTGGGCACTACTGGACCAACCCGGCAGCACCCCAGCTGCTCTGCCCCAGGCGTCCTGATTCAGCCACTGCTGAAACTGACCAGCAGCGGCTGAATCAGGACCTGGGGCAGAGCAGCTGGGGTGCTGCCGGGTTGGTCCAGTAGTGCCCAGAGCGGGCGCTGCAGGACCAATCCGCAGCGCCCCAGCTGCTCTGCTCCAGGGTCCAAAACAAAAGCCTGGTCTGCTGGGGGGGGGCACACTAGCCGCGCCCCCCCCCCAGCAGACCAGGGACACGGGGAGCAGAGCCGCAGCGGCAGCGGGGTGCCGCGCCTCTGAGGCTTTGCTCTGGCAAAGTCTCAGAGGCGCGGGACCCCCCCGCAGCTGCGGCTTGAGTCCCGGTGCCTGTGGTCTGCTGGGGACGGTCCCCAGCAGACCACAGACACCGGGACTCAAGCGGCAGCAGTGGCGGTTCCCCGCACTTCTGAGGCTTTGCTCTGGCAAAGCCTCAGAAGCGCGGGAACCCGCCCGGTGCCTCTGGTCTGCTGGAGACGGTCTCCAGCAGACCAGGGGCACCGGAGCAGCTTACGAACGGGGCTTTCTCGCCCCGGAGCTCGCAGGTAGCAATCCGCTATCTCAACCTCCGGGGCGAGAAAGCCCCGTTCGTAAGTGCGGATCCGACGTAAGTCGGATCCGCGTAAGTCGGGGACTGCCTGAACTGGTAATGAACCACGGCTGAGTCTGCTGAGCTATAAAAAGCAGTAAGCACTACCCTATTAAGACCTACACCAACCACAATGTTTTAAAACTTTTTCAGTTTATAACAAATATAGTCCAAGAAAATATGTTTAAAGATGCCTAAGTGCAAATCATATACAGCCGATTTTTAACTATCTGTTGCAAAAGAAAATGGCAATAGAGCAGCAGGCAGAAAATTTTCCATTAATGAAAAGTCTGTTTGCAAGTGGAGAAAAGAAGATGCTGATTTTATTATGTTGATCTTGTCTGCTTGTAATATGAGTAAAAATCAAATTGCATAAGACACGGACATATATTCTCCGTGGGGGACGGGTGCATGGTAGGTAAAAACATGGACAACCCATGGGCTATATTCGCTAATTTACGGTACCTCTCCACTTAGCTTGTGCCATCTGCAAACTTGCTGAGAGTGCAATCCGTCCCCTCATCCAGGTCATTAATAAAGATGTTGAACAAATCTGGCCCCAGAACCGACCTTTGGGGCACTTTGCTTGATATCATCAGCCAACCAGACATCGAGCTATTAATTACTACCCCTTGAGCCCGACAATCTAGGCAGCTTTCTATCCACCTTAAAGTCCACTTATCCAATCCATGTGCTAGCAAGAATACTCTGGGCAACTGTATCAAAAGCTTTGCTAATGTCAAGGTATATCACGTCTATCGCCTTCCCCATATCTGCAGAGCCAGTTATCTCATCATAGAAAGCATTCAGGTTGGTCAGGCATGACCAGTGTTCTCTCTAAGGTGTGCACCTGTGTGGCCACGCACAAAAAATTTTAAGCTCGCTCATCTCCTTCGCAGAGCCGCACAGCAGCACTAACCTTCCTGCTGGACCTGGAAGGTGAGTGGCGTGGTTGCCCCCATGGCTAGGGCTGTGTGGTAGGGCCGCATTGGGGGCCAGCTGCTGCTGGGGCTGAGGCCACATTGCGGGGGTAGCTGCTCCAGCTGCTGCTAGTGTTGTGGCTGCATTGGGCAGCTGCTGCCAGGGATTGGGGCCATGTGGTGGGCTGGCGGGCTGCTGCTGTCACTGGTGTTGGGACCACATTGCGGGCTGGCATGTGGCTGCTGCTGCTGGGGGTTTGGGGCCGAGACTGGAACTGGGCTGTGGTTCAGCTGCTCCTGGGCGATGGTGCTATTTTTAGTATTGCAGCCCTCGCCCCGGCCCCAGGAGCAGCTGCAGGTTATTATCTCCTGCCCCAACTAATCTTTAATTTTCCTACCAAATATCTGGGAGTCTTCTATGTATAATTTCAAACACCTCAATGCCAGTGCATAACTAAAAGTAGATAACAATGGATAAATCTGCTATAAGCTTTCCTTAAAGTATTCTCCAAGATAGATGTCTGAAAAAATGTGCATATTTCTTTTCAGTGTTCTCTATCTCCTCTTCTTTCTCTACAGAAAATGATACTATTACAGCAGATGCTTATATAGCTTCTGACAGTTCTCATGATAGAAACAACTTAATTTCCAATAACAGACTTACTAGTCTGATGCTGTCCAGTATAGGTGGGTGGGCATTTTTGTAGAGGGAATAACTTTAATTATCCTGGACCAAGAATGAGGGGATACCCTTTAGTATTGCACTTAAAAGGGCTGTCAGAAGTTAATTCTCTGAGATTCTAGGTTCTGCTTGTAGTTAGTCTAGTCTGTTTTTAAATTCTAGGATTATAAATCTGTTGTAGAACTCAGTGTTCATACAGGTGATGTAGAAGAGGATAGTGTGAAATTCTAGACTTGGTAAAAAATGGGGAAAAAGGCATAACCTCCCTTCTTAAGAGAGCTTTTCAAATTGAAATTTGATTCACTCTTTCCTCTTTTAGTTTTGATTATTAAATGCAGTTTCTCTTTTCTGTCATTGATGAATACTTCTCTGAACTTTGGGAGTATTACGGGGTCTTTTTTCCTTCCTCTTGCCCTTGTAAGATTGTAATAGACAATATAGAGAATTCCTCCTCTAGTGACATCTCATCTTCTTCAGGTATTCCCCCACCCCTGTTCTAATAGGTCTGCCTCATTGAAGTGCTCTCCAGTCCCTGCTACTAAACTCTGAGATCCCACATTTAAAAATGTCTCTAATGTCAAGTTTTCAATGGCTTGTATTAGTCTATTTTCTTTAGAATTAGTTTTGAAATCTGTAATATTTTATGGCCCATCTTTTGTTCCTGCATAAGAGATGTCCCTTTTATATCTCTGTGCCATTTTCCTGCTTTGCAGGTACCAGCATATGGTGGGGGAAGGTAGCTTCTACTTGTCTTCCCATGGATGGGCAGAGTGTGGGTAAATCCTTAACTCTACCTTCATCCCCAGGGCACTAGTCAGTTCAGCCATGCCAGTATGTGCTGAGAGAAAGACACTGTGCCAGGCATAGGGCTAATATAGGCACTTATCGCCACAACTGGAGAAAACTCAGAGACACATTTTGACTGACTCAGATTCTTCTTCCTGCACTGCTCCAAAGGTACAGAACAGTGCGCTGTCCCATTCAAGAGGCTCGTGGAAAAGCCAGAGAGAAAATAATATTTTTATGCCAGCCCTGTGAGCAATATAAAGATATCAGTGATCAAGTATATCTACCTGCTTCTGTTTTGCTGTTAACTGAGATTTAACTTTCTCCTTATTTCATTGTATTTCCCATGTGGACTCCCTCTTCTTTCCCCTTCAGAAATTGCTCTGCTAAAGTCAGCAGTGGAGGGGGGGCTTTCCCTGTTTACAGCTTCCAGTTGTTTCCGCACTTTAAAATTCCCTCCACTATAGTGCAGCACTGAAAAGTGTTGCCTCTGTATTCCATGCTTTCTCCCACTGTCCCACCTACCCATTCCCTACATACCAGGGAACTCTTGGAGTGAGCGGAACTCTGGAAGTGCAGGGTGGGAGTTGGGAGCACAGCTGGGAGGAAAGTGTGGGAGGTTGGGGTGAAAAGGGGCACTGTGCAGAAGTTAGGGCTAAAAGGGGGCACTGCACAGCATGGGGATGTAGGAGTTGGGGAGCCCATGGATGCGGGAATGTGGGGGAGCAAGGCTGGGTGGGAGTGAGATTGGGTGCCAAACTGGGCGGTTTTCAAGGATGGGTGGGTGCAGGGTCATGCACTTTGTTAATTATCCCTTGTTTTAGTATTTTTCTTTCATAACAATTTAAATATATAATATATATTGTTAGTAACTGGTGGGTGCCATGGTGGCACACATCCGAACAAGTGCACATGACATCCATATTGGTGCACAAGACAAAACTCACTCTGCTTATGGGTGGAAAATCTTAGAGGAAACATTGGACATGACTTGCTCTTGATGAATCCATGTTGACTATTCCTGATTCCTTGAGGATCCTCGTCATGATTTTTCCAAGGACAAAGGTGGGGCTGACTGGTCTGTAGCTCCCCAGATTCTCCTTCTTTCCTTTTTGATATTTTTGAGTTACTTGCAACTTAAAAAATTGCCAACATTTTTATAAGAATTTTTTCCACTTCAGTAGCACAATAATGGTTTGATGAGATTTTCTACAGATTTTCAAAAACACATAAAACTGAAAAAGAAAGTGCCCTAGTTTTAGAATAAATATGAAAATTGCAGCTCCAAAGGAAAAGTTTTTTTCAGCAAGTTATGAGCCTATGAAAATAGGCCAGTAATGAAGACTCTGATGTATAGTTTAGTTTAAGAAACAGTAAAGGAGCTGTAGCTATCTATGTACAAAAAAATCGAATATATTCTTCTATGATAGATTCAATGTAAATTGCAATAATGTTTGGATTTTAAAATATGCATTAAACAGAAAATTGATTTATTATTCCATACCATCCAGCTTGAGGACAGATTTGTAGAGCACATGACATTGCTGGCATGTATTAAAAGGAATTCCTCAGTAGTCTGGATGCTATAATAAACAGTGTTGTAATCTTGTCAGATATTTATTACACACAGCTCATATAATATTTTAAAACTTTTTTAGTTAGATGAGAAATATTGCTTTTGGATCATCTAAACTGTGGCTTGATGTGCTCGATGTCTTTTTTTGAGCTAGAATTCTATATATACTAAGGACAAACAGGTTTCAAAAACAGAAAAGAAAGCAACTTCGAAGACAATACCAGCACTTACTATTATGTCATTGGGCAGTAGGTGGCAAGCTTTGCTTTTTATATTCTCTTTAAGACTTATTTACATACCAAAGAATGCCAGAATTTGAAAAGGGTGGTTTGAATTCACTGGAATATGTCATTTCTTGGCAGCACATCTTGAACCGCCTATTTTGTTCAGTGTGTATAATTGCCTTTCAGTTGAATGGTGGGGGTAGGCCGTCTCTTCCTCAAATGGCAGATGGATATGAATGGGTTCATATGAGCTCTGTGTTGTTCTTTTGTTTTCAGCAAAAGGATATTATACACAAAATAAATTAGAAACAAATGGACTGCTGTCATGGGCAATCCAAATTATTTGTTGGGTGAGACCTTCTGATATACCTCTAAACTGGTTGTGGAGCAGCAGCACCTTGGTTTCTAAAAAAATATTTTTTTTCTGCTTTATCATTCCTCCAAAACATATTTTCTGCTTTTGCCTGGTCAAACAGAATACTTGTAATTTATAACTGGGAGTGGGGAAGAGCAAAGCATTTTGAAAATTGAGTCGAGAAGCAAAAGGACCAACACATCCAAAGATAAGCAACTGCTTGGTGCATTGTTACTCCCGAATGTACTCTACTGTGCTCACATGTTAGATCTGAAGTTGTTGAACTGACGTGTCAGGAAACCTCCACCCAGTGATTTAGCAATAACTTTTGGTAGAAGAAAGTGGGGGTTTAGAAGATTGGTTTCAGCTGTCTTTGGGCCAAAATGTGATCTTTATCTGGGGAGGGGACAAACGTTGGGGCATATTTTGTGCCTCCCTTGATACACAGCAGAGAAACAGAGATATTTTCATGGAAGGGGTTCAGACAAAAGTGGCTTGCCACCCAGATCTGCACTGTAGAAATGGCAGAGTTCCTGGAATAAGTTAGAAGGGATCTCATAGTGGCTTCCTATGGGCTGCGCTTCAGCCCGCAATGTTGTAGCATTAAGACGTTTTGCATTGGGTTCTATGCAAGAGAGGGAGCAATAGAGTATTACGTTGATCCATGCTGGTCTGGCCCTGGGGAAGTTCTCTATCCGCCTTTTTCACCTCAGTCTTTATATGCTGCTGGACGAGGCAAGAGTCAGAATCGTCCTCTGGCAACAGAGAAATTAATATTGATCTTTGTGCCTTCCACAAATGTGGAAATAGTTTTGAATTTTGCATGGTAAATAGGCTTGCCAACCCTCCAGGATTGTTCTGGAGCCTCCAAGAATTAAAGATTATTCTTTAATTAAAGATTGTCATGTGATGAAACTTCCAGGAATACATCCAACCAAAATTGGCAGCCCTAGTGGTGTGAGTGACTTTAGCAAAATTGATGGTATTGGTAAATTAGTTCACATGAAACCCCATAACAATTGTTGGCATAGAGAGTTTTTATTTAACCATTAATTTATTTTTATTGAAACATCACATAACATAGCAATTAGCATCCGCTATGAGTGCCAGCTAACCACAGTATGTCCCTGCAACCTGGAGCCCTGCCTTTCAGAAATGGAGGGTTGTGACCTTTGATTTCCGCAGTTACTCTCTTACTAACAACATAAGCTGCTTCACAAAGCAATGCTCATTTATGGTTTTACAGCTGTTGCATCGATCCAGACCCTCAGCAAGGAGTCTCTTTCTTTAGCAGACCAGAGGCTTAGTGCTTCAGGGAATATCTTGTATACTGAAATATTTCCGCACCTCTGAACTCTAGAGGGTACTTTTTGATGGAGCAGTTAAAAGGCTTGGAGGTTCCCACACTGGATTGTCCTTTGATCTGCTTCTAAGAATGAAGGTAGAAACAGATAGATCAGGGGTCGACAACCTTTTCAAACCAAGAGCCAAACTACATCAAAATTCAGAACAAGTGGTCAACAAAGAGCCAGTATAAGAATGCCCATTTGCATGACTGAAAATATACAACTTAACGTTATTGATAATTGACATGATTAATCATAGCATAATTGAAACATTGTATTCAGACTTTATTTAATGGGACTTCTGCTACTGAATCGTTTTGCACATTTCTTTGAAGTTTACATCATAGCTGGTCAAATTCAGCTTCATGCATGCATTTAGGCTGCCAATCTTAAGCGCAAATTACCTTTGATGTGATTCAAATGAGAAAGCCTGCTTTCTCATATAAGTGGAGCCAGACATTGAAAATAATGCCAAGCTGACATTCTACATGGTGTTTGTTGTATGTGACGGGAATTTCTTTCCAAATTTGTAGATTCAGATTATCGTCGTGCTCCAATTTCTTCATGTCAGCCCATTTGTGCAGTTTTGCCAAATTCTGCACATTGTCAAGCAAAGACATTGTAAATCAGAATTCAGCTTGAGGAATTTTTCCACCCCGATATCAGACTCCTTGAAATCTGCTATTTCCATTTCCTAATCTCTGACTGAGATGCCTGGAATGACTGTCAAATCCAGTTCTTCAGTGGACACTTTGTGTGGACGAATCATAAACATAAACAGTAACAGTCAATAAAACCAGACTTGAATGCCATCAGGAACTCAGAAACAAACACGGCAAACTGCTGTAAATGAAGGCTGTTATTTGGATTCTCTTTCTGATGTGAATCACAATTTTGACTCAAATCGATACATTGTGGCTATGTCAACACTGGCACCCTTTTCCGGAAATCCTTAAAACGGAACAGTTTTCCGTTATAAGTATTTCCGGAAAAACGTGTCTACATTGGCAGGAAGCGCGTCATCATTTTCGCGATTGGGGCTTTTTTGTGGAAAAGACTACTGTGCTGGCTACACTGGCCCTTTTCCGGAACAGTTTTTCTGGAAAAGGACTTTTGCCCGAACGGGAGCAGCATAGTTTTTCCGGAAAAACACTGACAATTTTACAGTAGATCGTCATTGCTTTTCCGGAAAAGCAAGCGGCCAGTGTAGACAGCTGGCAAGTTATTCCGGAAAAGCGGCTGCTTTTCAGGAATAAGTGGCCCAGTGTAGACACAGCCTGTGTGTTGCAGAGTCAGGACTGTATTTCCTTGCCCTTATAGCTTAAGGTTCAAGCTATTCAAATGACCAGTAATGTTGACAAGATAGTAAAACTTAAGCAATGAGTCACAAACTAAAAGCTCGGTGTGTTTGACACCCTTCATATCCAAAAATGACTTAATCTCATTAATGCAGGCAGAAAAATGAGACAAAACTTTGCCACGAGATATCCAGAGAACTTTGCTGTGCTTTCATAGATCATGGTATTTGGAATCTACTTCCTCAACCAAAGACTGAAATTGACAGTGATTAAGGGGTTGGGCAAGAATCCAGTAGACAGTGCGAATGACCAGTGCCATTACATTTCTGAGTTTGGTTCCTCAAGATTGTTCACAAAGTGCCTTCTGATGCACAATGCGATGAAAGTTCAAAAGTGGGTGGTTCAGCAGTTCTGACAAAAGAGTAAGGAATCTCCTGAATTTGCCGACCTTGTTAGGTGCACCGTCTGTACACACAGACACAAGATTATCCAGCTGTATTTCTTTTTTGTTTACAAAGTTCATCTCAGTTTTAAGGAAGTCTTCGCCCCTTGTTTGATTTTTCATTGGTAATATTGCAATAATTTCTTCGTGAACAGCATTTCCACAAATATATCCTCCCAGAATACACAACTGATTAACGTCACATGTTGGTTGTCTCGTCCAAAGCAAACAAAAAATAAGTAGCTGTATTCAAATTTTGCATTTTTTCCTTGTCGATTGGATGGGTCATTTCCACATCTCTGTTGTGAACTGTTTTTACCGATAATGGTGTATCTTGAATTTTCTGTAAGATTTTGTCCTTAATGTTAAACTCATCAAATAGTTCATGACCAAGTTTTAGCATGCATTTCTCTTCACATAATCCCTGTCATTGAAAGGCTTCCCCTCTCAAATAATGCTGCATGAGCCTGCAAAATTTGCAGAGTTTAAGCTTCCCCCTTTTTGTGAGCATACCACAGCAGGCTATTTTGTCCAATGTTCATTTTTTGCTGTTGCTCCTTTCAGGCTTTTTTTCGCGTGTTACTGTAATGGTTTTTGTAGTGAATAATGTGTGTTTTGTTATGAAATGCCGTTCTGAATTCACTTTTTTTTTGGTTTGGGGACAGTCTCTCACTACAAATGAGACCATGTGGAGATTCAGACTTCTCCATGGATGCGTGGAACTCTGTCCACTCCTTTTGAAAATTTCGGTACTCGTCATCTCTCTTTCTCTCTGCCATTTTTACTGTTGGGTGTCACAGAGTTCATAATCACTCATGATGATGGAAAGATTTCTTGACCAAACAATTAAAAAGAGAAGAATATATACAACCCCCAAAGAGAGGAGAGGATGAATGGTTATTAAAATGAATAGCTAAAGGTGAAATAGACTAAAAAAAAAAGGAGACCATCTTGACATGAGTAATTACACATTTAAAATTTTGAATTTTTCAGTTTAATTTAAAAAGTTGAGGGTATTTTGGGAATGACAAGAGAGCCATATTTTATTCCATACTAAGCCATAGTTGTCTCTAGAGCCATAGGTTGCAGACCTCTGATACAGAGCATTCATGCCCTGTTCCTCACCCAGGGCCTCTCACAGAGCTGTGAGTTGACGAAGGGCAGCCAGGACAGAGGGAGGTCTTGGGTGGGGAATAGCTAATCCTAGTAGCAGGTTTAAAAAGGCTTCTGGAGACAGAGAGTGAAGAGGGTCTGTTTCTAGCTCTGCAAGCAGTTGTGTGCAAATCAGAGAATTCAAACCCAGAGCAATATATTTTGAAATTCCTTTATACAGCTCATCACAGGTACGGCATGGATGGGCAGGTGAAGGGAAAAGGAGAGGAAGAGGATGGGTTCCATAAGTTGGTATCAGATAAAATCTTTCCTGCTGAGTAGAGATGTTGAGGCAGAGAAGATATACCCTAGGTGGTGCAGTAATAGAATTCATCAGTTAAGTCACAGTGCATTCTCAACAAAGGCAATTGTAAAAAAGTAACCTAACAGAGAGCATATACTATTTATTTCTGTCAAAAACACAGAGATGTTATATACATTGGCAGCTACTGTTAATCATATGTTTTTCATTTTAAATGCTTTCAAGATATTTTTCCGTAAAACTGTTTAAAAATTGTGCATAGGAAAGTACATTATTTTTAAGAAATGGCAAAGCTTTTGACTATTTAAAAGGTGACCATAGAGACTAGCTGATGGTTCCCATTTTAAAAGATCCATGTTTTTGTTGGCTTTAATCATGTTCTGAAAATATATGTGTACTGTAAAACATTTTCAAACTATTATTCCCTAATTTAATTTTCTGTGAATAGGTGTGCCAAGATTTTTAAAGACAAAATTGTTGGTTTTTTTTCTAGTTATTTGAGAAAAAAGAAAAAAAGCACACCTTTACATTCCTCCAACTGAGAAGTGTTAAAGTTAACTCTTTTTCACATTTGGAAAAAAAAAAAAAGTTTCCTCCTTGAAATGAGACTGTGTGTGCCAGACTTCATCTTGAAAGATTCCTCTGCCCACCAAATGATACAAAGTATGACCTTGTAAAAATTAGGGGGGTTATATACCATTGCATATAGTTACAAATTTACTATGGATCGTTTTCTTTTAATTATAGTTCACTCCTATAAAATGCAGCTAAGGAAATTATACAGTTCAATTGTGCTTGAAAATAAGGCAATTATTACGTTAAATTATCTGTTTCCTGACGGCTTTGAATTTCCTGTTGCATGTTCCTGAAAAAGATAGTTAGAAAGTTTTTGCCATCATAAAAGAATGAAACCAAAGAAAGAGTGAAAGCTGGTGCTTGTTACATACTCCTTTTTATTCTATCCTTGGTGGTCCCACAGTTGTAGATACAAAATTCTTTTGGGAATGCCTGTTAAATGTTTCTTTTACCACAAGTACAGTTCAAAGTCAGATTTTCCTTTTGATGCTGAAAGGGGTAGTTTGCCTAAAAGTCAATGTGTATAATTGTTGCCAAGTTGTTTGACATAGTGTGAATGTTGCTGTGGTTTTGTTAGGTTTGTTTCTCTTAATATTCAGAAAGTTCTAAAGTACTCCGGACTCTTAAAAAGGGATTTATATTTTATTCAACTTCCTGCTTGTACACAGTATATAATACATACATTTTTAAAGAATTTTAGTTACAAGTCTTCTCTGAAAATGTGGAACCTATAGTACTTATACAACATATACATTAATTTCCTTTCTAATACAATTTCAGTGGCAATAAATCATTTGCCTGTAAATGTTTGCATGGTTCACACATGGTTTTTTAACCTTATACAGATATACCTGAAAGTGCATGTGGTGAGTGTCAGGATCCATTGCTGTTTTCTGTCCAATATTAAATAGTGCAGGTAAGTGGTTAACTTGGGATTGTGTTATAGGGATGTTAAACAGTTAACCGATAAGCATACTGATAAGCATGAGGCTTACAAGTATGTTTGCTGGTTAACTGGCCCTTCCTGGTGAATTCAGGTGGCAGCCAGCTGCCTGGGGCCAGAGTAGCCCCAGCCATGCAGGCGTCAGCAGGCCGGGTGGTGGGATCCCTCGTGGCCATGGTGGCACTAGCAGTGGGATGTCACTGCTGCAGCAGGACCGGCTAGCAGGCCCTACATTAAAATGGTTCTCTGGCTAAGTGCTAGTGCTTGACTGGTTAGTTGTTGTAACATGCCTGTTGTGTTAACTCTGTGCAGTCCACCATTGTTATCAAGCAAATTCATCATTTTAATTTTCTCAAATTAATTACATGAGGTATAGAATAATTAGGTGTAATACCAGGAAAGATCTAAGCAGGGTCAATGTGTGAGGGAACATATGGGAGCTCATGCCTCCAGTGCCAAGGGCAGGAGGGACAAGGGGCCAGCAGCCAGTGGGGACAGAGCTTTTGAATGGCCTGGGGGACAAACAGGGATGGCCTGGTGCCAGCAGCCAGGATTTGCTCCCTCTTCCCGCCCTCCCCCGTGCTCAGCGGCCAAAACGGGGAAAAGTACAGCGATGCTGTCCTCCAGCTGCCTTGCTCAGGGAGGGACTGTGGATCGTGCTGCTTCACCAGCAGCTGGCAGAGAGGGGTGGGCCTTGTCTGTGGCGCTCCGATTCCCTCCACCACTGCTGGCAGTGCCAGACCCCTGAGGCCTGCTAATCCCCCAGACCATGTTGCTAAGCCAAGGGGACTTAGGGAAGAGGAGGGGTGGGAACTGAACAAGGGCAGGGAAGAGGTGGAGTAGTGGCCAGAAGATGCAGGGCCTAGGACAGCAAGAGGGTAGATTTCCATTGACTATTCAATTAGTCTATAATCACGCCTCAGCCTTTGAACTGTAGCAAGAGCCCCAGAGAGGCTCTTGTACATTTCAAAAGGAAGATTCACAGGGAACATTGGGCCAGCACAGGGTCTCACTGGGGCTCTTGTACATTTCAAAAACAGAATCGCAGAAGGAGCAGTGGGAGCAGAGACTCTGCATGCACCGTTTCCTGTTGTGCCTTTATCTCCTGCGCTCTGTGGAGACGGTGCTGCGGGGAACCGGCTTTTAAGCTGGCTACCCCCAGCACAGGCTCCTGCTTCCCCCCTTGCTGCCTCTCCCTGATAGAAGCAGCGAGCAGGGAGGAAGGGAAGCGACTAATTGCATCAGTAGTCGACTAGTCTCTTAGGGTACGTCTACACTTGCTCCCTATCTTGAGATAGGGATGCAAATGCAGTGTACCGAAATTGCTAATGAAGCGTGGGATTTAAATATCCTGCACTTAATTAGCATAATCGCGTCCGGGCGCCATTATGCTAATTAAGCACGGGATATTTAAATCCCGTTCTGCATTAGCAATTTCGGTACACTACATTTGCATCCCTATCTTGAGATACGGAGCAAGTGTAGATATATCCTTACATCCATAGTGGTGGTGCAGGGAGAAGTCACACGTGGCGGTAGAGGGGGTTGTTTCTGTGTCCCTCCTCACCAGTTGCTTGTTGTTTTAAGTAAAAATGTAAAATATTTGATTTTTGCTTCCCTTTCCCCCTGTGTAGAAAGCTTACTGCACAGTTTAAACCTACTTAATTATTGGGTAATTATTTTCTCTGAAGTGGTGAAAACAGTTGTACCAGACAAGCATAAATAAAACAAAATAAGTACAAATCTGTATTTGTTCGTTTCATACAAAAACTAGTGTTAATGAAACCTCAGATTTAGAAATCAAATGTGGAAAAGTCAGAAAATTAGAATTTCAGGCCTAAAGCTCTATCTTAATTCTATCTGCTTGTCCTTAAAACATTTTCTCTTTATATTATTATAAATTACTAGCACATTTACCCAGTATTACTTGGGTCCTTAACTCAATTTTTTTTTAAATAAAAGGAAAGGATACATGGTTTGGATACATGCTTTATTTGGTTAAGGAGTGAGGAGAGGTTCAAAGCAGAGGGCTGAGAGTGAGGGGAGGACATGGGTCAGGGCTGGGGAGTGAGAAGGGGCTAAGGGCATAGCCAGCAACATCCCCACACTAATCAGGAAGCTCCTCCCCCACTGCCTGCCTTTAAAAGGCACCTGGGGGTAGGAGGTGTAGGGCTGGGACAGTCCCTGAAGGGGGGGCACACCCAGCCAGCCCCTTTCACCTGTCCAATGGTTCTGTCTCTTTTCTGTATGGCTTTATGAAAACAATGCCGTTTTCCTGGCACAACCAAACCCTGACCTTACTTTAAGTTATAAGTGGAAGCTGCATACCAAATGTGGTGGTCCTAGCTCTGACTGTTTTAGGAGGAGTTCTTGGACAGACAGACACAAATTTCTCAAATATATAGTAGATTTTACAATTAATGTATTAACATAAAATGTAACTGTAATTTCTTATATGATCTTATATAGATACAGTACAATAAATATAAACCACAATTTAAAGAAGTGAGTGCATAAATGTAGAACCTAAATCCATGTTTTAAGTCTGAAATGTGCTCAGCACCCCGTAGATTCTATATTCACTTCAGTGGGAAGTGTGGAGTGGTCAGTACTTTTGTAAATCTTTCTGCTCAGATGTCTTTATCTGTCCAGGGATATTTGAACCCCCTGTACCTGCAAAACCTCAATACAGCTGCAGGTGCTTTTCTTCTACCTGCACCTTCAGATCCCGACAGTCCAGGAAAACAAAATCTTTCCAACAATCACTAGGGGCAGAGGGTCATTTCAATGTCCATCCTCTGATACATCGAATAATGAGACCCCTGCTAAGAATTTCTGATATTACAGACCAGATCTGACATAATTTGTAGACTGTGCTTGCCAGGAAAAAGCAGAACAGGAGGAGGAAGAAAGAGAAGAAAAAAAATCTTTCACCTTTCCCGTTTACTAGTAATAATGACTAGCATGTACTGAGGATTGAGTATTGCACAGAGAAAAAAAATCAGAAAGATATGAAGATTGAATCTGAAGATGATGATACAGAACCAGGGAAGATAGAGCTCATCATGGCTACGTTTATACTGCATGATTATTTCAGAATAAGCTATTCCAAAAGAAATACTCGAAATAGCTTATTTCGAAATAGTGCGTCTACACTTCAGGGAAGCCTGGAAATTAGTCAGAGGCAGGATCTCCTAATGTGGATGCTCTACCTTGATTTAGAGCCCCCCGAGACACTGGGGAGTAATTACTTTGAATGGCCTGGGGGAGGAGCTATTTCAAAATAGCAACAGTGGAGCATTCACACTACTGCTATTCCAAAATAGCTATTCTGGAAGAGGTGTTACTCCTTGTGGAATGAGGTTTACAAACACCGAAATAAGTCGACCACTGTTTTGAAATTATTACACCTAGCTGTGTAGGTGCTCTCATAGTTATTTTGGAATAGCGATTTTATTCTGAAATAATGCTGGTGTGTAGATGTTCCTCATGAGAAGGGAGAAAGGAGACTAAAGATGACCTATCTATCATAGAAATGTGAGGGTATGTCAACACTGCATTCCTCTTTCGAGAGAGGAATGCAAATGCAGCCGAGCGAAATTGCAAATGAAGTGCGGATTTGAATTTCCTGTGCTTAATTTGCATAATGGCGTCTGGGCACTTTTTCAAAATACCCTATTTCTAAAGAAAAAACGCAGTCTAGTTGGGGTTGTTTCGAAATAACAACCCTTCTTTCGAAATAACCCTTAAACCTCATTTTTTAAGGAGTAAGAGTTATTTCGAAAGAAGGGTTTTTTTTTCTCAAAATAACCCATCTAGACTGCATTTTTTCTTTTAAAATAGGGTATTTCGAAAAAGCGCCCGGAAGCCATTATGCAAATGAAGCTCAGGAAACTCAAATTTGCGCTTCATTTGCAATTTCCCTCGGCTGCATTTGCATTCCTCTCTCGAAAGAGGAATGCGGTGTAGACATACCGTAAGAGTGGAAGGGAACTTGAAATGTCATCTAGTCTATCCTCCTTGAGAAGAGGCAGGATCAGGTCTATATGGATAATCCTTGACAGGTGATTGTCTCACCTGCTCTTGAAAGCCTTCTAATGACAGATTCCAGAACCTCCTTTGGAAGCTTATTTCAATGCTTAACTATCATGGTAATTAGAATTTTTTTTCTTGATAGTTTACTTCTTGTCCTGTATTCAGCAGACATAGGTAACAGTTGATCACCATCCTCTCTATATATAGACCTTAATATTTTCAGACTCTGTTATCTGCCTCAGTTTTCTTTTCTCACTACTAAGCATGTCCAGTTTTCTTGATCTTTCAGCAGAGGTCAGATTTTCTAAACCTTTTATCATTTTTGTTCCTCTCCTCTGGACTCTCTTCAGTTTGTCCACAGTTTTCTTAAAGTGTGACATTCAAAACTGGACATGGTACTGCAGGTGAGGCCTCACCAGGCAGAGCAGAACAGGTATCTCGTGTCTTTCAAAAAGCACCGCTGTTAATATGCTCCTGACTGATATTAGTCTTTTATGTAACAACATCACATTGTTGGCTTATATTCGATTTATGATCTGTTGTAACTCCTTTTCATCAGTATAATTACCCAGCTTGTTATTTCTAATGTTCTTTTTGTGCATTTTGATTGCTTCCTAATGGTACTTTGCACTTGCTGAATTGAATTTCCTCTTGCCGATTTCAGATTAATTCAGTTTGTCTCAGTTATTTTGAATTCTAGTGCTGTCCTCCTCAGATTTTAGAAGCATCCCCCATGCTATCATCCAAGTAGTTAATGAAAACATTGAATAGTACCTGATCCAGGACATAACCTTGTGGAAGCCTACTAGATAGACTTTGACAACAAACAATATTTACAAAGATTTCCTTAGTAAATGATAGGTGCTGATACAAATATGATGTTTAAAGCAGATTAGGACTTGATTTACTGTTGTTTTTATAAAAATCCTCTAAAACAGAAAAACATATTTCTTCACTCACACTCAAGATACCTCATTGTTTTTGAAGGCACAATTTCAACATCACTGATAAATTGTGAAATACCACTTGAAATGATTGGTTTCTTGATATTAGACAATTTTATTAAAAAATAAGTTGGTAGGAAAAAACAGTACATTTAATAGATTGTATTTCTTATTAAAATAATAAACACACATGTGACAAGGTGTTAATTAAAATAATACAAAGAATCGTTCAGATAATGGATTTGTACAGTAAATCTCAGCTGTTTGATTATTATTATTTTTTTTAAAACCATAGAATTATAAGAATGTCAAAGTCATGTCCTGGAAAGATAAAAGAATCCTTTAAACATCAAATTTTGGGAGTATGATTATGAGATCAAACCAAACCCTTTATCCAAATGTAGTAATTCTACAACATATGCACCAGTAATCTATTAGTAGTTGTGCTGCTATTTTGATTGATACTTCTGTGGTCAGTTTCTTATCTATTAAATAGTAGATTATTTCTAGGATTCAAGTCTGTTTTTCTTTTAGTATGTTGGGGAGTAACAAGGTGTGTGATATAATTTAATTAAGTTTAATATATTTGGGAATTCAAGCACATATGACTGTAAAATCATTCAGAAGGGAAAAAAAAGAGACCTGTAACATACGTTTCAGTAATGAAGCATGTAAATCAAAAGAATGTGAAAAGAAGCTTCTAAAACTGAACCCTAAGGATGCAATTTCAAACACCTTACAGTCTCTCCTTTTTCTACCTTAGATTTGCTGTAATGACAGTACTTCAAGACAGAACAAAAAATGTTTATGTAATGGTGGGAAGAAAGTACCATAAAAACTAACTTACTGTTGTTCCTTTTTGTAGTCTGAAATTGAGATTGTGACCTTACATTTTATCTAAGGGTGTGTCTAGACTACAGAGTTTTGTCAACAAAAGTGGACTTTTGTCGACAAAACTATACCTGCGTCTACACTACCGCTGAGTTCTGTTGACATAGTGTTATTGCATGTAGGGCTGTATCTAGACTACAGGGTTTTGTCGACAAAGCAGCTTGCTTTGTCGACACAACTGAATGTAGTCTAGACGCTCTTTGTCGAAAGAAGCTTTGTCGACAGTATCTGTCGACAAAACTTCTGTCGACATACCCTGTAGTCTAGACGTACCCTAATATACAGAAATCAAGCCAAAATGCTAGCACTGGGGACCAGGAAAGAGTAAGAAAAAAATTCAAGTATTATAACTGCCCTTTTCAAAATATATTCTGAAAAATTTTAAACAAACTTTGTTTTTTAGTTAACATGAACTTTTTAACAGAGAAAAAGAGAAAAAACAAAGGGAATTTTTGAAGAGAAAACATAGACATCCTTAAAACCAGAGGAATGCCTTATAGAATTTAAATTTACCTACTGCACATAGGAAAACAAGCTATTCCTAGACCTCCGGTATGCAGTCTGGGCTTTTGGTCACATTACTTTAAAAAATAGGCAAAGTGGTTTTGAATAAGAGATCCAACTTCTTCCAGACATTGTTAGTTCAGGCATATGTCAGAAATTCTTCATAGCTGCCTTCTTGCAAGCTGACATTAAACTGCAGTTAAACCTATTTTTATAATAAAGAGTTAGATCTCTTTTCACATACTTTATCCCTGTGTTGATCATGGGCTGAATTCAGGGATATAGTGTTCTTTTAAATTTGTTTGCATTTCATTGCATTCCAGGGTGATGAACATAGATTTCAGAAACTAGAATTAAGTACCAAGTAGAATCTCTACCCCTGTTTTAAAAGGAAGGATAAAAGAAGTTGAAATATAGTGTATACAGATCACAAGGCCAAAGATGGGAAGCACTGTCTGACAAAGAGCAAAGTCCTGTGGTGAAACCCTAGTCCCGAAAGTCAGTGGGAGTTTTGCCATTAACTAGGGACAGGATTTCATCCCAGGTCTGTAGGTGACATATTGGTACATTGTAGATTGTTTTAAAGACTGTTCACTTTTTTCAGCATATTTTTGTATATTTAGCACTTTACATTTTTAAAGCATTGTACAGATATTAATATATATTTCAAGATGATGTTAGATTGAATATAATTATCTACATTTCACAGGTGCAGAAATAGAGGACCAAATTTATTCCCATTGACACACCACTGATTTTAGTTTTTGGAATTAACTTCTGTAAAAATAAATCTCTAGTGTAAATCATATACCACAAATAATCTAGTGAGATTAGTGGTAAAACTGATACAAGAACTCAGCCATGCCTGGCTGTTTGTACTTTGCTTAGTGCACTAGACCAGAGTGCTTTTCTACTTGGAGAATTAAATTATTAGAGAAATTGATTAAAATCCAGTTTAGGAAATGACACATTTTCTTTTTATACTATGTCTGTTTTTTTGCAGTTGTGTTTAGAAAGGGACATGATAGCTTATGTTTGATCAATTAAATTTTGACCATATTGTATATCCATTATATGTTTGAGAGAGTCTTGTTTGTCTGTTGAAGAATGCCTCTTAAACAGTAAAAAACTAGGACCCCTGAATCCGGTATGCAGCTTCCTCTTATCATAACTTAAAGCAAGGTCAGGGTGTGGATGTGCTAGGAAAATGGGATGTGCCCGGAATGGGATTGCGTCTCATAAAACCATACAGAAAAGAGACCATGCATCCCACCGCCTGCTGGAGCTGCAGCAGCCATGGAGAGGTGCTTCTCAACTGTCCTCAAGATGCTACTATGAGAGAGGGCTGGGGTAGTCCTCTCTCCCCAGAGCAGCCTGCATACTGAACCAATCATTCCCAGCCCCATTCCAGAGCAGTGATTGAAATGAAGCCATGTACATCTTCATTTTATTAAAAAAAAAAAAATTGAGTTAAGGATCCAAGCAATGATGGGTAAGTCTTTTAGTACATTATAAAGCACTTTCAAATGTACAGCTAAAGCATCTATTGAATTAAGTGAAACTTCCCTATCTATTCTTTTCATACCATATTAAAGAGCAATAGTAATCGTCCTTTATTTACATTCCCATCACAAAAATAGATGTTCCAGTTTTCAAACTGGGGGAAAAAGAAAGTGCAAACAATATGCATTTTAATATTTTGATTGCATTTCAATTTAAATCCCCACAACGATATTTTCTTGTCAGTTAGGTGGTACATTCACTCAGTGTCAAAGGATTGTAGTTTTCAAAACCTTTTGGTAAATTTAGATAATGCCCCGACATTTATCATAGCAAGGCAGCCACATCAACATTTCTCAATTCAAAAATATATATAAGAAACAATACAATTAACATTGTTGTTATGGATTTTCACATGAAAAGCTCTTGAAGAAATTGTGCATTCAAGCCTATATGGTGTGATGTCTTTAAAAGACTAATGAGAGATAGCTCTAATCCTATTTGTATTGGTACAAGACCCCTGAAATAAAAAAGGTCACTTTAACAGAACTGGAGAATTGACTAGAGCGAACGCAACTAATAAAGCATTATTCAGGGTCATGGCCTGGAAAATTCCTCTGCGCTTTTTTCGTATTCATTTTCTCAAGTCATTGATTTTACAAAAAAAGAGCTTAGTGAAAGCTTGACAAGAAAACGGACATTATTTTTATTTATATAAAAAAAATCAAAACCAACACACAAAAATCACTAGAACAGTATTGTTGGCTTTGTTCTATGAAGGGCCAAATCTTGCAACATGAAAAGCCCCAGTGAAGTATAACATAAGCAACATTTTTTTTAAAGTTTTTGCAGTATTAATGGAAGTAGCTTTTTCGCCTATCCTCCCAAAGTAGGGATGAAGCATACTGCTATGCTGTCATTGCTCTTAGACCTTTCACAAGCCTTTTTTAAAAAGTTCACTATTTTCTGAGAGAGGCCCCAGTCACCCAGAGAACATATGAAACCAAGTTATGGTGCACAACACCTCCTCCTCCTCCCCATCCCCCCCCCGTTTTGTGCCCAACAGAACCCTAACATCAGGTAAGGAAGGGCATCCAGGACTACAATAGCCATGGAACAACGTCTCTGCTCATCTGAGGAAGTGGGTTTTGTCCAAAAAAGCTCATGATACTAAGATGCTACAGAACTGCTCGTCGTTTTTAAAGTTATAGACTAAGACTACTACCCTTCTGTAACATTTGATTAGTGATAGAGAAATGGATTTTTAAAAAAAGTTGCTATTAAAAGAGCGAAAATTTAAAACAGAGGTTTAAAGAAATGTATACACAGAACAACAACAACAAAAAAATCAAACAAACAAACTATGCCCACATTTTAAAAGATATTTGGGCACTGCTGCACTCAGCATTGCAATACCTAATAAAAGTAGGAGCCTAAATCTCATTTTCAAAAAGGACTGTTTTGTTAACATACTTAACAATGCCAGTAGATTAGTGACGAGTGGCTCTTTTTTACAGCAGCTATGCTGTCTTGTTATATTATGTCTGTTGGGATTTTCTGTATTTCTGTTTTCAATTTCTTTCGACAGGATTTTCTAGTGCCACATTAATGTTTACTGGTCTGTAGGTAATAGGTGAGGTTAACATCATGTCACGGAACCCGTGACTTCCAGCAACCTACATGACATTGGGGGCTCCATAGCTGACCAACTGCTGCCAGCAGCTGGGGACACTGCAGCAGCCCAGCTTCCGTGGGTGGTGTGGGACCTCCCCTCCTCCCCCACAGCTGACTAGCAATTGCAGGTGGTAACACCTTTCCTCAATTGACTGATCGCTAATGGCAGCAGAGGGACTACACTGTTGCTCAGTGCTGTCAGGAGCCTTCCCATCCCCAGCTGCTCAGCGGCCGCAAGCAGCCAGCCTGCCCCACAGCTCCCAGTCATCTCCACCAGTGGCAGTGTAAATGCAGAGCTGCTCAGCGGGGGCAGGGCGGGTGTATGGGAGGCACAGCTCCCCATCTTCTGTTCCTGGAAGGGCTCACTTGCTGGTCCAACCCCTGATGCTCCCAGCAACTGAGCAGTGGGATCCCTGCAGCTCTCAGCTGCTGGACTGGGGGAGCAGGGTGTTGGACACGCCTCCCTTCCCATTTTGTGAGGGATGTTTTTAGTAAAAGTTAGGTACAGATCACGGTTTTTGTGATTCTTTTGTTTGTTTGTTTGTTTATTGGTAGGACTTTTGCTAAAAATAGTCATGACAGAATCATAGGACTGGAAAGGACTTCAAGAGGTCATCAAATCCAGTCCCCTGTACTTATGGCAGGACCAAGTACCATCTAGATCATCCCTGACAGGTGACTGTCTAACCTGACCTTAAAAATGTACAATGATGAAGATTCCACAACCTCTCTCAGGCAACTTAGTCCAGTGCTTAAACATCTGTCAGGAAGTTTTTCCTAATGTCCACCCTAAACCATCTCCCTTGCTGCAATTTGAGCTCATTGCTTCTTGTCCTATAAGCTGATGTTAAGGAGATTAATTTTTCTCCTTCCTCCTCCTAACAACGTATAAGGTCCTTGAAAACTGATTTCATTTCCCGCCTTGCTCTTCTCTTTTCCAGACTAAACAAACCCCAGTGATTTCAATCTTCCCTCCTAGGTCATGTTTTTAGATTATTAATATTTTTTTGTTGCTTTTCTGGGGACTTTCTAAAATTTGTCCACATCTTTCCTGAAATGTGGCATCCAGAAATTTGCACAATAGTTCAGTTGAGATCTAATCAGTGCAGAATAGACAAACAAATTTGTTCTTGACAAATCCATGTTGCCTATTACTTATCACCTTATTATCTTCTAGATGGTTGCAAATGGATTTCTAATTATTTTTTTCATTATCTTTCCTGTTACAGAAGTTGAGCTGATTGGTCTGTAATTCCCCGACTTGTCCTTATACTCTTTGTATAGATGGCCACTATATTTACTCTCTTTCAGTCTTCTGGAATCTCTCCCATCTTCCATGGCTTTCAGAGATAATAGCTAATGGCTCAAATATCTTCTCTGTCAGCTTCTTGAGCATTCTAGGATGCATTTGCATTTCAGGCCTTGTTGACATGAAGACCTCCAACTTGTCCAAATAATTTTTAACTTGTTCTTTCCCAATTTTAGCTTCTGATCCTACCTGATTTTCACTGGCATTCACTATTGTTAGGTGTCTAGTCACCACCAACTCTTTTGGTGAAAACCAAAACAAAGCAGCCATTAAGCACCTCTGCCATTTCCACATTTTCTGTTATTGTTTTTCCTTCTTCCTTGAATAATGGTCCTATCTTATCCTTAGTCTTCCTCTTGCTTCTAAGGAACATGGTATTCCTAAAATGTTTTCTTGTTGCCCTTTATGTCTCTAGCTAGTTTGATCTCGTTTTGTGTCTTGACCTTTTTAATTTGGCACTACATACTTGTGTTATTTGTTTAAATTCATCCTTTGTAGTTGGATCTAATTTCCATTTTTTGTAGGCCTCTTTTTCGAATCATGAACTCTATCATTTCATGATCGCTTTCACCCAAGATACCTTCTACTTTGAAATGCTCAACCAGTTCCTCCCTACTTGTTAAAATCAAATCTAGAATAGCTCCTCCACAATAGCTTTCTCCTCCTTCTGAAATAAAAAAAATGTCTCCAATACAGACTAAGCACTTGTTGGATATTCTGTGGTCTTCTTTGTTATTTGATCAATAGGTGTTTGGGAAGCTGAAATCTCCCATAGCCACCAAGTCCTGTGCTTTGGATGGTTTTGTTTTTTTAAAAGCTTCCTCAACTTCTTCTTTCTTATTAGGTGGTTTGTAGCATACCCTTACCGTGACATCACCCTTGGGTTTTTTTATCCCTTTTATCCATATCCAGAGACTTTCAACAAGTTTCCTATTTCCGTCTCAGTCTAGTTGCATATATTTTTAATGTATAAGGCAATACCTTATGACTAATCATTGCCTTATTCATGGAATCACAAATGAATAGTAGTAATTGCTGGTTTTCAATTTGTGTGTGTGTGGTGTTTTCAAATACTTTCAAACTGAGGCTGCCTGCCCACTAACATCTAACAAGTGCTTGTTTGCTAATCAGAGTTGTTTTACACAAGGGGTGCTTTATCATAGCTTAGCTATGGGCTGCAACTTGCCAGGAGTGATACTTAATTTTCATAAAATAGAGCATGTTACAGTTTATTCACTTTTTTAGTAAAGAGGTTCAGCCCACTGAGACTACAGATCCCAATATGCAATGCTTCATCATAATCAAAACAGAATTTGATATATATGTTATATTTTTAAACCCAATTATTCCCTTTCAATCTTTTCCATACTGTTGTAATTTTTCCTGAAATTATTATGGCGATTCAAGCTACTTTATCTGTTTCTGTAATGTGTTATGAACAACATACATTTCTAAGGCAAAATGGTTTAATTTTTCTGTTTAATTTTCTGAATAATAATTTATAAATTGAATACATATTTTCTGAACAAATGACTTTATAAGTGGAATTTGAAAAGAAAAAAGGCTTTCAAGCTAGAAAATTGCTTTTACTTTCTTGTTTTACTGGCTGTTGCTGTTTATTGTGGGTTGTTAAACCTTGGTACGCTAAGAAAGTATGGAAGCTCACACTTTCTAGAACTCGATAGCATTCTAGGGGGGAAAAAAGCAATTTCTACACACATCCTGGTGAAAAGGCAAAATAAACAACCCTTCCTCCTAAATTATTCCTTTATAACGTAATACCTTTTCATGGTGGTTCTTTAGCATATTTGGTCTTTGAATATTCACATTATGTGAGCATGATAATCTGCTGTTGGATTGAGGGAGGCAACAGATGATACGTTTGTAATGGATTAGAAACTCTTTGTGGAGTTGCTTACACTTGTTTTTGATCATTCATTGCCACTACAGTACTGAACATTAAGCGTATAGATGCTGTTCTTGTTTCTTAAGAATCTTTCCCCTTTTGAGGGCTAGGGAACAAATTATTGTACACAGTATGACAGCTGGCTGCAATAGTTTGATGGAGGGTAGACATACCAGGAGCTGGGAGAATGCTTTCCTGTTTCCTGAATAAACTGCCAGAGACTGCTGTCATATAGTGCAGGCACCTGAGGCTAATTAAGAGCTTGCCTGAAGCAGCAGGCTAATCAGGCACCTGCAGCTGATTAAGGTCTGCTGAGTTACTTTAAAAGGTTTCCCCTCAGGAAAGGGAGGGGGAAGGAGAAGAGTGAAGGACTGAGAGGAAGAAGCGTGTTGTTGAGACAGGGAAGCGTGTTTGTGTGAGAGTCACACAGGTACCAGAGAGAAGATACTAGGGGAGTGTTTGGGGAAGTGGCCCAGGGAAAAGGCTGCTGTATTGGGGCTAGAGGAAAAATCCCATCAGTGCTGCTACCTAGGGTCCCTGGGCCAGAACTCAGCACTCCCCCCACACTCCCCCCACACTAAAAGGTCTGCTTCTAGAAAGGGAAGCCTGGATTATGGAGGGGTTTCACCCCAAACCTTTGACTTTATCAATTATGAGAATGGCTCAGTAAGCTGTGACTCTGTGCTCTGAAAGAAGATAAGAGGCCTGGTGGGGGGTCACAGAAAGTCTCTAAGGCATACAATAACTGCCTAGAAGTGCAGGACCCATGGGGCATAGCTAGAGCTTTGCCACAATGGATCGTGGAAGACTCTTGGGTTACCGCTCTTCTCTTTATAAGCACTGAAATGTTCAAAATCTACCAATATCTCAACTTTAATATATCATCTTGTATATAAAACATGTAATCTCCATAAGAAGCACCGTGCTTCTTGTTTGGGTATTTATAAGTGGTTAAATCACAGCTCTATTCCAAATAGGATTTTAAACATCTTGGCTACGTCTAGACTGGCATGATTTTCTGGAAATGCTTTTAATGGAAAAGTTTTCCGTTAAAAGCATTTTTGGAACAGAGCGTCTAGATTGGCACAGACACTTTTCTGCAAAAGCACTTTTTGCGGAAAAGCGTCCGTGCCAATCTAGATAGACGCGCTTTTCTGCAAAAAAGTCCCGATCGCCATTTTCGCAATCGGGGCTTTTTTGCAGAAAACAAAGATAAGCTGTCTACACTGGCCCTTTTGCGCAAAAGGACTTTTGCCCGAACGGGAGCAGCATAGTATTTCCGCAAAAAGCACTGATTTCTTACAGTAGGAAGTCAGTGCTTTTGCGGAAATTCAAGCGGCCAGTGTAGACAGCTGGTAAGTTTTTCCGGAAAAGCGGCTGATTTTCCAGAAAAACTGGCCAGTCTAGACACAGCCTTGATGTGTGCAACACTTTAACAATACTTCAGAGTGCCTGAATTTTTTTCTGTGCTGTGATGCAATTTTTAATACAAATATACATCCCTTATCTATATCAGACAGTTATTGTTACAATAGTATAACATCCCATCTGGACACTCTTATTTTGCTGTAACAGTGGCTTTCTTCACTTTAGTTTACATCCCTTCCAGATGATAGAAACTAAACCAAAAAAACTACTTTTATACTAGAAAAGTGTCCACACTGGTCTTTTTAGTGGTATAAACTGTTAGTTTAAAGTCACAGCCTACAGCAAAAAGAAAATGTTCCTGCATACACAAAGCCACAATAAGCAGTGCATGTAATTACCTTTGATTAGACCAAACTGTGTACTTTTGTTTTCTTCTGTTTTCCTGCACCATTGTCTCAGTTCATTCAGTATAATTGTAGTTCTGCAAGTGCTGGTCCCTATGTATATTCATTGAGTGCTGGGCATACCCTCAGTGTTCCCAGTGTCAGAGACCAGGACATGAGGGCTATGTCTACACTCTGCATTGCTGCAATAAGATATGCAAATGAGGTATGGGGATGAATATTGCTGCGCCTCATTTACATACCTAATGAGCCGCCATTTTGTGGCACGGGCTTTTGAGCAAGAAGGAGCTGTCTACACTGCGCCTTCTTGTGCAAAAAAACCCCTCTTGTGCAGAGCCGTTCCACTGCTTATTTTCAGGAAGAACGGCTCTGCTCAAGAGGGGTTTTTTTGCGCAAGAAGGAGCAGTGTAGACAGCTTTCTTGTGCAAAAGCCTGTGCCGCAAAAATGGCGACTCATTAGGTATGCAAATGAGGTGTGGCGATACTAATTGCCGAGTCTCATTTGCATATCTTATTGTGCAGCGATGTGCAGTGTAGACATAGCCGAGCAGTCCTGCCTAGTGATTGAAGCAGGAGTTATGGTTAGAAACTAGAGCAGGGGCCATGTCTAGTGCTTAGAACAGGAGGCAGTAGCCAGGAACTGGATCCTGGGTCAGATCTGGATTTAGAGTTCAGGAATCAGAGTTGGGAGTCAGAACTGGGGTACTTACAATGACACTAGGCTGGGGCTAAGGCAGGAGCAGGACTGGAGCAAATCTGGGAATGAGCAAGTACAAGAGTTATCACAGTCTTGGGTGAATGCTTTGAGCAGCTGCTCCTGTTGGGCTTAAGAGCTGATCTGCTGACACTTCTAATCAATCAGGTGGTGTAGCTAATCAGTGATACTACGGGGCCAGCTGCGCTTGTTAGATTGCTCACTGCAGGCCCTGATTCCTGACACTCAGGACTGGAAATTCTTTAACAGCACATGCATTCTTTGCCTCCTTGTGCTCCCATTTGAGAGCATAAAAGGCAGTGCAGATTTCTGGCCTCTCCAGTTCCTTTGTGTTGCTCAGAGTCTGGGACTGAAACCTTCTACATTTGTAGCCTTTCATCAGTGCTGCTTGATCATCAGTTCTTCTGTAAATAAATTACAAATAGTTTGTTAGGTATTTAGAGGTAGGTAGTTATTTTTAGTAGAAGTTAAAAGTTTGGGGCTTCAGGTGGGTTCCCCTCCTTATTTTTCCCAGTGTTCAGGCAAGTACTAAACTTCTTAAAGTTCCAGGTTTCAAAGCCAGCTTGGCCTGAGCCCAGGTTTTCCTGGTGAGTGACCTATATATGTATGCATGTGCTGCCTTTAGGAAACACACATCCCCTGAAGGTGTAATGCCTGTCTTCATAGACCTTATGGAACACTCTGTGAGGCCCCTTTCAGATGTTAGGGCTTCCCATTTCCCATCTACCTGATCTGAGCCTCCGCATAGGATTGCTCTGACACTAGCATCCTCCAGTTCAGAGTTGTACAGCAGGCCCAAGGACTCTGCTAAACAGAAGCAGGAAGAAGGTGGGGTAAACACCCTTACAAGAGGAGGGATAAATCACCCCATAAACTCTTCAAAAAGAAGTCTACCTCTCCTCTTCCTCTAGAACTGTCTGGAACTCTGTGCCCCGGAATGGGTGTATCAGGAGCAAACAGGGAGCAGAGACTGAAACGGATGTTAGTGGGCGATATCAGTGCTCTGAAACCATACACTGAATGGATGGGACCAACCCTGATATTGCACAGAGTCAGAACAGACCATACTCCCTCTGCATTGGTGGCACTGATCTGGCAAAGTCTTATTTCGAAGACGAAACTGGTATAATTGATCAAACCCAAGATGCGTGCCAGCACTCCTCTTATGAAACCTTGCTATGCTTTTCTTAAGGATCTGGCAGTTTACGCAGACATGAAATCTCTAATTCTCTCAGTCCCAGTTCTGCTCCAAAAGTGCCAATTTGACATTTGCCAGTCCTGAGTCTCAGCCATGAGGTGGAGGCTCCCTTACCATATAGCTCTTGTCCATTAGTCAGGACACACAATATCATCAGCACCACCCTTATAGCCTGACAACTCCACATCTGGCCTAAATCACCAAGTAGCAGTGTAACAGTACTAGCTCCAGTCTCACAGACAGAGACAAACGCCTACAGGATCTATATAGAGCATTCTTAAAACTGAAATACCCACCCGGAGAAGTGAAAAAACAGATCAACAGAGCCAGAATAGACCCGGGGGAAAAGGCCAAACCTCACCTACAGACAACCCCCTAACCTCAAACAAATTTTTCCAGTAACCATATAACACACCTCCATCATACTCATCCAGGAACCCACCCCTGCAATCAGCCCTGGTGCCAACTCTGCCCACACATCTACAAGCGATTTTATCACTGGACCCAACCACTTCGGCCACTGCATCAGCCCTGCATATCCACTAATATGATCTAGCCCAGCAATGCCCCACCACTGCCATGTATATTGGCCAAACTGGATAGTCTTTATGGGAAAGAATTAATGGACACAAATTAGATATCTGTAAAGGCAATACACAGAAATCTGTTGGAGAACACTTTAATCTGCCTTGACACGCTAAGTCACCATGTTGTTTCAGGCAAATTCCACAAGCCAAATACACAGGGAAGGGTTGAAACTTAACTTCATTTACAAGTTTATTTCTTATGCAAATGGAATGAACAGAGACATTGGCTGGCTCACACACTATACTGTCCAGATGCTAATGCCTCAACCAACCAACCAACCAACCAATGGAGGAGCTAATCGTTCTTATCAGCCTCTTGTAACTACTTAAACAATCTACTCACTGTCTCTTTTTTTCCCTCCTCCTTTTCCCTTCCCTTATTTATTCTTGGATCTGGACTTTTAATACTCCAGTCATCTGAAGAAGTGGGTTGTGCCCACGAAAGCTCATGTTTTGTTTGTCTTTAAGGTGCTACTAGACTAGTCATTGGTGTTCTAAGTTTTTTCTACTATCAGGACTCACCCTGACAAACTGGCCAAGAGTTTTCAGCCCTGATTGGTCTTTGAAAGCCACTCAGGTTCCTTTGTGCTCTCAGGAATGGCACTGTTGGCAAAAGCCCTCTCCATACCCTGATGATCCTAACCACTGACCTTACTGGGGCCCTTATTTTGTGCACCAGAATACAAGGACCTGGATATGGCTCCCAGCAATGATCACCTTCCAGAGAGTAATCACAGTTACACAGACTTGCTTTGGTCAAGGAGGAACAGAGAGTACAGACATACTGCCAGTAGTTTTTTTGGCCTCCCCAAACAAAGCAGTGATGCAAACCTGTTCCTCACTATGGAACGGTTATAGTGAGTACTAGAACCTCCTGGGGAAGATTGCTGAATCTTTTCAGATCCCAGTAGAAGAAGGTTCAGGGTACTATCACAAACTGCTAGATATATTCCAGGCTAAAGCTCCCTGTAGGGTGATGCTTTCTAGCACTGAGGCATTTCTGGACCCTGCTGAGCAGTTTGGCACATACCGATCAGTTCTGCATTGACCCCAAAGGGGGCCAAAAAGAAGTACTTCATTCTCCTCCAAAGGAGCAAAATATTTGTCTTCCCACCATAATCCCAGTTCCTTTGGTGGCACAGGCAGTCATGGAACAAAGCAAGTGGCACCAGTCGAGGTCTGCCCCTTCACACAAAGAGGAAAAACAGACTTGATTTCTTTGGTAGAATTTTTTTTTATTGGCTAGTGTGCTATTTCTCATAGAAAATTATGTCCAAGTATGACTTCATATATTACAACAAGTTCTCACTATTCACTAACACCTTGACACAATAATGTAGGCCATCCTGGATGAGGGAAAACTGGTAGCAAGATCATCCCTCTGAGGGTACATCTACACTAGCCACCTAGTTCGAACTAGGGAGGCTAATGAGGGCGACTGAAATTGCTAATGAAGCGTGGGACTTAAATATCCCATGCTTGATTATCATATTCCCGTCCGGTCACCATTTTGGAAACTGACTAGCCAAAGTAACTGCCCGCGTCTATACGTGGCAGAAAAGTGGGATTCCGAGATAAACCCCTTAGTTCGAATTAACTGTTAATCTCGGAATCCCGCTTCTCTGCCGCTTATAGACGCGGGCAGTTACTTCGGGTTAGTCAGTCTCCAAAATGGTGACCAGCCGGGAAAATGATAATCAATCGCGGAATATTTAAATCCCACCCTTCATTAGCAATTTCGGTCGCCCTCATTAACCTCCCTAGTTTGAACTAGGGGGCTAATGTAGACATACCCTAAGTGTCTCCTGATGTAGTGGACTAGAATCATGTTCCATGGCGACCTCTGTGGTTATGAAATGGGTTCATGGTTGCAGTTCTTTGGGTTCCCTAAGAATGTACAAGTAGCAGTAGGTGATATCCCCTTTTATGGTAACCACCATTTTAGAGAAAAGATGGATGAGTAACTGCATGTTCTTAAGGATTTTCTTGTTACTCTCTGCTCTTTGGGAATATATAACCCAGAAGCACATAGGAAACATTTCTGGCTTGCTCCTCATAGGTAAGTCCACCACTAGAGTCTTTGCCACCAAAAGATCTCCGAGCCCCTAAGAAAATAAACTTGGGTCAGTTTGACAGATGCTCTGGTCCACTACTCTTTCTTCTTCAGTCCCAGCTGCCTATCAAGAAAGCTTTTTGGTAGGATGATCAAAAGCCATCAATGAATATCTGTACCACCTATTTCCCCCACCCCTTTTGGAGCCGCATCAACTGTTTTCCCTGAATGTGGTGCATTATCACGTTGGCCAAATGGATCTTGGCTATTGTATCTACTGGCTATGTGCTAGAGTTCCTGTCTGCCCTCTCAAAACCTCCCTCCCCAGCCCTTTTCAGGCACTCTTTTCATAAGAAGATTCTCAAATGGAAGACTGACTCTTTACTCCAGCTGGGGCAATAGAGCCTGTATCCCCATCTCCATGGAAAGGAAAGGCTTTTATTCAAGATACTTCCTTACCCCAAAAAAGAAAGTGGTGTGGAGACTTACTTTGGATCTGAGAAAACTCAATGACTTTATAGACCCTTCAAAATTCAGGATGATCACACTGGCCTTTATATAAAACCCTACCTAAACCAAGTGTCCTTTTTTGCAACCTTCCATTTGGACATTCTCTCAGCTTACAGGAAATTTCACTGTGGGCCCAGCACGTTTAGTACTGAGTTACTTCCCTTCAGCCTCCTGACAGCCCCAAAGGTACTCTCTTGTAGTGGCTGCATACCTCTGCAGGCAAGGAAATCTAACATTTTCTTAGCTAGACAATTTACAGTTACCTAAACAGCCGAATTGGGAAGTGTGAACAGTCCTTGGTCAAATTATTTCAGGCTGTGGGACTTCAGATAAATTCAGAAGAGTCCACTTTAACACCCTCCTGCCCCACAAAGTATAGAAGTTATTGGGGCAAGTCCTGCACTGGAGCTGATGTGTCTGGCATCCGATTATCCTCTCAGCAGTACACCTGCCGGGAGTTATGAACTCCCTGGTGGATAGGTTCAGCAGGCACTTCTACAGGGATCACAAGGGGGAGTAGTTCTTCGAGTGCTTGCACCTGTTCATTTAACATAGATGTGTGTGTGCCTGTCACTTGCACCGGTGCTGGAAGATTTTCCCTAGACAGTACTCATAGGATTCCAGCAGGTTCCCAACATCCACTGGAGCGGCACAGTCCCCAGCCCCTCCCTCCTCAGTTCCTTCTTGCTAGAACTCCGACAGAGGAGCAGATAGCTCACTGGTAGCAGAGACAATATTGATTCACCAGCAGTGTCCCCTCTAAGCTGCAGTTGACCTCAAGATGGTGGTGAACAGTGTTCCCTCTAAGCTGCAGGGCAGCACAGCTTCCCAGGTGATTAATCAACCTCGCCCAGTCAGAGGCTCTGGGCTCCATGCATGGATCATGCATTCACCTACAACCCTTCACAGATCTAATGTCTTGAACGAAGATGGGACCGAATTCCCTATCCCAGATTCTCTCTATCTGGCAGTATGATTTTTGTATGGACAGTGATTGTAGAAAGTCTTCCATCCCTGGTGGAGAGCTACACAGTGTTTACCAATCTTACTTCTATTAAGTTCCTAAATGGTATCATAAGGACATTCGCTTCAGTTTAAACCCTTGCCTTAACTGACTGTTTAGTCTTATGATCAATAACAGTGTCAGTTTGTGGAGTGTTTTCACCTTGTAAGTCTGCTCTCACTTCATTTGTATTGGCCAAGTTGTCAGATGGTTATGATTCCTTCAGAAAATTTTGCCTTCATATGTGATCACTGAGTATGAGCAAGGTGATACTTCTTTGATTACTGTAGCTTTGGATGGCCAGTGCCCATCTTGCCAAATTCTAACCTAGTCTGTTTTTTAACTGTAGAAGGGTTCTTACTCCTTTTTTATTTACTATTTTGTCTGATTGTACTTTCATACTGGCTGCTCACTATTACAGTGTCCTTCTTTTTGTCCTATATCTGTAGTACTATAATTTTATTTACTAAGTTTTTGGGAGCCTTTCACTTTTTGCCTAAAGGGGACTTTTTAATCACTTTCATTAAGATAGCTTTCTAGTATTATACAGTATTAATTTATCTGCCATCAAATTATCAAGCTTTAAATACATAGCGAAGTGACAGCATCTGTTGTGTGTACAATATCCCCAAAAGTTATACAGGCAGTCCCCGGATTACGTACAAGATATGGACTATAGGTTTGTTCTTAAGTTGAATTTGTATGTAAGTCGGAACTGGCTCCAGATTCAGCCGCTGCTGAAACTGATCAGCGGCTGACTACAGGAAGCCCTAGGAAGAGTTGCTCTGCCCCCCGCTTCCTGGAATCAACCGCTGATCAGTTTCAACAGCGGCTGAATCTGGACTCCTGGGACAGAACAGCTGGGGTGCTGCCGGGTAGGTCCCCGCAGGACCAACCCAGCAGCACCCCAGCTGCTCTACCCCAGGCGTCCCGCAACAAAAACCTGGTCTGCTGGGGGGGGGCACACTAGCTGCGCCCCTTCCCCCCCCCCCAGCAGACCAGGGAGACCCGAGCAAAGCCGCGGAGGCGCAGAGGTCCCGCCGCCTCTGCGGCTTTGCTCGGGTCTCCCTGCTGTGCTGGGGAGTACCCCCCAGCACACCAGGGAGACCCGGAGCAGCTTTTCTCACCCCAGAGGACGCGGTGGCGGGACCGCTGCGCTCTGGGCGGTCCCGCCGCCCGCGTGCTCCGGGGCGAGAAAAGCCCCGTTCGTAAGTGCGGAGCCGACATAAGTCGGATCCGCGTAAGTCGGGGACTGCCTGTATAGAGATAAATAATAGTGATAAAACTAATATGTGCAGAGAGGGAGAGAGAGAATATTGAATTATAGAGACTGGAAAAAGATATATTTTTCAGGTCAGTGATGAGAAGTGTCAGAAAGTCCATGAGCTGGACATGGCTGCAGAATTCACACTTTGCCTCACAATCGTGCTGTGGAATCAGAACTTTAATTTAAAAAGAAAAACATATTTCTTCTCCATTATTTTTTCTGCAAAGATAGTTTACAAAATGTGAACTTAAGGCTTGTGTGCACTGCCCCTATAATTCATATTAAAAGGGTCTAAAGAGCAGTGTGCACAGAAGTGCTGCACTGTAACTCTGCCGTGTGGATGGCAGGAGCACAAAATAAAAGGCTCCTAGTCTGCATCCATGTAGTCCTTACTACCATGGGCACACAGGGGAGTTACAGCCATGGCACTTTGCTGAGCACTGCTGTTCACATCCCCGTAGTCTAAACTATGGGCAGTATAGACATATCCTGAGTCTAGCTGATGCAGTGTCTTCTGCCTGTATCTATAGTATAATAGCTCTGAATGCTGCACTAGCCCAATCCTCACAATAAATCTAAATTTTTAAGATGACAGTCCAAATGTTAATGCTGTTTCACTTTTGGTCACTTAAACAAATTAGCTGGATGTTTCTTGTATTTCACAGTTACTAACTGCCTCTCTTGCCTTCCCAACTATCAGAAGACACTGCTACTGAGTTGCTGAAAGCTGTAATTTTCCCTTAAACAACTTCAGTGATTCAGTTAGTGTTTTTCAGTACAAAAATATTAGCTCAATTGAAGATTGATAGTGGGAACACTCAAATAAATATAAGATAATATAAAATTAATAACACTGATTACTGTACTGGTTGCATCACTAATTTTCATATTTAATTTAAACTCTCCACTTCAAAACATTTAACCAAAGCTATCACCAAATTTCTAGTGTGTTCCAATACAATGATGCAAAATCCAGGAATCTTCTCACAAACGTTAAGTTCACCTTGCTGCAGGCTACCTATGGCCTTTCCATGAGGCAAAAAGCTACAAGAAGGCTATTACACATGTCAGAAGTTGCAGAGAAATAGGCTTTCATAAAATTATGTTGAAATTGGCGAGGAAGGAGATGTGTGATAGTTGCGCAAATAGGAAGGGGAGGAAAGTAGTGAGAGATTGTCTGATGTGTAGCTTCGTGAGGATGGAGTTCTATGATTACACATCTTTGTACATGTGCACAGGTCAACAACTGTATTCTGCATATTTAAGTGATTCTAGAGGCTCCAGGCTTGAGGTTTTGGAGGATCAAAGAGAAAAGTCTTAATAGTACTTAAGGAAATTACAGTACCGAGCACAGTTTCAGAGAAGATGGACTTGAGAGAGCTTTTTACATGGGAAATTTTGCAGAGGAGATAACCCAGATTTACAGCCTCCGAAAACAAAGGAAGATGATATTTCAGGGTTGAGCATGATATCAATATTACAGAAAATTGAGGTAAATCTGAGTTAAGCAGAGAGAGAAGAGGTTAAGTTGTGTTTGTGAATCCTCTTCTTGTTCAGCAAAGATGCTTCTGCCTTGAAATGTAGAGCTGAAGAAAACTGAAATAATTTTACTTGGTTTTTGACAGGTCATGTGGGTGTTTGAGGAATTAAGATGGTGTCAAAATACATATTCATATAACTGAACTCATATAACTAGTGTGCAAGGGGTAGTTATGGGTAATGTACACATTTATATTTTATAATGGCCTATTAAGAGAGCTTTTACATTACAGAACTTTAAAGTGAGTTGTGGTGAATAATGAATTTTTGTTTGTTGATGTACTTTTAGAGTTCCTTATCATTGCAGCTTATCTGCACTAAGTACCTCTATTAAAAATGCACAATATTAATTCCTTTTGTCTCGGATAAAATCTAGTTTACACTTTGTTCAAAATCTCAGTTTGTTTTTAAACTTTTGAATTAAAGGGGGCACAAAAATCTGAAACTAAAAATATCCTTTTTCTAATATGATAACTTTCAGATATTGTTTAAAGATTAATTTTCCCGGTGCTGTAACTGTGAAATTTAGCCTGGCAGAAAATATTTCAGCAGCCGCCCCTAACTTTTTCTAATGAAAATGCTAACATAATGTTTATTCTAGTACAGATATGACACAATATATATGTTGTGATATTTGAACTTTATCCCAAGGACAAGATTTCATCTGTACACTTTGGTTTAATATGCAATTTTTATGAGACTGAACAGAAGAATGGAAAGTTTTTTCTATAAATGCTACCTGTTCTTGAAGACTCCAGTGAAACAGGCCATATTTTATTAAATTAAAAGTGTTGTCTACAATATTTTAAACGCACATAAGCAGTTTGAAGGAGAAAACAGCTATCAGAGGCCAAGACGCACAAATGGCAGTATTTTTTTATTTCAATGGAAGGAAAAATATTGGCTGTATTTTCATGCTTATGAAATCCAAGGTCTGAATATTTTCTTAATTATCTATCACAAGCATTTAAGAAAGATCAAATAATCTTCTGTTATTGACTGTGCCATTTTATTTTGGGATGGGTGTGCAAGAGAGGTGAGGGTATTATTCTTTGGGGTTATAAGAAAAGATAGTTATAGCAAGTCAGTTTTCTTTGACTATTACTATCTATGGGGACTGAGCATGGAAGAATCAGACTTAAAGTAAATAACATGAATTTAGAAGAAGGGAGAATTTAGAGTGATGTTTGATTTAGTCTAGACAGGACTTTTCATGCCAAAAGTTGTTGCTTTCATGTCTGCCTGCCAGATCTGTTTGATAAAAGCAGTCCAGGAATGCTATGCACTAGAGTAAGGCAACTTTGTTTTCCATGCAGGTATTCCTCCCTTGATATTATTTCATAGCCTCATTAATATTTGAGGTATTGTATGGATGCATTGAAGGGAGAGGAAGCACAAAGAGACATCTGTTCATGTACACTTCAGCAAAGGAGTCCTATTAGTCAAATGTGTTTAAGTTAATAACCCCTTTGACAATTTATTTAGTCTTACTTGCACATATTGCACTATAATCTATGTGAAATTAAATCTGATTTCAAAAATCATCCTTGATTTATGCACGTCTTAATTTTAATCTTGCAAAATAGCAGATATTATAGTACAGTATTTAACACTTACATTGCAGTAATGCTCACAAGCTCTACTGAGCTGTTACTCTAAGTAAGTCAGTACCTGTCTCAACGAACATAGGGTACGTCTAAACTACAACGTTAATTCGAACTAACTTAGTTCGAATTAGTTAATTCGAACTAAGCTAATTCGAACTAACGCATCTAGAACTAAAAACTAGTTCGAATTAGCGTTTTGCTAATTCGAACTAGCGCGTCCACATTAAGTGGACCCTGAAGCGGGGTTAAGGATGGCCGGAAGTAGTGCCGGCAGGAGGACATCAGAGGAGGACTTAGAGCGTGGAGATGCTGTCTCAGACTAGCCGAGGGCTGTGCTTAAAGGGTCCCGACCCCCACCCCGGACAGACAGTTCTCAGGTGTTCCCCGCTTGCAAAGCAGTCCTGGCTTGGAGTGCCCTGAGTGCCCACACTGGGCACATCACAGCACTCGGCCATCAGCCCGGCTGCACTTGCCGCAGGCTGCCATCTGGGGAGAGGAGGTAATTGGGGGGCTGCAGGAGAGCTTCCAATCCCAGAAGCCCGCAGAGCCAGCCCAGTCCTCCCCATCGGGGGCTCGTGCCCCATTCCTCCCTCACCTCCTTCCACTTACCCTTCCCTAGCCCCTCTTCTTGATGTACAAAATAAAGATAACGTGTCTTCCAAAATGGAATCTGTCTTTATTGAACAAAACTGGGGGAGACTGGGAAAAGGAGGTGGGAGAGGGGAAGAGAGAGGCTGGGAGAGGGGAGGGCAACTAAAATGATCAGGGGTTGGGAACAGGTCCCATATGAAGAGAGGCTAAAGAGACTGGGACTTTTCAGCTTAGAAAAGAGGAGACGGAGGGGGGACAGGATAGAGGTCTCTAAAAGCAGGAGTTGGGTGGAGACGGTGCATACAAAAAAGTTCTTCATTAGTTCCCATAAAGAAGGACTAGAGGACACCAAAGGAAAAGAATGGGTAGCAGGCTTCAAACTAGTAACAGAAAGTTGTTCTTCACAAAGCAACGAGTCAACCTGTGGAACTCCTTGCTGCCGGAGGCTGTGAAGGCTAGAACTGGAACAGAGTTTAAAGGGAAGTGAGATCAAGTGATGGAGGTTGGGTCCATGGAGTACTATTAGCCAGGGGGTAGGAGTGGTGTCCCTGCCCAAGGTTTGTGGAAGGCTGGAGAGGGATGGCACAAGACAAATGGCTTGGTCACTGTCTTCGGTCCATCCCCTCCAGGGTCCCTAGCGTTGGCCGCTGTCGGCAGACAGGCTACTGGGCTATATGGACCTTTGGTCTGACCCAGGATGGCCATTGTAAGCTCAGGGCTCAGGGTCCGGGGTCTCAGTGGACCCCCTTGATTCTCTTGCACACCTGCTCCTGGGTGGCCAGGCTGGCAGCTATCCTGCCCAAGCCGGCCACTTTCCTGTGCCTAGTGCGGAGATCGTGGACAAGGTCCACGATGTCCGCACTAGCCCAGGTGGGTGCCCGCCTCTTGTGGTCCCGGGCAAGCTCCCGGGAGCCGCCAGCCTGGTCCCGGGAAGAGGGGGAGTGCTGGGGGGCATCGGGTGGGTGGCTCGATCCGTGCCAGATGCAGGGTCTGCTGGCTGGGTGCTGGCAGGCTTGCACCTGGCACGGGCACCGTAGCCAGCCCGTGCCCCTTTATGGGGTCCAGGGCCAGGAGGGGGGCAGTAGAGTTTCCCTGGTGTTGGCCAGCTACACACCCCTTAATTCGAACTAGCTAGTTCGAACTAGGCTTAATCCTCGTGGAATGAGGATTACCTAGTTCGAACTAAGCGCTCCGTTAGTTTGAATTAAATTCGAACTAACGGAGCGCTAATGTAGCGCCTATGAAAGTTAGTTCGAACTAACATCCGTTAGTTCGAACTAACTTTGTAGTGTAGACATACCCTTAGAGAAGACAGCCAGTGTTTTAAAGATGGGAGCAGGGAGAGTAGGAAACAAATAAAGCAGATACCATTTTTATATACATAAATACTTAACAGAAGAGCTGGTTATCTTCAGCCATCACTTAACTTTTCTTTTGCTAATTGGTTGATTTCTCACAGGTGTCATGGTACATTAATTTTGAGGAGGGCTTTGTTTAGAGGCAATAAACAAATGAAAGACTTCAGAGTTTGTGAGTAGGAAGACTGTGTGCCAGTGTGGATCCCACTGTTAGGTGTGCATTAAGAGTGCTAACAGGTACTTTAGCACCGTAAGACTCCCGTGTGTGCTGCCACTTCTGGCCTCGCATGGGCTGAGAGCTGGCAGAACCTCAAGGGGCCGGAAGCAGCCAGACAGGAGCAGCCCTCGCCCTGTGGTAGTGGCGGTGGAAGCGCTCCAGCCCAGCTGCGCATCCCCTGCCAAAATCCCCTCATTTAATCAGTTACCTGGTTAAACTTAACATTTAACCAGTTACATAATTAAATGGGATTTCACATCCCTAGTGTCCATGCACCTCATGTACACAAGGTTGGATTTTTTTTTTTAATAGCAGTGTTCACTGGGGCTGTGCATGCCCCCTACACCACCTAATGCTCGCATATAAAAGAAGAAAGTATGGAGCAGCTGCCATCCTGGCTCAGTTTCCTCTTCTCATGCCTGGCAGTAAGAATGAACCGCAGCGAGTGTTTAACTTGCCATTTCTACCAAGTTTCAAACTCACTCTTTCTCAACTAGTTTAATTCAGGTCTAGGATAGGATGTGTTACTAGAAGTGGAAGGAACAGCATGCAGTAAGATCCAGTGAGAGAAGTAAAATTGAAATGGCTGCTACAGAGCCGGTGCAACTCCATGTAACTGCCCACCAGTCCTGAGAATCAGGGGGTATGCTGAATACATTAATCTGAGCTATATAGGAAGGCCACAGGTGCATAAATTAGAGGATGAGCAAAAGATTGCTCTTCTGTGAACGGTGAGAGGTACAGAAGCCCTTGATGTGTACAACACATTCCATACAGAGATGGTGGGGGAAAGAGAGGTAAAGAAAGCTTTTGCAGATATAATGAAAATGTTTGAGGTGCATTGTGTTCCTAGCACAGTATTATTTGACAGAGAGAGCTGTTTGTTATGGACTTAAAACTAAAAAGTTAGACATGTGAGTATGGAATATTAAAGCTCTCTGATTAAAGACCAGATTGTCCTGGGGTATAACAATATATGCATTTGTCAGTAGTTATTAAAGATAGATAGATAAAGAAGAGAGGACAATATGTATATGCCAACCAGCAAAAACCACCAATAAAAAGCCTAGAGAAAGGCACAGAGCATTTGACTATGAGAACACCAGCTAAACCAGCCAGGGAAAAGTTAACAGAAATTAAATTGGCCAAGGACCAAAACATGGAAAGCAAGAAACAATTCCAGGAATGTGGCAACCATCGTCAGTAAAGGAAATGCCCTACATTCTGTCAAAAATGTAGAAATAGTTATAATGGTTGGGTTCATGCTAAAAAGTTCAGAGAAAGCAAAAATAAAAGTGCATATATTAAGTGCAAAAAGGTTTCAAGTAAAAAGCAAGAGCTGTATTTAAACACAATGGAGGAGGCTGAAAATGCAAAAGATTGACTAATTAAAATGTGAACAAATGATAGACACTGGGGCACAAGTAAACATAATAGCAGAAACTGAAATAGAGAGACACGAGGTGCACATAAAAGCGGAAGAGGCAAAAGTGTCTGTGAAAGACCATAATGGAGCAACAATTCCACTACATTTAAGTATAAAAAGAAATTAATAAAACAAGAGTTTGATGTGGTACACAAAGGCAGTCTCCAGTCTTGGGTTTACACATGCTTGTGATGCTTACAGGATGTATACCAGAGAGAGACAACATAGAACCAGATATGAAATTATAAATAGCATATGAAGATGTAATCACAGGAAATGGGTACATACCAGTAACGTGTAAGTCACAATTAAGAAAAGATGCAGAATCTGTGGTCCACACAACATGAAAATCTTCATAAACACGAAGAGGCTAAAACTGCAAAACATAACAGCAAATGGTATAATTCAGATAATATAAAAACTAGTCAGGTGGATTCACTCCTTAGTTATAGGAGGTGAGGAAAGGAAGTGAGCTATGGCTGTGTATGAACCCTATGGAGTTAAACAAAAAGAGAACGCTTCCACATGCCCACAAAATGTGAACAGTTGTCTGATGTGGCACAAGGAAATTGCTTCAGTAAATTAGGTGTCAGCTGGATTTTGGCAGATCCCCTGGGACACTGAGTGCTGTAAGAGCTGCACTGTCAGTGCACCATTTGGCAAATACTACTACTTTAGACTGCTTTTTGGAATGGTTGATTCCAGAAGTATTTCACTACACAATTAATCCAGATGCTGGCATCCTAGCAGGCATGAAAGTGCACACTAGTGACATAATAATTTGGGGCGATACCACTATTGGCTATTTGGGAAAGACAAGATGGATGAGGTAATATATTTTATTGGACCAACTTCTTATGAGCTCTGTTTAGTTTGAAAACTTGTCTCTTTCACCAGCAGAAGTTGGTCCAATGCAAGATATTACCTCACCCACCTTGTCTCACTAATATCCTGGGTCTGATATGACTACAACACTGCAAACATTGACCATTTGGAATGACTGAAGAGAAATAACCTTAAAATGAAAAAGTCAAATGTCAATTTCAAAATAAGAGTTGGCATAGAGAAAGACCTCCAAAGGACTCTTACCTGATGAATCAAAATTTCATGTAAAAATAAACATGTAGAGACCTGAAGATAAAAAGGGTATTCAAAGGCTGAAGGCACGTTGAATTTCGTCAGCGAACTCATACCTCACTATTCAGTTCTCACAACTCATCTAAGACATTGAATGGGAATGGATATCAGGTCTTGAAAGAGTTCTGTAATTTTAAAGGACATTCTGTTATCCAAGTTTTAAGCCACTTAAAGACATCAAACAGCTGCCTCCAAAAGAGTGTTGAGATAGCTGATCATTTACCTGACACTGTTATGATACTATCAGTGTCATATGCATGTAGGGCTGTGACAGCCATACAGAATAGATGCATATACTAATTGTCAAAGTGACACTAGGTCTGGAATATGGGTATATGGTATTTCACAACTTTCTGGTTGTGGCATCAGTGCAGAAACTGATCACAAACCAGTGATTGCAATACACAAAAAGGGACTTGGAGAAGTACACCAAAGATGCCGTAACTACTTTTATAAATACAGAAGTATGGTGTGAATCTAGAGTTCCTCCCTGCATCTCACTTAGTAATGGCAGACATTTCCTCAAGAGCATGTGGTTCATCTGACAGTGCACAGCTTAATATCTGGATGAAGCACTTCTGTATATGTGGTACAGAAGATTCTCAGTAAAAAGAACTGGTGATATTGCCTAAAAAGTAGGAAAATATTCAGCAAAGTAGGAATTTAAATGTGTAACCTGTAAGACATACTTGCCTGGTTATAATGGACCTACTTACCTCTTTCCCAGGAATAGTCATGTTTGAAAATACCACCAGAGCAGCAACAGTTGCAGGCACATTAAATCTGTTTTTGCATGTCCTAGAATTCCAAAATCAGTAATAATGGACAACAGACCACAGTTCGAAAATTGGGAATGCTGGATTTTGCTAAAATGTACAACATCCATTGTACAACATCTAGTCCCAGATACTTTAAAGACAATGGAATAGGAACGGAAAGGGATCTAGGGGTCATAGTGGACCACAAGTTGAATATGAGTCAACAGTGTGATGCTGTTGCAAAAAAAGCAAATCTGATTCTAGGTTGTATCAACAGGTGTGTTGTAAGCAAAACTCATGAAGTCATTCTACCGCTCTACTCTGCACTAGTTAGGCCTCAGCTGGAGTACTGTGTCCAGTTCTGGGCGCCACATTTCAAGAAAGATGTGGAGAAATTGGAAAGAGTACAGAGAAGAGCGACAAGAATGATTAAAGGTCTAGAGAACATGACCTATGAAGCCAGGCTTCATGAACTGGGCTTCTTTAGTTTGGAAAAAAGAAGATTAAAGGGGGACATGATAGCGGTTTTCAAATATCTAAAAGGGTGTCACAAGGAGGAAGGAGAAAATTTGTTTCTCTTCATTTCTGAGGACAGGACAAGGAGTAATGGGCTTAAAGTGCAGCAAGGGAGGTTTAGATTGGACATTAGGAAAAAATTCCTAACTGTCAGGGTGGTCAAATATTGGAATAAATTGCCAAGGGAGGTGGTAGAATCTCCCTCTCTGGAGATATTTAAGGACAGGTTAGATAGACATCTGTCGGGGATGGTGTAGACGGAGCTTGGTCCTGCCTTGAGGGAGGGGGCTGGACTCGATGACCTCTCGAGGTCCCTTCCAGTCCTATGATTCTATGAACTGAATGTGGCATATGTATAGGGGAGAACTTGCTCAAAAAAGCGAAACAAGGTCAATCTTTAGCAGTATTCAGTTATAGAGCTACATGGCTGAAGTGTGGAAATGTATTTACTGAACTTACAACAGATGTAAAAATACTTTATTATAAGATGTGGGACAAAAAGAGGAAGAGTAATGGCGAGGAAATGAGTGGGGAAAGTACATTTAATAAAGGAGCAAAGTTGCTTCCACAGTTAAAAAAATAAAGACTTGATGAAAACTTGGTAAGATGGGCACTGCTCATTATTCAAAGCTACAGTGATCCAAGAAGTTTCACCTCGCTCATGATCAGTGATGGCAAATTTTTCTGAAGGAATTATAACCATTTGGTGACTTGGGCAACACAAACTAAATGGGAGAACAGATATACAAGGTGAAAACATTTCATAAATTGACCTTATTATTGACCATGAGACTGAGTCAGTTAAGACAAAGCATACATCTACACATGGCCAACCTCTCTATAAGAGATTTCAGAAGAACATGGTAGTTTGCAGACTCCACCTGAAGTTTACTTCTAAGGCTGTCTCGGATTTTATCTCAATAAATAAATCAACTTATCAGTTTTCTTCTGGGAGCCACACACAACAAAGGGAGAAAATAAATCACACATATTATAAGTAGCCAGGACTTCGCTTATTGCGGCTCTTGCCTCATTTGTTTATAGCCATTGCTGCGTGTTGTGAATAAATGTCTTAACCTTTACAAAGAATTTCAAAGTAGTTAAGATAGTTTTCTGTGCTGTATTGCCGGCTGCCAGCTGCAGTTCTCCCACAAAAATTCAAAGGGGTACTAGCAACTTCCTCTACCTGCTTCAAGAATGTGTCATTATCAGGGATCTGTAAAGTGGTGATGTGAAATAACCCACTGACCTTTATAGGACACTGCAACTGGGATTGTGGATGAGATGACCAGGTTGATAAAATAATGCTGTTTGGTAGAAGGAGGGAATAATTTTGTAGTGGAAGAAGTCCAAAGTGTATGAGAGATGCTGCCTAATTGTGCAGCAATGCGGGAGCAGTAAAAGGGGAAGCAAGCCAGGGTTAGGAAATGGAGAGACATACACGGTGAAGAAGAAGGGCAAAAAAGTTAAAGGTGGAAGAGAGAAGAATGAAGGAAGTTGGCTTTCTAATCAGAGGAGCAGGGTGAATAGAGTAGAGGGAACTGAAAGCAGGGCCCTCTTCATCAATCAGGTTTCACCTCATGGCTATTTCTGCTTTTCACTTGGGCTCCTGGGGCACGATGCTCTTTGCGCACCAAGAGGTCCATCAGTTTCTGAAGAGGCTGGGCAGGCTTTACCCACATGTCCGACAACCTGTCCCCCAGTGGGACGTTAACTTGGTCCAGACAGGGCCCCCCTTCGAGCCTATGGCAACGTGTTCACTATTACACATCTTAGAAGGTGTTGTTCCTTGTGGTTATTACGTTGGGTGTCAGAGTTAAGGCCCCTTACCTTAGACCCCCCCCATGCAGTCTTTTTCAAGGATAAGGTCAGGCTACACCCCCATCTTTCCTTCCTGCGAAAGGTGGTATCTCAATTTCATGTGTCTCAGGATATTTTTCTCCCATTTTTTTACCCCAAGTCCCATGGTTCTAGTAAAGAACTGGCTTTACACACTCTAGGGGTGTTTCTAGACTACTGAGTTTTGTCGACAAAAGTCCACTTTGTCAACAAAACTATACCAGCGTCTACACTACCGCTGAGTTCTGTCGACATTATGTCGACAGAACTCAGCAGTTTTGTCGACGCTGGTATACCTCATTTTATGAGGCATAACACCTTCTGTCGACAGAGTTCTGTCGACAGAAGGTGTTATTACCTGTAGGGTTGCGTCTAGACTACAGGGTTCTGTCGACAAAGCAGCTTGCTTTGTCGACAGAACTCAATGTGTCTGGACGCTCTTTGTCAACAGAAGTTTTGTCGACAGAAACCCGGTAGTCTAGACGTACCCAAGATGTTAGGAGAGCATTGGCTTGTTTTTTAGACAGGACATAACCCTTTCATATGTCCTCATAGTTGTTTGTGGTAATTGCGGAGAGGCTCAAGGGCCAGCCAGTCTCTGCCCAGAGAATTTCTTCATGGAAAATTTCCTGCATCAAGGAGTGCTATAGTCCTGCTGGAGTCCCAGCCCCTCTTCTCATGGCCCACTCCAGGGTGCAGGCCTCCTCTATGGCCTTTGTGGCTCAGATCCCTATTTCAGATCCCTGTTTTGGACACCTGTAGGGCTGCCACATAGTTTTCAATTCATACCTTTCCCAACCATTATGCTCTGGCTCACCTCGCTAGGGAGGAGGCAGCTCTTGATAGTGCTGTCTTCCACTCGGTTGAAGATTAGAACTCCAATCCCACCTCCTGGGGCTTCTCCTTTGGAGTCACCTACATAGAATGGACGTGAACAATCACTCAAAGAAGAAAAAACGGTTACTTAACTTTCATAACTGTTGTTCTTTGAGATGTGTTGTTGTTTTCACTATTAATCCATATTAAAAAGTAGGGCTCGCTGAATAAGTTTCTTTCATATTGCCACTGGACTAGTCACCATGGGTCAGATTTGACCTGGTTTAAGTAAAAAGGTGCATTAAAGAGGATAAAAATGTATAAGTGATTGTAAAACCAAATACTTTAGCTCATAAGTCAATCATTAACTGACCAAGGAAGAAAGTTCCCTAACAAGCAAGTTTATTTCATTATGTTTACTACAGTATTTCTTGTATCTTCAGATGAAGTACTTGGTACCAGCCATTGCAGGAAACAAGAGAATGACCTAAATGCATTTCTGCTTGTCTGATCCACTCTGGAAATTTTGTGTTTTTAATAAAATTGTGTTCTGACTTGGAGTTCTGAGGAGAGATTCCCCCTACCTACATATAGTTTTGGTAATCTGTTAAATGATGTCAGTACTTATTAGGATATGGGATAAGGTTGAATTGAGAGACACAACTTCAACCACGTTAATTGTGTAGCTGAAGCTGAAGTACCTTAAATCGACTTTTGGCACTGTCCACGCTGCAGGAAATCAAAGGGAGAACATGCTCCCTTTAACTTCCCTTACTCCTCATGGAAGCAGGACTATCGGCATTGACCAGAGCACCCCTCTCAGTCTTCACTAGTGTCTTCACTAGACCCACTAATTCGAACCCTGGAAGATCGACAACAGCACCTTTGATCTTCTGTGTAGTGTTGACATATGCTACAAGTTTCGTAGATATCCTTTGACTGACAAGGCCAGGCGAATGCTCGAGGCATGATCAAGTGGAAAGTATTGAAACTCAGTTGCTGTATTTCTAAGCCAAAGGCTTTCATCCAATAAGCTTTCCAAACTTTATTTTGAGACCTAACATGAACACGAATGTGTGATCAATAGTTTTTTCTTCTTTTCTCTCTCTGTCTTTTACTGTAATGTGTATTTATTTTAGTGTTGCCTCGATCAATTTATTAATTTAATCTTTTTGTTTCCATCAAACAGAATGATACCCCTTTCATCTCAGACTTTGATGATGAATCTTCATCATGGCCAGACACAAGAATATGGGTTCAAACCCAAATATTATCCAACAAAGAAAGTGATTTCAGGAGAACAATCTGCTGATGGTACTTTGCCTCTAAGAATGGGCCAGGATCAACTCGCATCACCTTTCCATTGTGAGTAAAACTGTAACCAAATAGCATAGAGAAAATGTAGTTTCAAATGTTGGAAATATTTTGGTATGACGTCTGGATAGTGCTAACATGTCAAAACAGATAAGTCAGAATAATAAAGAATAAGATAATTTGCATGCAAGCAAGACATTCTACATTTAGTATGACTTCCTGTTCATAAAAAAAAAATTGAATCGGACTCACCTCTGGAATTATGTAATACTATTTCTATTATCATGGCTTCTTCTCAGATAAATAAATGCTCTGTGAATTCTGCTAGATTTTGATATAATAGAGTATAGCCAATATAAACGGTGAGGTCCATTCCTGCACTCAGGATTGCATTCTCATCAGTGATTTTTTAATGTTTAATTTATTACATGTTTATAGACTTTTGCACAGTAAGGAGAGTTTCTAGTTCATGGTTGTATAGGTGCCCAACTTTTTGCCTTGGCTCACATCCCATCATATAGTCAGCTCAAGGACAAGTTCTGTCTTAAAGGTTGGAGAATGTGATGAATAATGCATTAGGCATTACAAAGTGTCTGCTGTCTTGAGCTGAAGAAATGTTCCTTGAGTTAAAAGGTCATATAGTCTATTTGAGGAAGTAAGGTCCTTATCTTCTATTCCCCACAAACTTCCTCTGCCTAAACTTGACTTCATTATATGTTGTGTATTGTGGTAGAGAAAAACTATTTCTGCCATGAATTTAGAAAGATAAGAGCCTTATACCAGTGAGAGGAGTTGAAAAGCTGTGAATATAGATTCTGAATGCAGATCTGTTTATTTAGCTACTCTGTAATTCCATTTTAGTTTGTTTAGATATTTATATTTAGATGCAAACAAAAGCCTATCTACAGTTTTGGATGCACTTACAGTTAATTAAAATTTCAAGTCACACAAGAGTAACTACCCATTTTAAACAACAAAACTGAAATTAACATAACCAAATCATAATTTTAAGTGATAAAATAAACTACCCACAAAACCTTTCCTCGCTGTGCCTACAGCAAAGACTGAACTTCAAGGCAGTTGGCAGTCTGCCCTTTCAAAGGGAGGTGTTAACAATCTCCAGCAGTAATGGACCCAGTCTTTCCTTGCTGGTCTTTATCAATATGCAAGAAACCCAGAGTTAACACCAAACAAATCAGCTGTCTGAGATTTTTCAGATGCTATTATGTGGAGGAAAATTACTGTTTATTTGATTCCTTTGTGGCTGAATAATAATTAATAATACATAGCAAAATTATTCTGAAACTACTGCATGAATACTCTGTGTTAGTATATATGTAAATGGCTAATAGATAAGATGTTAGTAGATGGCAACCAAGAATATGGAGTATAATACATGCATAGAGCCAGTAAAATTTCTTGTGCTCTGCAAATGGCTTCCTCCATGAAGCTCTTTACTTCTCCTCTTAATATCAACTGGCAATCCTAGCAAACAGCACTTCCTGTATCAATACCCTAGCTGTCTTCCCTCTCACTTCATTTGTTGCATGTCTTCCATAAAGTGGAGTGACCTGTGAGAGCAATGCTGGAAAAAAAAGGATGCCTAATAGAAAGCTCACTGATGGTGAAGGCAAAAGGGTGTTATAAAGGCCTATGAAATCTCTGAAAGAATGGCCTATTTGAGCAAACAACTTTCTCTCTGAGCCCACTGGAAACCCTCTGGAACTATTAATCTTTGGAGCCTGATAAGTAAAATAGGTCACCTAGCCTGACAAGATGCATCATGAAGTAAATGTAATTCCAATTCCCTATTCTCCAATCCCAACACAGATCCAGAATGTGACCAGCTGCATGAGTTGGCTTCTAAATTATAGAGTGGATTCTGAGCTCAGAAAACTGCTGCATCTTTCAAAATGTGATATCTTAAGAAAAAAATAATTAAATTACTTGACTGTAGCAATTTAGTTAAGTAGACGTGTTTTGTAGGAGTTCTACTTAATTAAATCACTTGGAGGAATAACGTTGGCAATATGGTAAACATTCAGTTGACCAAGAAGGCATAGGGTGAGGTCCGATAAGTAACCATAAAAATACCCAAACTTTTCTCTCAACTTAAATTTTTGAAATCTGTTGCTAGATATGATTTAAAAGAAAACCTCTACCTATCTTTAAATAACTTTTTAAAATATAAGATAAAATAATAGCCAGATAAATGTGAGCTGCGGCTATACAGGAATTCAAATGTAACAATAGAGTGTCAAACAAATGATTCTGTGAGTAAAAACTAATTCTCATAATTTCTGCTTTCATTTTGAAAGCATAGACACCTGCTACTTTGGTTGAAAGCCAATAAATGTGGGAAGGGTAGGGTAAATCTTTTGGATGCAATTTAGTCTGCTGATTATATATATCTCCTTCTTGTGTGGTATAAATTGTTCTTTCCAAAAGAGTTTGACACCACAAAGAAAGTCTATTTTTCATCTTGATCAGTTCTACTAACAGGGTACAAGTTCACTCTGGAATAGTTTGAAATTCTGTCTGAATTGCATCCAGTACAAATCGTGTCTACTTCATTTGCTTATACATGTAAATTTCATAAGATGCTTACATTTCATAAAATGTATTTGTTTCAACCATGTATGATCTTGATAACGGTCATATCAAAGAATAATGAAGGAAACCAAATATTTTATTTCAGGTGGTAGTTAATATTAAATTCCATTTTGGACACAGTTTTTGGCTGAAAATATTTTTTTCCTTTTACATTTGCAGCACTGATGTCAAGAAAATTACAGTTGTTTTTCCTGCATTTTGTCTGGTTTAAAAGTGTTTTTCTGAGATTATCTAATTTTTAAATATTTATTTTCTTTTGAGACACATTTTAATGTTGATCAGAAACTAGAATTACCTCAGTTTTCAATAGTTAAAGCATATTTTGCTGATCTTTAGTGTCCTATACTGATTTGATTTCTATTAACTCCTTAGGTAGTTCCATTCCAGCACTGTTGGCATCTGAAGTCAAATTGGCATAACATTTTATAAATCCTAAATTATTGCAGTATAAGACACACTTTAGAGACAAATTTGCCTTTTGCCATAGTCAGCTTGAGAGAGGCAAGGAGAGGGGCATCTAAGGAGTAGAACAGGGCTATTTAATACGCAGTCTATGGGCCATATGCGGCCCGCGGTGCGGTATGGGTTGATATATGTTTTAGTAGTTAAATTCCTGGACTGTTGTGAAGCCAAAACAAAAAAAGTAGTCAATATAATGGTTTTCTGTTGATATGCATTTTAGTAGTTAAATTCCTGGACTGTCAATTGCTCATTTAAAGTGTTGTCATATGGGTGGAAATAGGGTAAATATTAAATTTTATTAATATCAGCAGAACTGACTTAAATAGGGCCTGTGTGTTGTGTAGTCTTGCCTTAATTTTTGTATTCATGCCCATCAGTGTTAAATAAGCTATTTGCATATAGACCCACTCCCCGAGTTACGACCATCCGCACTTACGACCAAAGCGGTTGTAAATGCGGATCCGAGTTACGAATGGTGATCCGCACTTACGAACAGCACGGTCGCCATGTAACTCTATGGGATCCGAGTTACGAACACTTCGAGTTACGGACCAAGTGTTGGTCCATAACTTGTTCGTAACTTGTGGAGCGGCTGTATATTTGCATATATATGCAACCACACTTGCGTTGGTTTCAGCCCTTGTCATGTGCAATGAGTATCATTGTGGCCCCTGCGGCTTCCAAAGTTGAGTAGCCCTGGAGTAGAACTACCAATTCTATTCCTGAGGCAGTTGCCCATGTTGGCAAACCTGAAATTAATTGACAAAGATGTCTGATCTCTCAGACCAGTGCTATCAGGAGTAAATAGGGGAAAAATCCAGTTGGCAGAATGGATTGTGGGGTAAGTATAGCACCCATGACATCTCTACCCAGGTTGGCTGACAGAAGCACCTGCAGCTGCCTCACGGCTCCACCTTCCTTAAAGAAGCAATGTAAAATGGGCATTGTTCTTGGATTTTGACCTTAGGGCCATATCTGTCCAGCTGCGCATGACCAGTTTCAGTAAAATAGTTAAGTAACCCACAGATATAAAATGAGCCATATTGAATAATTTTTCACAACATTTTATGAGCATTTCCTGGTGGAATATTTGGCCCTTAATATCTCTGAACTGGAGGTGTTTGGTTTGGTTTTCCACTTTTAGAACGTACAGTATTCTACATTTTATGAAAGAGTTCAAAGAATGAAACAGGTGACTTTTTAGTGGTTGCTGCTGCATTTGGAACCATACTAAAACCTTAAAAAAACCCTTCTAAATTCTGCGTAAGAGTTCTCTGAATGCCATGCCAATGGAGTTTAAACATTCAGTGAGCTCTCAATATAATGCTGCTTGTATGTTAAACGTTAGTGAGACATGAACTGCTGGGTTCCCCTCTATTGACCCTTCCAGGACCCAGAATGTGAACGGAGCTGTGCTTCATCTTTCCTCTGAGATAAAAACCGTTCTCCTGAACCAACCAATGCGATTAGTTCTAAAGTTCAAGTGATGACACTGTATGCCAGTGGTCCCCAACCTTTTGGGGCTGCTGGGCGCCCGGGGGCGGAGCTGCTCATGCGCTGCGCGTCCGGGAGCGGGGCTGCTCACGGGCCACATGCCCAGGGGCGGAGCCACGCATGTGCTGTGTGCCCGGGGGCAGCACTGGCATGTGCCACGATCCCGGGCAGGGGCCGCCCATGCGCCTGGGCTGGCATCGGCATGTGCCGCGACCCCGCACAGGGGCTGCCCGTGCGCCCGGGGCCGGCATTGGCATGTGCCGTGACCCTGGGCAGGGGCCGCTCATGTGCCCGGGGCCGGCACCGGCATGTGCCCTCAGGCACCGTGTTGGGGACCACTGCTATATGCTGAAAGTCCACAGTTCAGTTCCTGCTGATGATGTGTGATGGAATGATTGTTACAAATGCACACAGCAGAACTTATTTTTATCCTTTCTCCTTTAAAGAAATCTAGTAAATTACATTAAAAAACCCTATCTTAAAAGAACATTATGTTGCAAAATCAAGTACTCAAAAGTAGGAAATTCCAGATTTAAGGCTGCCTACATTGCTTTAATTTGTCCCCTAGTGTATGCATTATAGTGAAATCTTTAATTATACTATCACATATTTTTTCTGCAGGTCCCTGTCCTTATTCAGTGCAAAGGATACATAAGGAGGCAGAATTAAAGTTTCTTAGTCAACTATAAATCTTTCATTTCCTAACTTTCAACTTTACAAGCTAAATAATACCATTTAACATATTTTGGAGTAATTATATATACTTAAACAAAATGACCTTATTAGAATACTGTAGTTTGAAGTCATCCTACTGTAAGACAGCTCCCTTGCTTTCTTCTCGCTAATCAATAATATACTTAAATTATTGCAAATTAAACCATCAGTGTCTCTAGGCACAAGAAGCAAATAGGGCACAGTCAGAATCCAGGAGTTTAGAGCCACCTCAAACAAATATATATAATTGATGGTGAGCTAATTGGCACCTTACCTAGAAAGGGGACACAAATATGATTCAGCACCAATAGGGGCACTGTAGAAATACCCACTGGATTTTATCAGTCTTTGGAGGCTAGATAGAAATAGATCAGCATGGGTTTTGATACATCTAATGAGGGGAAATAGCTTCCAAGGTGAAGTGTATGGTTACATAGGTGAAATGCACACTAAAAATATTTAGATCAGACCTACAGGTGAGGCCATGCATATGGCCCGCTTTGTGAGAGCTCTCCTCAAACTGATAGGTAATCTCCAGAAAGAACATTGATCCCTGGAAAGTACATAACCTCACAGAAGAACTGTCATTTGCCTTAGCATTGAAATCCTCAGGGATAAAAAACTCTGAGGCTATGTCTACACTGGCAGCTTCTTGCGCAAGAAAAGTTGTTCTTCCGCAAAAACTTGCTGGCTGTCTACACTGCACAAGCGTTCTTCCAGAAGTAAATTTATAGTACAGCATTGTAAAACAGGGCTTCTTCTGGAAGAGTTATTCCTCTCCCCATGAGGAATAAGCCCTCTTGTGCAAGTGCTCTTCCAGAAGAGGCCAATGTAGACAGACAACATTAATTTCTTGCTCAAGAAGCCCTTATGGTTAAAACGGCCATCAGAGCTTTCTTGCACAAGAGAGCGTCTACACTGCCATGGATGCTCTTGTGCAAAAGCACATCTCTTGCGCAAAAGCATATGGCAGTGTAGACGCTCTCTTGTGGAATAGTTTTTGCACAAGAACTCTTCCACAAAAGAGTTCGTGTGCAAGAAGCTGCCAGTGTAGATGTAGTCTGAGATTCTAATAGCACCTACTTAGAAAACTCACCTACGGAAATTCCCCATTAAGCCTGATGGTTTATAAACTAGCAAACAAATAAACCTAGTAGAAATTCAGAAAGGACATATTGTAAAAAAAACTTCAGTTGAATTTGCTCTTTTAAAACAGCTGTTAAATAAATATACACTATCTAGCATGAGTTGAATATTATAAACATTAGTGCTGAGATGGTTGGGTTCTATAAATTAACTACAGAGAAGTATAGACCAAAAGGACTCTGTATTGCCTTTGAAATCCATGAATGTATAAATGATAATGAAGAAACTCTTGAACAAAATGTACTCTGCTCCTGGCATTACTGTCAGCAAAATTATTATTATAATTACTTACTAGACATGCTATATACCAGTAATAGGCAGTCTTCACATTCATGCTATTTGCAAATTAGAAGGTACAAAATAAAAAGGGATAATGAAGGCAAATTTCCACAGGTATTTTTTAAACACTTCTTTTGATAAAATTGCAAAATCTTTGTTGGGACTGAGTCAACACAGAATCAGGGAGCATAACCAATTTCCTGATTGTCTTTCCTGTGCTGTGCTGAGCAGAACTCAGACACAGTGAAGAACTGAATCCAAGCCGGAAAAGGATGTTCCCAACTTTCCACCAGGACACACAACACTCACTATTAGCTCTGGATAGACCCCACATATTATACTTCAGAGTCAGATTCTTTCCTGAATTGAAAAGCTCTTTTAAGTTATATTTAAGGTTTTATGGTTCCATTTGAGTCCTTTCCAGTTGAATTTATGTTCCCACTAAAGCCAGTGGGATTTTGCAGTTGACTTCAATGGGGCCAGGATATGGCCCATGGTAACTAAGGCAGCCTTAACAAGTGGAGAGATGTAAAGATAATTTCCTTGAAATATTATAAACCTGCTAATGGGTTGCACATACATGCCATGCATCTGTGTCTGGAAGTGTTTCTTAGCAGTGTCCATTGACCTGCACCCGCATCATACAGCTCTGTGTGCCCTCAGCTCGGGGCATACGAGATAGTGAAAGTCGACATCTTTCCAGTTCTCTTTTATCCCTGTGTAGACATATCATCAGTGATGAAGGATTACTGCAGGCAAATGGGCTGGAATCAGCTCTTTATACCTAGTGAAAATAGGATTTAAGTGTCTACCTGTTTTGGGGAGGGAGGATTTTATACTAATAAACTGCTCCTTGGCTTCGTTCTAAGTGAAATGAGGTGATTTTAATGGAGATTCAGTGTATGGAGAGGACAGAATACATTCACAAGTTATCTCCCTGATGACTCGTGCTTTGATGGCTCATCCACATGTGTCACTGTTTACTGTTTGTTGACTTCCTTAGTACTTTTCAGTTGCTACTTTTCAGTAAATCTACTGTTAGATAAATGTGCTTTGTAAGCTCATATGCAGTTTTTTTTTAAAAAAATCCATTTACAATTTCATGGTGGACAATTTAGTGCATTTCACCTTACATTCAGTACCCTATTGAGGAAGGTAATTTATTGAGAAAAAATCTACTGAGATGAAGAGACATCCTGATCTTCAAACATAAGCTGAAAATAAACGTAGATCTTTCTAAATTATTATTGTAAAATATGGAATAAATAAGAAATCTTTTTTGTCTTGTGGATTTCTAAATTTAAAAAGTTACAAAGGGAAGAATTCTGAAATGGTCGCTGCAGTGCTTAGTTATATGACAACTTCCTTATTGAGGCACAGTATGGCTATGTATGAAAATAAAGTCAAAAATCATATTTACAATTGCTCTTCTACTTCTACCACTTCTCTTTATTCTGCTTCTGACCATAGGCACTGCTGCAACCTGAAGGACAAGGGCAAGTTGATACAGGTTCAGTCATATCCTCAAATTATTAGCATTTCTATACACCACTCCAACGTTTAGTTATCTAATGTATTAGGGCCTAATTCAAAGCCTATCAAAATCAGTGGAAAAACTACTTAGTCAATGGGTTTTGAATCACTGGGATTGTTAGTTTTGGTTGGATGTATTCCTGGAGATTTAATCACATGACATACTCTTTAATTAAAGATACATTTTTAATTCCTGGAGATTCCAATCTTACAGGCATCTCTAGATCAGGCCCTTACATAAAGATGATGATGATCTTAAAGATCTGCTTTCATCCTTCCATGGACCACCTGAATCCGATTGTATTGTGAGTCTTCTGGGGAAAGTTGTTGTGTTCAACAACTGACCATGTATTCTTGGTGTTTGCTACATGTTTTATTCTGGCCCTCAGTGCAAATTCCTATTTGGGACATTGGGTAAAAATGTCACTCTGCATCTGAGATGACCAGTAAATAATTCCAGTTTCTGTTTTGTAGCTTTGAAAAGAGAATCGGGTAACAAATGTGGCCTTACTGCTTTAGGTCCTCTTCAAGTATTAATCTGAGGAGTTACAGTATAATAAGATTAAAAAAAAAAACAAGATAGACAAGTCAAAGCAGAATTGAAACCCTTCTGTTAGACACCACAAACCACATTATTGCTTCTGTTCATAATTTGGGCCGCTCTTTTTTGCTGGAATGCCCTGAAGCTGGTTGCCAGGAAACAATAACAGTATTGCTCACACTGCTATTAGGCATGTTTTTACATTGTTTTAAACATGGAAAAATGGCCACAGTCCAAAATCCTCTGTGGATCTTACACAGAGACTCTTGATGGTAGTAACATACACAAGGAAGAAGAAAGGTGATTCATAAAACCTTTTGACAGAGACCCCAGTTTCCTAACTCAGGCATGATCATTCCTATGCTACACACTTACGCAGATGAACAAAAACAGTTAGTTATTGTGCACTTCTCTGACTCAGACAAAAAAGCAGTGTTAGTCTCAGAGAGAATTCGTTATCCACAGAAAACTGCTGATGCAAAGGCATATAATATCATTGTGAATGTCTTGCAAAACCACTACAACACTTGTGCTTGCATGTGCAGCAGCTACTTTTATGGTGTACTGAGTGATGCTCGTCATTGTGTAGAAGGGAAGGGCAGGAATAAACCTTTCACAATGAAAGTTATAAACTTTTTCAAAATTTGGTTGGGTTCATAAAATAAGACTACTTGGATAGAACAACGTTTGTATCAATGAATTATTTAATAAAGATATGTTGTGTACTTTCTACTTTATCTTACGTCTATATCAACTAAGAGAACTGAAGTGCAAGCTTCTTTTTTTGTTGTTTTTAAATAAATGGGCCAAACATTTTGCCGTGTGTAAGACTGCTTGTTTAACATAATCAACACAAGTTGTTTGTTGTATGGCCCTCTCCCTTCTCCTATCTGATGACAGTGGAATGCAGGACAGATTGCTGTGGTGTTACCCAATGGGAATTAAGAAGGGAAAGAATTGTGAATCTCCAGCTCTGATTATGAGATTCCAAAGAGACCCTCTTTCCATAGATCTTTTGATCTCCACCTCAGATGTACAGATCTTCCACCTCAATTGTCCTACTCCCTTTCCCCTCTCTTTTTGTATTACAGGATCACTCAGGAAGAAAAAGAGATCAATCAATAAATAAAAATAAAGAGCAAGGGCAGCAGAAGTAAGAAATCTGAGAGCTCTGCTTTGTAAGGAAAAAATGAAAGACAGAGCATCCAGTATTATGACCAAACTATCGAATGGAGAGAGGGCCAGCCGTTCTATTGCACTCTCAGAAGGAGGCTGGATTGGCTTGATCAGAAGAGAATGGGCTCACCTGACTGGAGTAGCTGCAGCTTTAGCATGCTGTCTACCTGTTCTCTGCTTGTAGCCTTGCTCCACAAGGTCACAGCATATCCTGTAGGAGAAGCAGAGCTGAAAAGAGAATTTGTGAGAGTGAAAAGAGGGGATAGTATGTGGAGCTGGGGAGATTTAAATAAAGAAGGCAGTGAAATTTGTGAGACCATAATAATGAAGGGAGACAGAAGGATGTGGAGAGAACAAGTGATGGAGGAAGAAGGTAGAGGCCAGTGCAGATGAATACAGGAGGCATGAGTAGAGATGGAAGGAGTTATATGTAGCCTGCATGGTCATAACTGTGACTAGGAGCAAATGTTGGAGAAATACAGGAGCACATGTAATAATGGCAGCACTGAAATTAAGAATGACACTGAGAGAAGGAAGCTATTAAGGCCTTGGTTCTGTCACTTTGCATCAGATAGTACCTTGTTGTGTCTGTTGTCCCATTGGCTTGAATAAGGATGATTAGAACGTTGCCTTTACATAATAACAAAAATATCAGAGATTTGGCCATACTTAATGAAAAAGGCAACAGTGAGATAAAATTGTGGCAAAAATAATTGACAGGCAGTGTTTAAACAAAAGTAGTAAAAAGGCAAGTGTTAGGTGATCACAGCAATGTATTGGTAAAGCTTTGGCCACTGTTAATTAAGGCATAGCTTCCTAATCCTTTATTCCCTCTTGTTCATAATATCTGTGGGTATATGAGATCTATATAATACACTTTTCCTAATATAGTAGGCCAGTGGGTACTTTTATATAACAACAGTATCAGGCTGCAAGATGCTGGATGAAATAAAACATTGTGGTGCTATGTCTCATTCCAGTGAGATTCGTAGTTCCTCCCCACACTCTCTCATAGCTTTCTGGAAACATTCTTTTGAGCTAGCGGAAATAGGGTCGATTGTGGGGTATACAAATGCAATCAAACAGAGTGTCCGGAAAGAGCTGAGACATTTTATCTTCTTTGTAAATAGGCACCCTAAATCTGCTGTTAAAGAAAAATTAGTGTGCAACTATGGAAAACCTTTTGTAATTGATGAATGGTTTAGTATTTGTGCACATGGCTATTGTTGAAAAGACTAAGGGGTATGACTGGTTTTTATACAGATGAGGTTTGAGTGTAGGTGATGTTCTTCCCATGCTTAGAATGTGTAAGGGCCAGGCAGAATTTTGTGTTTTCCCCAAGGGTGTCTGCCTGGCACCTTAAAAGGAATGGGACAGAGAGGCTATATTCTCCTGCATTGACAGGCAGAGTGGGACTGCACAGTTGTGAGAATAAGATGAACCTTGTAGAGTTTAGGATTAAATAATCCATAGCTCAGAATAAGAGTTTCCTGGACATTCCTCCTGCCCTCCCCTTCCCCCGGTGTACTCTCACTCTGCACACTGGTGGATTCAGGGATCCCTCACTGTGGGCTGTGCATTGGACATCAAATTGAAACAGTTTTTGTCTAAATTCCTTTTCTCCGGCTGTAAATTGATTTTCCGCACCTTGACTAATAGAGGAACTAGGCAAAATATTCTGGAAGTTTTTAAAGCTGTGGCTTAAATTGTGCTAATCTTTGGGGAAATGTTGTTAATTTGTGAATCATCAGGAAGATTGGTTATTATTCATGACTCGGTGGTGCATTCCCTGTATATTGTTAAAGGCTAAATAGGTCATTATTAACCAAAAATATAAATAAACCTTTTATTTCCATGGTAAATTTTTATACAATGCCAGCTTTCCTTTTGGCCGAAAAAACAAATCTGTTGGGAAGAATGAAACCAGGTGGGGTGGTAAAAGAACTAGGTCAGGAAATAAGTCATTTTCTCCTAAGGTTTGTTGTTGTTGTTGTCAGCAGTTTAAAAAAAAAGTTGATCAACTAAAGAGTTCAAAAAATTGAATTTGTAGTTTAAGTGGAATTACTTTTAACAAGAGGGGAATGGAGAAAAGATATGTTGCATTCTTGAGGTTTCCAAATTCTTTCAAGTTTATCTTGAAAGACATTTGTCCTTATTAAGACTGTTTGAAGCTGCATTTAGCATCCCCATCATAATGTCTACTATCCTATTGGATTACTGATTATTTAAAGGTACCTTCCAAATCACAAACATGTGGTCAAAGAACAAAAGTTGTCAGTGGAGACTTTATTTTTCTGCCTCAAAATATGTATAGATGCACAAGACTTTATATTAAATTTATGGATAATTTGCTCCTTTTCACTTGTCACTCAGCTTCACGTAGGCAATGGACCAGCCTTCTTCATAACAAGAGCCTGCTCCTGCTCCCATTAAAATCAGTAGCAAAACTCTCACTGACTTCCTTGGAGTTGGGTCATGCACCAGTTATTCTGAGGTCCATTTAGACCATTAAAGGTTAGGAAGCCTGCAGCATACTGTAACTATGAGGATAGCCATGGAAGTCTCAGAGGGATGTGTGTAGTTCACATAAATTAAAGACAATCCACATATTCATAAAAGCACAAAATACTTATAATAATTCTTCCAGATTATAATAATTCTGGACAGATTAGTATTATAGACAAAGTTATCCTGTAGGTTAACCTGAGGGATTCTGTTGCTTTCTGTAATTCTGTGCCAGGCATGGCCAAAACAGCTGTCAGGAATCTAGACCTTGCCCCAACTGCCTTTCTCCTCAATGTGTTCATTCTTCCTACTAAATTATTATAGATCAAACTTCCACTGGTAACAATGGAGTGATAGGGGGAAAATATTTGATTGGCTTTTATTCTCCATTTCCAATGCCATTAGACTGCCAGGTCCTCAGAGTAGAGACTATCTTTGTTGTTTTTTATGGACTGCACTGAGTAAATGTTCAGTACTGCACTAAAGAATTAATGTATGTTAAGCATCTACCTGTCACGCATATCACCACTATCTATCAACACCTTACAAAGAAAAAGACAAAGTTAAGAATGCATGAATATTTGTTACCAGCTTGAGACCAAAAGTTGCTCTCAATTGCACGCTTGCAAGTGCATTGGGAATTTGGCCCAAGGTAACCTAACAAACCATACCCATTTAGCACTGATTATCAGCACATCCCTCTAGTAATCTGGAAATGGGGTGAGAGTGGGGGCTAGGGCTGGGTGGAGACCAGAAACCAGAAGAGCAATGGAGTGAGGTTCAGGATGCAGGTGAAGCTCAAGTAGAGTGAGGGAAAACTAAGACATTGAGGCAGGTGGGTGGAGAGTCTAGTAACATGAGGGCAGGGAGCAATTCATGAGGCATGGTGGTTTAGACATGGACACAGTGAGGAAGGAAGCTAGAGAAGGAGGCTGATAGTAGGGAATAGGACATGGTGGGGCAGGACCCTAAAAAGGTAGGAGGATGGGAAGGGGACAGACCCTAGATTAGGGGTGGGCAATAATTTCTGTTGGGGGGATGGAGACTCCAAGAATTTGATAAGTGGCTAAGGGTTGCACTCTTCCATTCTATTAATGGAGGAGGTGCGGGAGTCTGGGATAGAGGTTGGGTGAAGGAGGGGATTTGTGACGTGGGGCAGATACCTGGGGTACAGCAGAGGGTGCAGGGTCTGGAAGGGGAGTGTAACCTAGGGTAAGGGTTCAGGGGTTTGGGTTGTGAGCTGGGATTGCAGTGCAGGGTCTGGGAGGGGTATGGGTGTTGGAGATGATTCTGGCCTAGGGAAAGGGTATAGGAGGAGGGAGTGCAGGGTCTGAGAGGGGTTGTAACCTGGGGGCAGGAGTCTAAAATGGAGTGCAGTGATTTGGGTTGTTACAAGGGACAGCAGATTGACGTGGAAGGTTTGGGAGGGGGTTGTGACCTGAGGAGTGGTATAAGAGGGGGTGCAAAGTCTGGAGCAGGGGTAGAGGATTTTGGTTATATGGGATAGTGGTGCCAGTAGGGGGGGCAGTGTGTTATGGGAGGGAAGGGCTGAGGTGCCAAAGGCAGGCTCTGGCTGGGAGACCTTATCTAGGCAGCTCCCAGCCAGCAGCCCAGCACATTCCTTATCCAGAGTCCCTGCCTTTCACACTCCTGTATGTATTCTCAGCAGCTACAGGGGCCATGTTTGCTGCTATGAATTGAACACTGTGAGTCCTGGGGTTGAGAGGGAAGGGGCACTTCACATGATGCCTGTCTTGCAAACAGGCAGTTGCTATAGGCTGGAAACCCTCCAGTGGGAGCTGATGGGGGCGGGAGCAGCATTTCTCACCACCTCTCCCAGGCTCTCCACATTTAGAGACACGTGCATGACCCCGCAGCCAGCTTTACTTAGTGCTGAGTGGGTGCGGGACAGGCAGGGATCTGTCTGAGGCTCTTGAAGGATGGATCTGCCTGCTTGGTGGATCGGATTCAGCCCACAGATCATATTTTGCCAAACCTTGCCCTCGATGATTGGAGGCAGATGAAGTGGGCATGGGGAAGAATAGAGGGCAGGCAGACCTCAGGGACAGACGGGCTGAGGATAGTATATGGGGTACAGAGAGGGGCAGGAGAACTAGGGTAGTGAGATGTCACTTATCTGGTTGCCACCTGCACCGAGTGACCCCTTATCCTCAGACTTGTGTAGGAAGATGACCCAGAAGGCTGTGCAAGGCTGTGGGCTGCATGATCTGTGCTGAGGCCTCTGCCCGTGACACACATTTACAGGTTGTCACTTCACTTTAATCTAGTTCTGATTCAGAGAGCACTAGATCCAAGTGCAATAAAGAACTGTTAATACATGTCAGGTTGTAAGTGGACAGCAAGTCTATGCAGCGGCAGGCTAATCCATTGTAGATCACACCAGAGCTTGTCACATCTCTGCTGCGCTAGGCAGCTGGCCTATCTCGCTTGTATCTAGAGTAGCTTTTGTGCATTGTATACTTGGAAAGGCATCACAAGGACTTTTAAAGGCTGCTGGGATGAGGGAGGAGTTGTGCCACATCTCTCAATAGTTCTGCCATTGGCTGAAGTTTACCCCTTCCTCTTGTAGCTTGAAGATATAAAGACTTTTAAATCCTCTCTAGGTCAACAGTTAATTTTCTCAATAGCTTTGCTGATTTCGCTGTGCTTCTATCATCTGCTCCTGGTGCCTCTTCCTCATTTAGTCTCATTTACTTATCCTATTTTTTCCATCATTTTGCTGTTATATTAACTTGAACATATCAAATAGAAAGCCAGTTGTACAGCAAGATTTTCCATTTCCATCTCTTTCTTTCAAATGGATCATGAGGTGCTTACAGTATACTTAGGCTTATAAATAAAGAAAATGAGCTAAAAAGTATGGTCACCCTAGACTCTCATAAAGTTGGCTGACAAAAGTAGATGCTCGAGTTTTGTTCCAGTCAGTAGCACAATGGCATTATCTTCTGGAGGTCATTAGTCAGAGACGAAATTGTGTGTGTGTGTGTGTGTGTGTGTGTGTGTGTGTGAGAGAGAGAGAGAGAGAGAGAGAGAGAGCTTAAGTTACATTGTCCTCCCAAACCATAAACCAGCCAAACTGGACGGAAGGGGTCAAGGCCATAGCTGCTCTGCACTTTGTCAAGCCTGCAAATAATTGTTGTTTGTAACATTAACTCTGCCAAATCTACTAAGAAAGCATTGTGGAATACTGTTTCTCATACCCTCCTATGAAAAACGTACAAAAGAAGTGAAGAGGATGCAGAAATCTGTGAGCTCACCTGGCAGAGTTTCTGCCAAATGCTTTCTTTCAGAGTAAAAGTTTGTTGAATCTCTCTCTCCTTTTTTTCTTTTTAGAGATATAATGCTCATGAGTATTGTATGTGAACCTGAGGATATTCAGGGAAAGGAAGATTCTTAATTATAAGGGAAGATGAGGGAGGCAGTATCTCTTTTTTGCTGTGGCTGGTGAAACTCTTCCCCCTCAGCCAAATGCTCAACATGCACTCTATTTTCCAGTTTGTCCCGTCTGTGTCTGGCTGAGGGAGTGGAAGCAAAAAGTAGTTGCTAGTCAGTCATTGAAAAAAATGCTAGTTCTAGAGGTATCCTGAAAAAGTTAAATGATAATCTACTAAAGAGATTGTACTGTATGCATTCCAGTCACTATTTGACACTTTACATCCTCTGTCTTTAATCCTCTATGGCTTTGATTTCATTGCTGTGTGAATGCCTTACGTACCTGGAGTGCCATCTGTAAAGGAGACTCTTCACTCTTATAGACGTTGGTGAACATTTTAAAACCTGATTATCTAATGTTAGACACTTGATTTTTATACTTAGGCACCTAAACTTACTTGCCAAAATTCTGTCTGTCACACAGACAGGAGTAGTAGCAAATTTAAAATGATAGAAGTGAGAACTAACTGAAGATAGGTTTAATCTTAAGAGTCATGTCCACCAATACCCCAACACGTTCCTGCAATGGATGTTTTCACATAAATTATTAGCTGTATCGTAAACATTAATTTGTTGATCAAATTGTATTTTAATTCTGCTCCCAAATTGGGCTACTGCTCAGGACTTGGCAGTGTTGTACATTGATTCTGTAATACAATTAGAACATGGTTTAGTTTCGTCTACGCTGGCAAAGCCAAATTGTATTTCAGTTGATTTGAGACACTATTGTGAGTCTCCCAATACAGAAGTTTTTACAGTGTAGGCCAGACCTATTCTTGTCACTCAGTTAAGCATGTCTTTTTAATTAACTTTATAAAGGAAATGTGTTTACAAAAATGTCTTTAAAATATAAAATAGTTTTTTTTCTGGGAAATAGCTTGTCTTTTTAAAGAAATCTTCAAAATAAAATAAAAAAGCACTGTCTCAGGTGCTTTTAAATTTGTCTTTTGCTAGTTTTCACAATTCACAAGCTGGTGTATCAGTAGTTGTTATAATCAATAGCTTGGCTTCTGAAAAATCTAAAATGCCTTTACTTCAAATAAATGAAATCAGATTGTTCACTAAATACTTTGTTTCTGTGTATTTCTAGCCTCTGAATGTTTTTGTGTAGGATAAGGTAGAAGCATCTGTAATGCAGCTGCTGGTCAGATAGAGTAATGCCCCTTGTTGCAGATGAAACAAGTTGGCACAACTGTTTTTTTTTTAAATTTGTTTATTTTATAAAGAGCCAGAAACAATATAAATTTACATTCTTTTGAAGTGGGAAGATTTTCTTCATCTTCCTGAGCTTTATCAAAAATATTTACCTAGAGGGTGTTTTATAAAGTAGAATGGACAATTTGTGGGTAATCTGATTGCTTGTGTTTTTGTGGCAGTAAAAGAGATGTTCTCTCACTCTCATTTTGTGGAGTTAAAGTTGTTTTTTAATGTGAAATTTGAGATGGACAATTTTCACAAATGTTTCCTAATATATTTACAAGTAATTAACAAACTAATAACTGCAATTAAAATTATTGTGAAATAATTTGAAAATATACTGACTTTTTTCTTTCGCTTTAGCTTTTGGCTTTAATATTGAGATGAGAGGCCAAATAAATCCATAATGTAAAACCTACTTAAGTCAAATGTTTTACACAAGGGATGAATCTGGCTTGAAGAATTGAAACTAAAATTAGTATATGGTCAAGCTTTGGTTTTGTTTTTAATTAAAAAAGCATACAACAAAAGGAAAAATGGCAGCTTTTCTTCTATAAAAATTTGTAAGCACTCTAAAATAGTAATTTCTATTGATCCTTATTAGGCCTTTCCCTTATTTCACCTTTGTTAAGTATAAACAGTTGACTGCAAAACTCAATTATATAATATGTACATCCATGTGGAGTAACAATGCCAAGAAACTGTGAAAAAAAAAGGGTCCTGGCAGCTGCGTCACAGGGTTTGATCACTTCAGGCTGGGGTGCCAGGAGATTTGAGACAGATGTTTTCAGACATGCGGCATGCCTAAAACATTTCCAGGGATTGAGCTACAAATAGTGACTTAATAAGTTCAGAAATAGGATAAGTATGCAGGAGGACACAAGAGTTTATTCACCCCTAGGTGCACAGCCAGCCTCTTTGCATTATATCTGCTTGTCAGAGTTCGCTATTTAAGCTGTCATGCCCTTGGTATTGCTCTTTGTCTGACTGGGAATAAAGTGCAGCATTGTGATTACTAATCCTACTCCAGTGACTTGACTTTAAATGTGGTTTTGGAGTGCATCCCGGAGTTCTGTTTGCTAAGCTTCCTACTGCTGTTCCAGAGACACCACTGGAGATCGATGAGAGAGAACACTGCACGCTGCCTCCTCATATAGACCTGTTGCTTTTTTCTTTTTATCCTTTGAGGAAAATCAATGGATACCAAAGTGATCTGTTTGTTTTTCTTTTTTTCTTTTCCTCCATTCACAGTGGGAAATCATACTGGCCGCATCAAGGTGGTCTTCACACCCAGCATCTGTAAAGTGACTTGTACCAAAGGCAACTGTCAGAACAACTGTGAGAAGGGAAATACCACCACCCTCATTAGTGAAAATGGTCATGCTGCTGACACCCTGACTGCCACTAATTTCCGAGTAGGTAAGTACCCTCAAACCATACTTGTTTTTAGCCTTTTTGGCTAATAGAAAAAGATTTGTAGTGATTAGTACCAGTTGTGTATCTGTTACTCTTTCTGTAGAGAAGATGTGGTTAAGTAAAAGCAATTGTATATCAGACAAGGGTTCTGGTTTCCTTCTGAAATGTTCTTGATAATTTCCCGGATGTGCTCAAGAGACTATAATTGCATTTATAATCTAGAGTTTCAGTTGGAGGAATACAGTGTACTGGACAATAACTTTTCTTAAAAAAAAAAAAGCCCTCCATAACGCAAAGCTTGAATTAATACATTCTGAAAGATTAGAAAAAGTTTGTTTTCCTCTATATATTTAAACTATAATTAGTGAAGGTGAAAGCTAGCCTGAGTTGTTAATACAATCCTGAAATGTTCTGTCTGACAGTTGCTTGACTTTACCTTCCTGAAACAGTAGAGTTCCCAGCTTACAATTCTTGCCCTTTTTGTGCTGTGAATAAAGCAAATTTGTTATGTATCAAATATCTTGACAGGAGATTGAAATTTTAGAAAATAATTAATAATTCTGACATACTGTAATTTCTGCTGGAAACAGTCATGCCACTACCAATGCTCATACTTGCATACTTGTTAAATGAGTACTTATAACTTAAAACCATTAAATTATGGTGAAACAAATCCTGAATATTTAGTTGTTAGAAAATAACATAACAGTTTTATCTCCATACCATTTTTATCCGTTATTTTGCCAGTGTGCCCTCATAGTGCCATAGATACACACATTATAATTTTAGTTTCTTGCTAGCATATACAAAATGTTAGGCAGCATTGATGCTGGTCAATGCTGCCCTCTTAAAAGTATACAATATTTCAGTTTCTGGGTGCGGGAGGTGGAAGTCCAAATTATTTTACATCCAAACAGAAAATACAAAGTACTGAGCAGTCACTCTAAGACTGTCACTAAATTACCTTGCTGTGGATGCAAACTTTTGAAATCAGAACATGCTCCTTGACAACATATATTGGTTTAGCATGCGCCTTAGTATAATAAAAATTGTCTTTTGCTGTAAGAACAAGATCTGTAAAAAGAGGAATACGGCACCAATGTGACTGCAATGTGTGTCTATTCTGAGACATTTTTTTAAAAACGGATTTTACTAATGGATGCTAAATTAATTACTTCTAATTGATATTTACTGTTAATGTGTATCTTTATTAATTTTGACAATTGCCACGGTTAATCAATTCCCTCATTTGACTTTATTTTTGTTAGGATGAAATATTGAGAATGAGTGCTTACATAGTTTATTTGCTGTGTAAAGCAGTGCTGTAATCTGATTTCTTCACAAATATTTGAAAACTTTGAGAGAGAGAGAGGGGGAGAGAGAGAGAGAGACCGACCTGTTAAAACATGTGAAACACCTTCCTTCATGGCCTTAGGCCAGGTATTTTTTCATGCAGCATATTCAGTAGCTTCTTAAAAGGACTCAGTAAAACCAATATATTATAACATTCAGTGGAAAGGAAGAGGAACATTAAGTTTGAAAATGCATATTAATAAGTCATTAAGCATGTATAAATATGTTTTCATTTAATTGCATTTATCATAACCCATTTCTCTACTTCATGCACTTATGCTACAGACAGGATTTGTTGGAAACAAACCAAAAGCATGCACAGTTGTTCTCAGTATAGTTATTTTCATAAAAATTAAGAAGACTAAGATCTAAGCAATGTTTTTAGGATCTCTAATTACAAGTAGAAATAGCCTGTGAATTTAAATATTTTTTAAGAGTAAGACCAAGGCTGAACCGGTGCACCTATAGATTCAATTCCTTCAGTGGTCCTAATTTTCAGGGATCGCTTGACTGATTCAGGACTTAATGCACATGTTTTAATGGTGTTCTGTGTGGTACAAATATCCCAGTTCTGATAATCGGCAAGTGACTCTCATTAAATTAGGTCTTTCCTGACCAAGACACTCTCTAACATACAAGCTAGTGATAATCTGAGCCTTGTCAGATTCTCCTGGTTTTTTTTTAAATATATATTTATTGGTGCCTGAAAAGGCCCTGATATGACAATGCTTAATGCTGCAGTGTAAAGTGAAAGATGGATATGCACGTCCTTTTTGTGACCATTTTCTGTTGAATAACGTGGAGCTATGAAAACATAATGTTTAGATAAGAGAAAATGTTTTTACCTTTCTGCGTTTTTTAAAACCAAAATCATAATTTCATATGCCCTATTTGAACAGTTAATTCTTACCACTAATAATAGGCACCTATTACAAGGGGAAAATCAGAAAATGCTGTTTTAGATTGTCATTGAGGCTAAGTGTAATTGCATTGGAGAGAGATGCAAAAATGCTTACATATGACCAAGTGTAAATTGTTTGCTAGAAACCTGAAATTGAGTAGTTGTGCTCTTATATTGTGGCTGAGCTATTATGGCTCATAATGAACAAACTTGAGCTTTATATTTATTTTCAACCTTAGCATTGCTAAATACTATGTTGTTTCTGTTAGGATTTTGGGCACAATACAGAAGTAATACCTATATTAAGGACTCCCAAGCATTTCCATTCTAATAGGTCATTTTCCGTTTCCTGAAATGTGCCCCATTTTTTCGTATGAACTTTTGCATATTAGCTCTTAGGGAGCAAAATTTTCTGTTTTTTTGTTTTTTTTTTAAATTTTCCCCAGAAATAGGTGACTTTTTTTCAAGAATATACAGATTGAGAAAAACATGATTTTTCAGATAACTAAAAAAAGCAACCTTTTCAAAGAGCTCTAGCACATTATCTGGAGATGATGAAAACGTGATATTTGGAAAGGAAATGGTCCCTAGATTACAGATGTGTGTTTTCATGTGTCAATGAAATTTGGTTTAAAAAAATTACCTTGCGCATAGAGACTAATAAACTCCCAATGTTTCATTGGCATGAAGCATGTGTGAATATGTAATGTAAATGTGATCTTTGAATATTTCACTGGAAATACACGTGTGCATAAGGAAAGAATTTCAGTTCTTTTCTATATGTAGCGGCTTGCATTATAAGGTATGTGTATGTGGGTATGGAAGCGTACATACAAAATACTGTAAAGGCTTCTGCCTCATTCATTAGACCAGTGGTTCCCAACCTTTTTTATGCCATGGATTGGCAAACCCATTTACAAACTTTTCGTGCACTGGTAACATCATATTTGCATATTTGAATGTTCATTATGCAAATAATGAATATTCAAATAAAATGTTTCCTATCCGCCTAGCCCCAACCTAGACCCTTGTTCCCCAGTGCCTAACACCCTTTGACCCCATCCCTATACCCCATGCCCTTTGACCCTTTAACCTTTGACCCCCTACATCCCATGCCAACACTCTTTTGCCCTGTGACCCCACCACACCCTCACCCAACACCCCTTTGACTCCACCCCTGCACTCCCTAAAACGAGGCTGCCCCTCCTAGGGAGTGTGGCCGTTACTGCCATGTGGGCAGGGGGAGTGGTTGTTGGTGGCACATGCAGTTCCTCCTCCTTCGTGCTCCCTCCTTCCTCATATGTGTATCGCGCCCCCATGGATAGAGGTGGGAGAGGGAGTGTAGGGCCCTGGCTGGGTTGCCATCTTACTTGTGTGGGAGGAGGGAGGGAGGTGTCTCCTGCTCCGTCTCCTCCTGACGCCGCCTTAGCCCCACCGCTGCCACTGGGCAGAATCAGCTACCACGGCTGCTGGAGCTGAGCTGCTATGAACAGCTGGCTTCAGCTCTGCCAGCTGCTGCAACCCGGCATCCAGCAGTTCATGGCCCGGTGGTTGGGAACCTCTACATTAGACAGATTACACAGTGTATTACTTCTAGAAAATAGTTGTATATTTTAGCTTTTTTTTAAAATAGGAAAATCCATTAAAAAAAGTCACTAAAATACCATTACTTCTGTAAAATGAAACATCAAAAGTTAAGAAATGCCAAAATTAAGATTGCATGTGCAGTCTTAATTCTACCCCACTGTGCTTATGACACAACCTTTAATTATATGATCACATGCTACTTTTTCCTCAGGACAATTGCCTGAGTGGGGCTCTGTTAAACAGGCAACCATTCAGTATTTTATTTTAACTTCCCTGTTTTATGTGTAGCTCTGTGTCTCTCATACTGCACCCCTTTTTTTCAAACCCTGCCCTGAGTATTTTTTTATTTATGTATAGGGTTTTCTGTGGTTATCGTCTTTGCATCCGAGTCCCCCACAAATATTAATTAATTTTTCCTGGCAATACTGCTGGGAGATAGGGAAGTAATATTATTCATATTTTACAGATGGTGAAATGAGAAAGATTGAGTGATTTGCCAGTGGTGACTCAGGAAGACTGTAGCATAAGCAAAGATAGAATCCTTGTTCTCATTTCTTTTTATGTCAGACTTCACTACTCCTCAATCTTGCTCTCTACTACTTCAATTCCATTTCAAATTCTCCTTCTTTCTCTCTTCTAAACCTCTCTTCTCTCTCCCCCCCTTTGTCTCTCACTTTCTCTATTCTGTCTACTCCTTACTTTTACCCACAAACACATTCCTTTCTTTTATCTAGTCAGTGCTGGGGTATTGGAGAAGATTTCTTTCAGTGTGCTAGTCCATGGGGGAAAGGGAGGTTCTTAATTGCTCTTTCCCTTCTCCTCTGTTTTATCGGGTAGCGCAGTGAACACTTACAAGAACTCCTACTGCAGCTTCCCTGGACTCTGAAGTTAATACTCTCATTCTCTGGAACTTACCCTGTCCTCCTAAGCGGAGTGATTAGGGAACCAGACTCTGTTCCTTAGAGCTGTTGGTGCATGTCAACTGTTCTCACTTCTGATATCATTGGACTGGGAATCAAAAGCTGCTCGTCCATTCAGCTTCTTTTCTCCTTTGGTCTTGTGAAGGTTTCTTCTGTCTTCTGGCCTACACTGAAAGGTTAGTAAGGAGAATCCAGGGATTCTCAGTTGATATGGTGTTGTGAGCAGTGTTCCCTCTAAGCTGCAGCGGTGATTAATCAGCCCTGCCCAGTCAGGGGCCCAGGACTCAGTGCATGAGCTGACTAATTGGGCGAGACTGATTAATCACCTGTAAAGCTGTGCTGCCATCCAGCTTAGAGGAAATGCTGGCTGTGATGTCACCCGAGTCTCATCCTTCTTGGCATCAAAGGTACAGGCAGTCCCCGGGTTACGTACAAGATAGGGACTGTAGGTTTGTTCTTAAGTTGAATCTGTATGTAAGTCGGAACTAGCGTCCAGATTCAGCCGCTGCTGAAACTGACCGCCAGTTCTGACTTACATACAGAATCAATTTAAGAACCCCAGGGGTCCCCAAGTCAGCTGCTGCTGAAACTGATCAGCAGCTGATTCCAGGAAGCCCGGGGCAGAGCAACTCTGCCTCCGGCTTCCTGCAGTCAGCGCTGGTCAGTTTCAGCAGTGGCTAAATCAGGACGCCTGGGGCAGAGCAGCTGGGGTGCTGCTGGGTTGCTCCAGTAGCGCCGCTCCTCGGCACTACTGGACCAACCCAGCAGCACCCCATCTGCTCTGCCCCAGGCGTCCTGATTCAGCCGCTGCTGAAACTGACCAGCAGCGGCTGAATCAGGACCAGAGCAGCTGGGGTGCTGCTGGGTTGGACCAGTAGCACCCAGAGCGGCGCTTCAGGACCAACCGGCAGCACCCCAGCTGCTCTGCCACAGGCGTCCAGAGAAAAGCCTAGTCTGCTGGAGGGGGGGGCATACTAGCTGCGCCCCCTCCACCCCAGCAGACCAGGAAGACACGGGCGGCGGACCGAGACGCACCGCGGTCTCGCCGCCTGGGTCCTCCGCGGCTTTGCTCCCCGTCTCCCTGGTCTGCTGGAGACCAGCAGACCAGGGAGACGGGGAGCAAAGCCTCTGAGGACGCCGGCAGCAGGACAGCCGCGGGGCGTCTGGGCTGTCCCGCTGCCGGCTTCCCCCGCGGCTTTGCAAAGCCTCGGGGAAGCCGGCAGCGGAGCAGTCCAGGCGGCCTGGGCTGCCTCGCTTCCCGAGCCCCCCCGCAGCTTTGCAAAGCCGTGGGGAAGCCGGCGGCGGAGCAGCCCAGGCGCGCCTGGGGTGCCTCGCTGCCCAAGCCACCCCTAGGGCTTTGCAAAGCCGCGGGGAAGCCAGCAGCGGAGTAGTCCAGGCGTGCCTGGGGTGCCTCGCTGCCCGAGCCCCCCCGCGGCTTTGCAAAGCCGCGCGGGGGAGGGAAGGGGGCTCGGGCAGGGGGCTGCCCCGCTGCCCGAGCCCCTCCGCGGCTTTGCTCTGTGTCTTCCTGGTCTGCAGACCAGGGAGATGCAGAGAAAGCCCCAGAGTACACGGGCGGCAGGACCACGAGGTCCCACAGTCCGTGTATTCTGGGGCAGCCCCGTTCGTAACTGCGGATCCGACATAAGTTGGATCCGCGTAAGTCAAGGACTGCCTGTATATCAATTGAATATAATGTCAGAAATATCAGCACAGGCCACAAAAATTTGTACACATTGTGACGAGTTGAGTCACAGCAATCCCCTTGAGACTGTCACTTGGTAAGCTGATCATACCACGGAGCCCACCTACCTGTTCTGCTGAGCCAGAAGCTCTGATCTCCCCCAGCAAAGGCACAGAGTTGGAGTAACAGCTCCCCAAAAGTATAACACGGACTCTGATAACAGTTCTAGGAGGGCTCAGTTACTGGGACTTGACATCCAGGAGCACAGCCCCAATGAGACCAAAACCCCAAATAAATCTTCCTTACTCTGTGTAAAAGTTGTACACAGAGGAGGCTTATAAAGTTGGCTCCCTTTATTGATGAAAGAGAGATATGAGCAACTGTTGTACCCCCCTCCCTGGTAACAATTATGTACACTGGATTTGACAATAAGCAAAAGTGATTTTATTAAGTATGAAAAGTAGTATTTAAGAGGTTTCAAGTGATGACAGACAGCTCAAAGTAATAGAAATGTAGCCGTGTAGCTGGTGTAGCTGAAGCAAAATACAGGACTATGTAGTACTTTAAACGTAGTCCTGTATTTTGCTTCAGCTCAAAGTAAGTTATTAAGATAAAATAAAACAAGTCAGCTACACTTATTACACTAAAATAAGTTGTTAAAATAAGTTGAATCATTTCTCACCCTAGCCCTTATTTGAGGTAAATCTCTTCAGGTCAAAAGCGATCTGGGATTGGTCCTGCCTTGGGCAGGGGGCTGGACTTGATGGCCTTCTAAGGTCTCTTCCAACTCTATGGTTCTATGATTCTATGATCTTTTTCCTGACCTGTGTCTAACAGCTTCTCCCCTTGTTCTTTTCTGGACTTTTCATGTGTCCTCTTGAGATGGGGAGCAGTCTGTGAAGACGGCTGATGACAATCATTGTTTGTTTCCCATCCCTTAAATAGAATTACCCGCACGTGGGAAATCTTTGTCCCATTCTCCCACTTCTATGGAAAAATGCCAAATTCAAGATGGACTCCAGCACCAGGTGGCATGATGGCACCAATACTATCTTTGTAGGACCAACCACAGAATAGACTTACAGGAAAAACAAGACTATTCACATATCCTTGTCCCGAGCACTGAACTATTAAGTTCCTTAAGTTCCACTAATGGCTTTCACTAGAAGATCTAAATTACACTTTATATTTCTAACTTCACATACAAGAATGACACATGCACACAAATAGAATATACATAGTCAGGGGGTTACAAGCTCTTGAATGATAGGTTACTTGTCCCATTGTGCATGAAGTATATTTGAGTTTTGCGTATTCATATTCAAAAACACATTGCCATAAAATATAGCAGGTAGCCGGCTGCACGTGAAGATCAAAGAGCGCGAACGGCACGTGCTGCACACTGCGCGGGTGCGACCCAGCTGAAAACAGCTATGCAAAGCCTCTGAGCTGTGGCGCCGGGACGAGTCCAACACCATGAGTGGAGCACCCACTCGGGAGTGAAGAAGAATGATGCTGTAGCATGTTTACTTGCTTCTTATTAATAAGTGTAATCATATTGACGACCCCACAGTATTATGTCTAATGTGTAGATTAGGTGTGTGTTTTGGTCAACTTCAGAGTCTTTCTCCATGATATATAGACAGAAACCTCCAAGCAGAAACACAAAGTATCTTGCTCAATTTTTTACCCTCTTTTGTGTTTATCCTGTAATTTTTGAAGGATACACAATCTTTCTCATGTCACTGAGAAAAGAGAATGTGTATAGTTTTTGCTCAAAACTACCCAGTAATTTTGCACAGCTTAAATGTCAGAAAACCGCTTTGTAAAGTCATACAAACTGGTCCCTAGATGTATTTGTAGTGTCTAGGCATGAATTATGCATTATCCTAGACAATATATTTGGAACCCATTATGATTCAGTACATTTAGAGTAGTGAAAAGATATTTGGGCACTACATTGTAAAGCAATGAGCTCTTTGGATGGAATGCAGTAGGGGCAACATGAGTTACTATGTAATTATTATTTTAATAGGCTTTCTAGGTAATTTCTAAATTCTGTGAAAGTATAAAGCAATATTGACATAAGTGTTAATACTTTATCACAAATAAAATCAGATTTTTTCAATTTTGTACTACTCATTAATTTGTTACCTCTTTAGTTTAAAAGTTAATCTTTTTTATTTATTAAAGCAATTCTGGAAAGTACTATAGAAAACTGTTAGTTAAAACACAAATGTGACTTGTAAGGAAGCCAACACATTTTTAACTGTAGTCTTTGTGTGAGAAGAGATCCAATAACAGTGAGTTGCAGTTAAATGTTTTTAAGGAAATTGCTTTTAAAAAGTCAGTGTAGGCATAGATGAAAGAAAATGAACACCAGATTTCATTCCTAAGAAACAGGATGCTAAATCATACATTTTTTCTTTCCTTGTGTTGCTGCCATTTGCTTTTTAATACAAGTGCCCAAGTTTACTTTCATTGCTCTGTTTTCATACATGCAATCCCACAGGATTCAGGAGATATTGTAAAGCTATGATAACCGAGAAAACTTCTCGAGGATAGTTTGGTTCATGCTGATACATAATAGCACAACAGTGAGGCATATTTTCATATAAAAGTGGAATGAAAAGATTGATGACATATAAAGGTCTGTGTGCCAGGGAAGGCAGATTAGCAGGAAGCAAAAAGTCAGACAAACAGCTTGAAGAACTATTTGGATAGAAGTGGAAAAAGGCTTAAAAACTTTTCTGGCTGCTTGTGTCAGGCACTCAGTATTTAGTTTTCTACCTATTATAACTGTATTTGTATTCATAGGCCACTCTGCTGCAAAAGGTCCAGTGAGAATACCATTACTTTTTACTGACTGTGGCTTTAACTTTCATGCATAAAAATATGTGCAATATGTCTGAGCTATGAATACTGAAAAAAGAATGATGAGTACAGTTATTTTAATGATTACACCATTGCATATTTAAATAAACACACCATCTTGAACAGTTATAACTTTGTTATTGCTAAAACAAATGTTACATACAATATGTCCTTACATACAAAATTAGGCATTTACTTAGCCCTTGTTGTAGCCATGGCAACCAATGGCAGTGAAACCTGGCAGCTTCAGAAAACAGATGCTCAGAAGTTAGATGCGTGTCGTCATAAGTGCTTGTGGACAATGTTAGCAGGAGTAAGCTATGAGGAAAGAAAAATGAACGATGAGATCAGAAAAATAGCTAAAGCAAGGTCTCTGTTGCACATAATTTGCAAGAGAAGACATTAATGGCTAGGTCAGGTGTTACAAGTGGATTGCAATGGACAACCAATTAGGGATGTAAAAGGTTAACCATTTAACCAGTTACCTGGTAAGCATTAGGCTTACTGGAGTGCTTATTGGGTAACCCATTTCATAGCCAACCACGGCAGGCTGCAGCAGTTGGGTCTAGCCTGCTAAGGGGGGACCCTGCCTGCACGGGGATGGCCCATGGGATGTCCTGGTGGCATCCTGTCCCTGGGAATGTCCTAGTCTCAACCTGGCTGCAGCTGCAGCCTGGAAGGACCCCAGCCACAGCCTGGCTCTGGTCACGTGGGAATGGCCTGGTGGCATCCTGGCCTCCATGGTGTCCTAGTTCGGCCGTACAGGAGTGTCCCGACTCTGGCCCCAGCCTGGAGGGATTCCTGCCTCAGCCCTACGGCATAGGAAGGTAGGTCTCTGGCCCTGGCTGGCCTCAACCCTTGCCGGTTAGTCTTGTCCTGGCCTGGCCAGCAGGAAACTGCCCATACATGTTGAAGTGGTGGAGGCTGGGCAGGCAGTTAACTAGCTAAATATTAAAATGTTAGTCATTTAACTGGTTAACTATTTAAATTCTGTTTTTTACATCCCTACTACTGATTATGGCTCTCAGTTAGAAGCCAAAAAAATCCTAACAGAAAGAAGATGACCAAGGATAACTTGGAAGCATACAATTATCAATAATATAGAAAAAATTAATTTGAAATGGGAGGACTTAGGTAACATGACAGCTGATCAGCAGCCATGGAGAATGTTGGTAGTTCAGTGTGCTGAAAAGCTTGGGATGGACTAAGATCTAACGTACACCAGATGTTTTGCACACACCTTATTGGGAGTTCAAGTACTTGCCAAGATCAGACCAAACAAACAAACAAAAACAAAACAAAACAAATGACACTCCCCAAACCCTTTGAATTATCCAACTGCAAAAATAATCAGACAGATTTCTTACCTGGTGCAAACATTCTTTTTGTCACAGTTGGATTTATCTCAAATGTTCACCTTTGAGCTGAGGGCATATGAGAAAATAAGCAGCTATCAATGCCCTACTAAAGATACTTTTCTCTGATTCCAGCCCCTACCATTTATGCTTTTTTAGTTGATACTGCTCCATGTAAGTCCCTTACTACCTCCACCCAGCCATATAACTTTTCCCCACCCATTATAATGTATCATTACTCTTAGATTGTCAATATCTCTGTAATGAAGTGCTCAGTCTCTGTACCATGGACATGAAAAAGTTCTTTGCACCTCACTACTATTTTGCTTTTGAAAGCTGAATGGCATCTGCTTTCATGTTTGTTTACTTACTCTCTATGGAAAATTTTCACTCGTCCTTAAGGAATGCAAAGGGAAATGAGGAAGATCAACAAGTCCCAGATTTAGGGGTGAAATCTTGAACTTTCTGAGGTCAGTGAAAGTTTTGCCATTGACTTCAATAGGGACAATATTTCACCCAGATAGTTTGTCACTTGTTATGTGAAAATGACAGGTTTGGAGGCGGTTGTGATTGGCTTGTGCTATGCTAGTGAAGTGCTCCATTTCCCTTGGAAAAACTCCCTACTGATTTTTTGCAAGGTAGCAATGTATTTTTTTCACACTAGCTTTTAGCTCTGGGGAGAGTCACATGAACTTGAATCCTTTGGTTTCACTGGGCTGTTTCTGATCAGAACTGAAAAAAAAGATGTAAACCGCTGTTTGATCCCTGATCGTCCAGCACGGTCCATTCCCTTTGTCTGAAAGGAGAATGTGCTCCTAAGTCCCCATAGGCCTGCAAGTGAGAGGCCGGGGCACAATGTGCGATCTTCTGCGTTGCCGGAGTTGGTGTCCAGAGCTGAGCAGGCACATGTGCCCTGGAACCACAGTTGTCAAGGAGTCTCTCTACTTGCCGTGTCGCCAGAGGTATGTCGCAGTGACACCAGCACCATTTGCTGTGCCGTGGATACTTGCCGTCACCGAGCCGATCCAGCCTCAGAGGCATGTCCCGTTTCTCCCTGTCCTGGCACCGTGGAGCTTCAGTCTGGCACCATTCACCAGACTCAAGGAGTGGATCATCAGGTCGCCGAAGTTCTTGCCAGTGCTCCAGACACTCCTAATCACCGGTGTCTCTGTCAGTGATGGAGACCCAGCACTGGAAAGGTCGTTGCTCCTGTTCATCTTCGTAGGCATTGGCAAGTGTCTGTTCTGCAAGCATAATGTCAACGGCTGCCACCATCCCCCAGTGCAGCAGACAGCACACTGTTGACACCGTCGCAGGCACACTGTGGCCACAGTCTCAGTGGCAGGCTCAGTGGTGCCCAAGGGACTCCCTGGGGATTCCCAGTTCAGCCCCGGATCACCTAGTTGGTTGTCAGTGCATCCCAAGCCCCATCGGTGCCACCAGGACCTCACAGTCCCCAAGGAGATGTGGGCACGCCTGCTCCCCCTCAACAGGCAGCGAATGCAGGGGACCAGTCCCAGCAGGGTGAGGTATCCCAGCTGGCCCGGGCCACCTTCTATTCATTGCGTCCTCCACAGGAGAACTCGAAGGCCCACCAGGACTTTTTCAGAAGGGTAGCCAATGGCCTGGGCCTACAAGCAGAGGAGGTGCAGGAATCCTTGGACTCATTCAAGGTCCTGGGTCAAGCGGGCCTGGGCAGGGTGGCATTGCCCCTGCATGAGGTGATGGCCAAGGTGTTCTGGCAGACACCCTCCTCCATTCTGCCAACAGCCAAGAGGACAGAGCAGAAGTACTTTGCCTCGGCAGGGGGCCATTACTATCTTTATACCCACTTGCCACCCAACTCCCTCATGGTGGAGTCCATGAACCACAGGGAGTGCCAGGGCCAGTCAAGGCCCACCCCTAAGAATATATACTCCAAATGGCTGGACTTGTCGAGGAGAAAGGTCTACTCCTCAGCCAGCTTCCATCAGAGGATGGCGAACCACCAGGCCCTATTTGCATGATATGGCATGAACACCTGGGGGCGCTGGCAAAATTTGAGGCCTCCTTGCCCAACATGTCTCACAAGGAGTTTAAGGCTCTCATTGAGGAAGGATCCTTGGTGGTACTGGCAGCTCTACAAGCAGCATCTGAGGCATTGGACTCAGTGGCTCGATCCTTGGCCTCAGCCATTAGTATGAGGCGGGTGGCCTGGCTCCTTCTATCGGGTCTGTCCCCAGAGGCACAGAACTTCATTCAAGACCTGCTGTTTGACATGGGGGCCGTGTTCACAGAATAGACAGACACAAGGTTGCATGAGCTAAAGGACTCTCGCACTACTTTGAAAACCTTGGGTCTCTACATCCCCAGGTCTGAGAGGAAGTGGTGCAAGCCCCAAAACAAAAGAGGCCAATACACTTGCCTAGAGAGGGCCCTTCACACCCTAATCCTCCAAAACACAAGCAAGGCCGCCACCCTTCATCTGTCCAGCCAGCAACCAGCCAATTGAAGTCCCGGGGCAAGTGTTCCTTTTGAGGGTATGCCTAAGGATGACATACCAGACTCCTGCCTGCCTGTTTTCAGCCAGGCCCCATCCCTTCCTCCTGGCATTGAGGGAAATTACGTAGGACCGTTGTAGAGGTGATAAGCCTCTGGGAGTTTTGTGTCCTGCACAGCGTCACACTGCAAACCCATCACCTCCCAGGGGTCTGAAACACGATCGCAGATCGTCTCAGCAGAGAGTTCTCCTCTCACCACGAGTGGGCACTCCACCCCGAGGTGACTGCCTCCCTTTTCTGAGACTGGGTGGACCTATTCTCCCCAGACCATGGTCGCCTGCTCTGCCTGAACCTCAGCTCGCTCCACCTGACAGCATGTTTCATCTGTGGCTGAACCCACAGGAGCTGGAATGTTTGGGAGACATACAGTGGGTCCTCCTTGAGAGTCGTAACCCTCAACACGCTCAGTGCACATGGCTAAATGGACCTGTTTCTCAGTGTGGGCGCAGCAACAGCGGGTGGTCCTGGCTGAGGCCTCAGTTCAGGAGATCCTGGACTACCTGTTGTCCCTGAAACTGCAGGGCCTGGCCTTGGCCACCATCAAGGACCACTTGGCTGCTATCTCTGCTTTACATCTGCGCTGCAAGGTTGCTCGGTTTTCTCCCATGGGATTACCTCTCAGTTCCTAAGGGACCTAGAGAGGCTCTACCCCCAGGTTTTAGAGACCCTCTCCTGCAGCAAGACTTGAACCTGGTTCTGGCAAGGCTCACGGGACCTCTATTAGAGCCGTTAGCCACCTGCCACTTTTTTTGCCAGGCCCTTTTTTTGTGGCCTATGTGGAGCGCAGGAGGGGTTCCCCTATCTCCTCCAAACAACTGTCTAAATGAATTACTTCCTGCATCCACATGTGTTATGAGTTAGTGGGGGTCTGGCCACCAGAGTTCATTAGGGCCCACTCCAGTAGGTTTCAAGATTCCTCGCGAGGACTGTTTTGCACTCTGAGTGTACATAACTCCTACCCTATCTCTGCAGACACTGCTTACGGCCACCTACGTTGAATGGACATGAGCAATCACTCGAAGAAAAGACAGTTACCTGTTCTGTAACTGGTGTTCTTCGAGGTATGTTGCTTATATCCGTTCAGCCTCCTATCCTCCTCCTCCTCCTCTGTCGGAGTTCCAGCAAGAAGGAACTGAGGAGGGCAAGGCTGGGGGGTGCCCTATATAAGGTGGCGTGCATCACTCCATGGGGCACTGGGGACCCTGGCCACTACGGGTACTGCTTAGGGAAAACTTCTGGCACCAGTGCATGACACAGACGCCTATGTTGAATGGACATGAGCAATCTCAAAGAACACCAGTTACACAGGTTACTGTCTTCTATGTGTGCCCACTGAAGATGAAATTTTCACTTTGTGGAGGACCAGCAAAAAGAACAGTACACCTCTTAATAAATCCTACTTTGAGGGAGCCCTACATGAAGCAGCAAATGTACCCTTATGCCCCAAAACAGAATAAGGCCTATACATTATTGATATGTCCCTTTTAAATCTTACTTTAAGAACTTGCATGTGTCTTAAATACTGAATAGATTTTATGCTGGCCTCCTATGAATCTGGGGAGGGATTTAACCTTGGGAGTTTTGCCATGTGCATCAGTTTTTTAAATCTCATCATAGTTAACATTTCTTATGTTCATTATATTTGACAAAGTACTTGTATCTTTGCTGTACTTGGAGCACCTTCACTTTAGTTTAGTAATACTAAGCAACACTGTAATGTAATATTTTATAATGGATGTAAGTAAAAAGTTTATTATTTTTGAGGCACTCAGCATCTTTTAATATTTTATTATTGTAATTTACTTTCTTCGTAGCCCTATAGATTTACCAGCGCTGCTTCAGCAACCTCAGATAGTTAGTGTTCCACTTCCATTCATGGAGCTAATATTTTATCAGTATCAAGTATGCAGTCCAGATACATAGCTTACATCTGGAGGTAAATAAATAAAAAAAGTATTTGCCAAGGCTAGGTCACTCTTTCTGTGCACCTTTTTAATACACAGTATATAAGATCTTTTCTCTTGCCATTTAAATCAAGAAAAAGTCTGTACTCATCCCTTGTAGCCCCCAGGAAACTTCAGGCTTTGCAATAGTTAAACCTATGTAACTGCTTCATTTTTTGTTTGGTTTGTCACTCCTTGCCCTTTCCTTTTCCCTCCCTATGCGTGTCATACTCCCTTGTATCTTAGTTTAGTTTGTAAACTTTTTGAGGCAAGTACTATGACAAAAATGTCTTTGTATGGCATCTGGCATAATGAGACCCTTACTTTGACCCTCATCTTGCACCAGCAAAGTGAATGGGAGCAGGCCAATAGGAAGCAGAGGCCTAAAGTCTCTGGTCGGATCTGCCATAATAATAAACACCGTTTTTATTACTGTGCACACTAATCAGTCCTTGACCAAAGAGTCAAGAATAATCTTAAGCACTTACTGCATTTCCATGTTTCTTGACAGCAGCAGTGAATGAATGCAGATGTTTATTTTTTCAGACTGGCTGAAGTCTGTTTCTCAAATCAAATTTGTCTTAAAATTTGTTTTCTTATGATAATTTGTGCAAAGGGCTTATTAATATTTTCAACTTGCTGAAGAAGAGCAGCAATATGTGTACAGCCTTATAATCATGCACTTGAGCTGCTCTGGAAAGACATGTACTCTTTTTTTCATTTATTCCTGCTGTTGGAATAGTACAAGACAGATTTGAGTGGCTGCAGGACATCCAGGAACATAAGTGCAGGTGTAAACTTTTATTAAGATGTTTTGAATGTAATATCTGATGATATCCCTTTTTTTAGTGTACATTTTGACTGTTATTTCCATGCATAGTATATTTTCCCTTCCCATCCATCACCAATTCCTTGGCTGCTTTTCCCCCAAACTCCAGGATTTAAGTCTTTCTTCCTTCTCTCTTGCATGACACCTTATTCCCCTTGTCCTAATTCAGTACAACATCTCTCTCACAACCTCCACATTTGATTAGTTCCTAAAGCCATCCCCCAGCAAAACATTTTGGTTTTTCTCAACAAACTCTGACAGGAAATCTCAAATTCCTGTCATTCTATTACTCATGGTTCTGAACTGGCCCTGGAGAGCTTAGTTCATGGATCTTTCTTTGTATGATGAAGAAGATCTATTTGAAAGGGAATAGCCTCACTTTATTCCTGTGCAAATTGTCTCAAAAAAAGTTGATATTGTGGTAGAGACCTTTGTCATTTGAGGGAAGCCTCATCATGTTTCAGATGCTGGTGTGAGCAGGTGCACTGTGCTGTGTTTGAACATGACTAAACAGTGAAGTTACTGCCCTTTATGATATTTAAAGATGCTGCCTGTGGGTGTCTGTGTAGCTTTGTGTTGCCCAGATGCATTGATCTCTGCCTCAAACCACTCTCCGCTGTTCCTTTTTATCTCCATACAAAGTTTCCAACAGAAACTTTCAAGCAGGTAGCGAAGTGAGAGAATGTTACGATGACAGGAGAGCAGTTTCATAAATGGCACAATTGTTTTCACCAGCTCTCCAATCGTAACAGTGTGGGGCCTTTAAAGAGCTAGTGTCACTACAGTCATATGATTGAATAACCAGATAATCAGTACATGTGGGACTGCTTCCTTCCTGACTCTGTGTATCCCCTGAAACATGTAGACTTAGAACTTGGAAGGAAGAGAGTACAGGTTAGACCTCCCTGGTCCAGGTTCCTCAGGACCTGACCAGTCCCAGACAAAGGAGTTTTCTGGACCAGGGGAGGAATGGGTGGCGCGAGGGAAGAGGGAGAGCAGCCTCTCCACTGGGCTCCTTTCCCCAGCTACCTGCCACTGTTGCCCTAGCCCCCTGCCCACAGCTCTGCAAGCTCTGGCAGCCCTGCTGGCCCCAGGAGCTCTGGAGGCGGCTTTGCAGGAGCTTGCGGCCCGGCAATCTGTGAGCTCTTGTAGCCGCTCCCCTCCCCCGCCCTACTGGCTGTGGGCTCAGCAGCCCTCCGCCCACCCCACAGACTCTGGTGGTCCTGCTGGTTTCCTGGTCCTACCAGCTGTGCGCTCTGCCCTCTCCCCCTGGCTCCAATGCCCCCGCCTGCTTCCCAGCCCAGATGGCTGCAGCCTTTGGTGCCCCGTGGACTCTTCTGGCCCTGCCAGCTGGTTCTGCTCCCATCTGCCAGCAACCTCTGTGCTGGGGCTCTCAAGTCCAGCATCATCCGTGGTCATTCTGGACCATAGATGTTGCCAGACCAGAGAGTTCCAGATCACAGAGGTTCAGTCTGTACTGTGTTCATGTGATGCACTGATGTCATATCATGGAAGGGTGCTTTTTCTATAATGGCAAAAGCACATACAATAATGCACATGTACCAGGTATGCCCATTTAACATTCAAAATGTTTGCTGTCAGTTGAACTATGGACTTATGTTTTGGACTCTGATTTTGAGTGTTAATACACAAAATTATTAATGAATACTGTGTAGGCAGGTGTTCTATATGGGGTAGGGAGGAACTTTAAACTGTTAGGAACATAGGTATTGTCACCCTGGATCAGACCCATTGTGCATTTAGTCTAGTATTCTTTCTCTGATAATGGCCAGCATCTGATTCTTCAGAAGAAGACACAAGGAACCTCACAGTAGACAGATTTGTGATAATCTGGCAAATCTCTCTTCCTAATCCCTAATATTTAAAGATTGTTTTAAACTCAGAATGTGACATGAGGCTAAAAGTAACATGTATTGTACTTTCATACTATTTAATTGCAATGTCTTTACTTTTATATTTTGATATATACAGTATTATTTCCATGTTTATATACAAATGTTTAGTAAATTCAAAGTTAATGTTTTTCTTGAGATTATTTGATATAATTTTTACCATTGAAAAGTCTGCCATCCATATATACATTTATTTCCCTATCTATTGGGAACATTTTAGAATGATCATATAGTGAACCAAAGGTTTGGTAATAAACCTGTGCTATGATGATATAGGTAGGGAGCACATAATGTTGTGTTGCGATATGGTTGGATTGGAATGGGTTTGGGATGACAATAATTCTTGAGATTGACAAAGCCATTAATAAATTATCCAGGGCATCCTAAGGTAGTACCTATAAAACTTTTGTCACAACACACATGTATTCTGTTTAATATTTATTTTGAAAAAAAAAATTAAGAATGGTTGAGAGAGTGTGAATATTTATAGGTACTTTCTTTTATATCCTTCCACACCCAGACTTCCTAAGAACTATGAGTGCAACCGCAGGTGTTTTACAGGGAGAGGAAATGATTACTGAAGTGGTGACAGATTCAGCAGTTTCCTGCATATTCCTGGGAGACCATATTAAATTAAGTTTAAGTACTTTTAGGATCCATAGTTTTAAATGAATTGTTAATACATGATTATGTTGTACTCCATGGGGTAGAGGTTATTAGATCTCCTTCAGGAATTAAAACCAGTGGACATTTTACCATCCACTGATTTTAATTCCCGGAGGAGCTATGACAACGTAAGTGAAAATAAGGAAAATCAGTCAGGTTCCTCCAGAGAGCTTGTCACTTGCTGGGGTGGGAAAGACCAACAGAGAAAGAAAAAGGTATTGGCTAAACAACCTGAGTTCAAACAACCTGAGTTTCAAGTGCCTCCTTTGTGATCTGCCAAATAGACAGGACTTTCTGTGCAAGGTGAAAGGAAAGGAAACCTCATGGAAGGTGTGACTGGACCCTATTGGGTGCTTCTATTGCTTGTATCAACAAGAACATTCGTTGGTCCCTCGACCTAGCCACTTCTCCCCTTTTAATCTTATTTATGAAGTTCTCGTTTAAGTTTCGCCCGAGCTAGCCCACTCTAGCGGCAATTACCACAGTCTGAGAATGTCAGTTCGTGATTCCCAGTCGCCAGTACACTGCCAATTTTGGCGGTGGGGAGAAGGGGGCCTGGGCCCTCCCTGATTCACAGGCCCTAGCCCAGACCAGAGTCTGTTTCTGGTCCTGTCCTGCTGACGGGGTTCCTTGCTGAAACATGTCAGCCTGTGGGCTTTAAACAGTTTCCCTGTCCTGGGCTGCTTCCTCTCCCCACTCTCTCGGTCTCTCAGTGTCACTCTGCCCACCAGGAGACTCTGATGGCAGTGTTCCCGCCAAGTTGAGGCTCTCCCTTTTCTTCCCAACACCTGCTGCACTACCTTCTCCTATCCTCGCCTCTTACCCTTGCCTCTCCTTTGTGCCACCACTCCCGCTTGCTTTTGAATTGCTCGCTCCCCCGTTTCTCCTGACGTCACTCTGCATTGTCCCTTTTGGGTCCCGCCTGTCACCCCCTACATCACTTCTGGCGCAGCTGCGTTACACTGTGCACCTTCAGCCTCCCCCCCCCCCACTGCAGCTCGCGCTCGCTGATGCCCTAGCGGCATGAGGCTGCTTTGCGGTGCACGAGCACTTCGCACAGAGCCAATACTTGACCCCTTGCGCTCTGAAAATGGCAGACGCTGAGGGGTTTAGAATGCGGGGCGGCCGTGCCCCATCACAGAAGGGTTGAAAAGACTCACACCTATCAGAGCTTGAGGCTGGAGTTAAAGTAACCTCTGGTTAAACTTTTATGCAAATATATAATTTCTTTTATTGTTTTTAATATGTTTTCTTTTTAAAAATTTCATCATAAGAATAAAGGTGCTTGCTTAGAAAGAGTTGTGTGGTAACTTGTAATTGCTGGCAATTACATTGTGTATAGTCCTGGAGAGAAAGGGACCTCAAGAGGTCATCAAGTCCAGTCATCTAGACCGTAGCTGACAGGGGTTTTGTAACCTGCTCTTAAAATACTATCTAATGATGGAGATTCTACAAAATCCCGAAGCAGTTTATTTCAGTGCTTAACTACCTTGACAGGAAGTTTTTCCTAAGGTCCAACCTAAATCTCCCTTGCTGCAATTTAAGCCAATTACTTCTTTTCTATCATCAGAGGTTAAGGAAAATAATTTTTCTCCATCTTATAACGACGGGTCTCCAAAAAAAAAGTGACAGGTGGTGGTGGTTGGGGACTTTCTCCTAAGAGGGACTGAGCCATCCATCTGCTGTCCAGACCTGGAATCTCGAGAGGTGTGCTGCTTACCGGGAGCTCGCATTCAGGATGTGACTGAGAGGGTTACCAAACTGATCAAACTTTCGGATCGCTACCCCTTCCTTCTTCTCCACGTGGGAACTAACGATACAGCCAAGAATGACCTTGAGCGGGTTACTGCGGATTATGTAGTGCTGGGAAGAAGGATCCAAGAACTTGGAGTGCAAGTGTTGTTCTCGTCCATCCTCCCTGTTGAAGGGAAAGGACTGGGCAGGGATCGTCGAATTGAAGACGTAAATGCATGGTTGTGCAGGTGGTGTCACAGAGAGGGCTTTGGTTTCTTCGACCATGGGACTCTGTTCCGGGCACAAGGATTGTTAGGAAGAGATGGGACTCACCTAACGAAGAGAGAAAGGAGCATCTTCGCGGGCAGGCTTGCAAACCTAGTGAGGAGGGCTTTAAACTAGGTTTGTCGGGGGACGGTGACCAAAACCCTGAGGGGAGTGGGAAAGTCAGATACCGGGAAGAAATGCAGAGAGGAACGAGCAAGAAAGGACGACCCCTGATTCGAATGGAGAAGATAGGGCGATCAACTGGTTATCTGAGGTGTTTGTACACTAATGCAAGAAGCCTGGGAAACAAACAGGAAGAACTGGAGGCCCTGGCCCAGTCCAAGAAATATGATTTAATTGGGATAACAGAGACTTGGTGGGATGACTCGCATGACTGGAGCGCTGTCATGGAAGGGTATAGACTGTTCAGGAAGAACAGGCAGGGGAGAAAAGGAGGAGGAGTTGCACTATATGTAAGAGAGCACTATGATTGCTCTGAACTCCAGTATAAAGAGGGAGAAAAACCTGTTGAGAGTCTATGACTTAAGTTTAAAGGAGCAAACAACAGCAGTGATGTTGTGGTTGGTGTCTGCTACAGGCCACCGAATCAGGTGGATGAGGTAGATGAGGCTTTCTTCGGACAACTGAGAGAAGCTTCCGGATTGCAGGCCCTGGTTCTCGTGGGGAACTTTAATCACCCTGACATCTGTTGGGAAACCAATACGGCAGTACACAGGCAATCCAGGAAGTTTTTGGAGAATGTTGGGGATAACTTCTTGGTACAAGTGCTGAAGGATCCGTCCAGGGGCCGTGCGCAGCTTGACCTTCTGCTCACAAACAGGGAGGAACTAATAGGGGAAAGAAGAGGTGGGTGACAACCTGGGAAGCAGTGATCATGAGATGGTAGATTTCAGGATCCTGACCAAAGGAAGGAAAGAGAGTAGTAAAATACACACCTTGGACTTCAAAAAAGCAGATTTTGACTCCCTGAGAGACCTGATGGGCAGAATCCCCTGGGATGCTAACATGAAGGGGAAAGGAGTCCAGGACAGTTAGCAGTATTTTAAAGAAGCCTTATTGAAGGCACAGAAAGAAACCATCCTGACACGTAGCAAGAGAGGCAAACATGGTAGGAGACCGGATTGGCTTACAGGGGAAATCCTTGGTGAACTTAAGCACAAAAAGGAAGCTTACAAAAAGTGGAAACTTGGACAAATGACGAGGGAGGGGTTTAAATGTATGGCTTGAGAATGCCGGGGGGTTATCAGGAAGGCGAAAGCGTAAATGGAATTGCGACTGGCTAAGGATGTGAAGGATAACAAGAAAGGTTTCTACAGGCATGTTAACAAGAAGAAGGTGATTAGAGAGGGTGTGCGGCCCCTACTGTATGAAGGAAGTAACCTAGTGACAGATGATGTGGGGAAAGCTGAAGTACTCAATGCTTTCTTTGCCTCTGTATTCATGGACAAGGTGGGCTCCCGGACTAATGCGCTAAATGACGCAAGATGGGGTGAAGATGGACAGCCCTTGGTGGGTAAAGAACAGGTTAGGAACTATTTAGAAAAGCTAAACGTACACAAATCCATGGGTCCGGACTTAATGCATCCGAGGGTACTGAGGGAGTTGGCAAATGTCATTGAGGAGCCTTTCGCCATTATCTTTGAAAAGTCATGGAGATTGGGAGAAATCCCGGATGATTGGAAAAAGGCAAATGTAGTGCCCATCTTCAAAAAAGGGAAGAAGGACGATCCAGGGAACTATAGGCCAGTCAGTTTTACCTCGGTTCCTGGAAAAATCATGGAAGGAATCCTTACGGAATCCATTTTGAGGCACTTGGAAGAGAGGAAAGTGATTAGGAATAGTCAGCATGGATTCACAAAGGGCAAGTCTTGCCTGACCAATCTGATTAGCTTCTATGATGAGGTAACTGGCTCTGTGGATGTGGGAAAGTCAGTGGATGTTATATACCTTCACTTTAGCAAGGCTTTTGATACGGTCTCCCACAATATTCTTGCCAGCAAGTTAAGGGAATGTGGATTGGATAAATGGACGTTAAGATGGATAGAAAGATGGCTAGGAGGCCGGGCTCAGCGGGTAGTGATCAACGGCTCGATGTCAGGATGGCGGTTGGTTTCTAGCGGTGTGCCCCAAGGTTCAGTTCTAGGACCGGTTTTGTTCAATATCTTTATTAATGACCTGGATGAGGGGATGGATTGCACCCTCAGCAAGTTTGCGGATGACACTAAGCTAGGGGGAGAGTAGATACGCTTGAGGGCAGAGATAGGGTCCAGAGTGACTTAGACAAATTGGAGGATTGGGCCACAAGAAATCTGATGAGGTTCAACAAGGACAAGTGCAGAGTCCTGCACTTGGGATGGAAGAATCCAAGCATTGTTACAAGCTGGGGGCCAATCACTTAAGTAGTAGTTCTGCAGAAAAGGACTTGGGGGTTACAGTAGATGAGAAGCTGGATATGAGTCAACAGTGTGCCCTTGTAGCCAAGAACGCTAATGGCATATTAGGTTGCATTAAGAGGAGCATTGCCAGCAGATCCAGAGATGTCATTATTCCCCTTTATTCGGCTCTGGTGAGGCCACATCTGGAGTATTGTGTCCAATTCTGGGCCCCCCACTACAAAAAGGATGTGGACACATTGGAGAGGGTCCAGCGGAGGGCAACCAAAATGATTAGGGGGCTGGAGCATATGACTTATGAGGAGAGGCTGAGGGACTTGGGTCTGTTTAGTCTGCAGAAGCGAAGAGTGAGGGGGGATTTGATAGCAGCCTTCAACTTCCTGAAGGGAGGTTCCAAAGAGGATGGAGAGAGGCTGTTCTCAGTAGTGACAGATGGTAGAACAAGGAGCAGTGGTCTCAAGTTGTGGTGGGAGAGGTCCAGGTTGGAAATTAAGAAAAACTATTTTACTAGGTGTGTAGTGAAGCACTGGAATGGGTTACCTAGGGAGGTGGTGGAATCTCCATCCCTACCGGTTTTTAAGTCTAGGCTTGACAAAGCCCTGGCCGGGTTGATTTAGTTGGGATTGGTCCTGCCTAGAGCAGGGGGCTGGACTTGACCTTCTGAGGTCTCTTCCAGCTCTATGGTTCTATGATTCTATGATAACACCCTTTTAAGTATTTGAAAACTGCTATCTTGTCCCTTCTCATTCTTTTCATTTGTAGATTAAACAAACCCAATTCTTCCAGTCTTCCCTGACCTTTAATCTTGACCTTTAATCATTTTTGTTGCACTTCTCTGGATCTTCTCCACATCTTTTCTGAAATGTGGTCCCCAGAACTGGACGCAGTAATTCAGTTGAGGCCTAATCAGCACAGAGTAGAGCAGAAGAATTTCTTCTCATGTCTTACTTACAGCACTCCTGTTAATACATCCCAAAATGATGTTTCTCTCTCTCTCTCTCTCTCTCTCTCTCTCTCTCTCTCTCTCTCTCTCTCTCTCTCTCTCATATATATATATATATATATATATATATATATACATTTATCATTGTTACACTGTTGACTCATACCTAGCTATCTCCCCCTCAAATTCTAAAGTTCAAGGAATTTGTTGGGGCAAAAAAGTATGTTCTATTCTTTGTGCTCTGTGTTCATCTCTCAGAAAGATGCTTATGTAAGGAGGAGTTCTGTGTCTTTGATGTATTTTCCCCTTCCAACAACACTGAAGTTTCAGGTCTTTGAAAGTGTTAAGATAGGGAAAGCGGTAGCCTTTCTAAATTCTCCTCAAGAGAGTCCTTGAGTCGAGCCATAAAAAAGAAAATAGAGCAATGCTTTCTGAAAATACACATGGTTGTAATTGTAATAAGGTAGAGTTCAGGTGCTGGTAGTTAGTTTGAGTGTGTCATTCAGCATTGTTTGGAAATTTAGACTTAGCATTGCATATCATGCATTTCTAGCATATTGTTGCTTTTTAAATGCTAACAGTCAAAGTGTAATGTCTGCAGCTTTAACTTCATGTTTACAGGGGTTTGTGCGTGTGTTGGGGGAACCAATAAAAAGTGATAACATTCCTTGTAATCATCTTCATTTTTCCTATTTCAAGTGCAAAATTTGGAAAACAATTATTTAGCTTTCAAATGCCCCCAAAATATATTTATATTTTAAAAAATGATAAACTTATTTCAGCACTGCTCTTTCTTGTTCATTCATTCTTTTGCTTTGTTCCACCGTTTTCTCTCTTACACGAAGAATAATCATGACAAGCCCGGCATCACAAACATTGTATTTGGCGGTAATTTGTTTTTCATGTGTGAATAAAATGCAGAACGGTGACATTAATGTTTACCCATTTGGGACTGGGGTCGTTACTTTGTCACTCAGCCCATTGGTAGTAAAGATCTCTTAAATATGATGAAACAGCTCATCAGATGATATAAATTGGCAAAGCTTCAGTGAAGATAGGCTGATTTACACTAGTTGAGAGTCTAGTCCCATATCTATATACTTGTTCTTATCATATCAACAGATATTAAGTAGATTCCCAGTGTGGATTTAGTCTATGGCCCAAGAAAATGTGGTTGTCTTTGTCCCTACTAAAAATCTCTAACGTGCCTTCAACATGACTCTCCTAGTTGTAAGGATATCTTTAATAGCAAATCTTGGGGTTCAGTGTTCATATTTTCTTTTGAACAGTAAATGTACAGTCCCTCTTCATCAGTATTATAACTGGTTTGAGCTGCCAACTAGGGAAAACTAAATGCACCCTCTCAGGGTACAGACAGAACTTCCCCATTTGTCTTTTAAGGGTTTAGAAGAGAAGAATTTAACAAGAAACGCGAGAGCACAGGAATGTGTAATTTGAAGTATAATACCACCTACTTTGAATGAAACACCAAGGAGCCAAAAGAAGATATACATTATACCTAGTTAGATTATCTTGTAGTCAGAAAATGGGAGTAGGTCCTGAATATGAAGGAACATTGGACCATCATACACATCACCTCAGACTTTGGTCTTTTAGTCTTTTGTCTAAAAATGTATTCTATGTAAATAATTTGAGTTATAGGAATTTAGTATGCACTGATTTGTCACTGCTGTTAAAATAAGTTTTTCTTCTGGTCTAAGACAAGTTGCATTCATTGTATTTCTGTACTATTCTGATTTTTAAGTGCATAGCAAATGTTTCTTACACAGAAGAAAAATTTCTACATCTATATTAGTGCTGGACAATTTGGAATCCCGAGGAAAAGCATCTGCTAGTTTCTGATACATCCAATAGAAATACTATAATTAAAAGTACAGCTTGAGCCCCTTTAGTCTTGCACTCTCTGGTCCAGCAGCTTCCATAGTCCGGCATGATTTTACTTAGCCAAATGTCAAATTATCATGGGTGTGGCCAAGTTTCCTGTGGTCTCATAAAGTTTATTTACAGCCATTAGTACTGGCTCTTAGAGTTCTGGGCTGTTATTTAGTTCTAATTTACCCCTAGATGTCTTCTAGGAGCCCAGTAAGCAGTGGAAGTGCTGGTAGAGAGTATTGACTTGCTGCGGTTTGCCAAATTCTCTGATTCTGCACCGGTCAGGTCCTGAGCATGCCGCACTGGAGAGGTTCGACCTGTATTGAAGTTTGCTCAAGAGAGCCTGCCCTGCATATTTTATACAAAGGATCTAGGGTTAAGTACTTGAATAAGTAATGAAATGTGACTGGTAGTTAACTTGTAAAAAGAAAAGGCAAAGATTAATAGAGAAGTGCAGGGTGTGTATTTGGAAAGGAGATGGGAAACTTTTTGAAAGTCATATTCAACTGAATCTTTGTTATAGGCAAGGAGTTTCCATCCAGGTTCAGGGCTTGATTGGATAAATAGGGGCTATTTTATGAGGATTAGGAGGAATTAGGTCCCAAGAATTTGGATTGTTACACATTATTTTGATTGGATTAAAAATTTCAAACTTGACTACAGTATTAAGTTTACTTGGAACTCTTTTAGAGGATTTTGGAATCATGAAAACAAATCAGATGATGTAATTGCTGTGACAAACTAGGTCTCAGTTGTTTCATATTTTCTCTGCTCATGATTCCAGCTCCTATGCTTGGCAAATTATGCCCATAGTAAGTTTACCAGGATTTGTCTTGCAAATACTAAAGATCTCCCAGGCCTGGTTTTTCTTTCTGCCACTTGTCGTGGCTCACCAAAAGACAAGATGGAGGGTCTCACCAAATCTTTTATGGTTGACTAATTTTACATGGTGATAGCCCAGCCCGAGCACTTAGCACTCACAGAAATCAAAGCCAGTTACCAGTTAACTACTGGAGGATCAGGAAAGTATTCGCAATTTTTGCTTATTCCAAAAACCAGTTTTAAATGAAACCTGGTACCTGTCAAAATGATAGATTCATTTATGAATAAAATATAAACCTTTATTTGCTCCATCCCATAGTGATGGTTCATTAATAGATGTTGGACAGTTTTAGCAGCTAACTTGGTAGGTGTGTATTTTGAAATGTAATCTATTTTGCTAATTTATTCTCTCTCTTCTTTTTCCCTTTGCTTGTGGGTTATATATGAGCAGACTGGATTTTTTGCTATATTATCTATACCCCTGTTCCTCCACTTTGTTACTACTACACTATTAATAGCTCGGCGATTCCATCATTACAGATGAAGATTTTCCTTCCCTTCAGACATAATTATAACAATCAGCCCAGGGATAAACAAGTTATGGTTTTCAGGAGGTCCTTTGTCTGCATGCTGCTCACCAGTGTTTATGTAAAAAACTCAATGTTCTGTTTAAGATCCTTAAGCTTAATGGTAAAATAAAACAAAAAAGTGTTTTACAAGGACCTGAGCTGATCAAAAAAATACTGGCTTCAAAATTAGTTTATATTTGCAGAGATCTCTTCCTCAGGACTCTTCACTTTTTATTAACCTTTATTTCCCAAGTGGTGGGAAAAAAAGAGGCCAGCATGGCCGTTTCCTTTCTGCTGCCCCCAAATACTTTTTCTCCTTTTGAGTCCACTTTATCCACATGATTAATCCTTTAATTCGAACTCTACAGAAATTAGCAGAACCGGCAGCTTAATCAGAAAACAAAGCTAAAAGAAAAACCCAAATTTATCCTTTTTTCTTTTACATATTTGAGAACAGATCACAGTTTCTAGGAGTGTGCTCTTTATTCAGCATTATAAACCCAGGGTTTTATTTGACTATATTTCACTGTATAGATTGCTTGCAAAATTTTGAATTGTTCATAATGACTAATTTCTTTGAGAATTCTGTAGTTACTATTTGAAATTTAATCTGTTTTTATAATACCCACAGGCCGTTTGATATTTTTCTGTTAATATAAGTGATGGGTATAACCATTACGGTTCTTTTTCAGGTGCAAATGCTCATGATTAAAAATTCAGTTTTCACAATTGAACCAGATCCTCAGCAGATATAAATCAGCATAGCTGCGCTGAAGGCAGTATACAGGCAGTCCCCGGGTTACGTACAAGATAGGGACTGTAGGTTTGTTCTTAAGTTGAATTTGTATGTAAGTTGGAACTGGTACATATCGTAGGGGAAACTCTAGCCAAACATTTCTCCAGAGCTCAGTTTTATTCTCCCACACCTCACTTCCCTCAGTCCTTTATTCTCAAGCTGAGGTGTCTGCTGAGAAAAGCCGCTCCGCATCTCCCTGGTCTGCTGGGGGGGGAGGGGGGGAGCGCTAGCTTCGCGTCTCCCTGGTCTGCTGGGGGGAAGCAGCTAGTGCAGGGTTGCCTCACCCCGTTTGTAAGTAGGGATCCGATGTAAGTCGGATCCATGTAACCCGGGGACTGCCTGTAGTTACAATGATATTCACCTGCTCAGAATCTGGCCCGATCATGATTTTTAAATTTCTAAGATGGTGCCAGTAAATCTGAGTAAACATTCTGCAATATTTGCCTCTTACGTCTTGTCTACATAGCTAGTTAGTGCATAGCAAGCTGTATAGTGGACTATACAGGGCACTAGCCCACCCTGTGCTAACTGACCAAGTAGACCCTGTTACCACATCCTAAAGAGCTTCTTGTTTATGGGCCCACATGGACAGTAAATGTGTTGCAGGCTAATGCACAAGTATATTTATATCTTGATGTTCTATTCACCAACTAGCCAGGTAGATAAGCTCTTATTTGCTGTTTCAGCAACGTTCCTGCTAGCAGGCTTGCTTGCTATAATCTCTCTCTCTATATAAAAATGTTTTTCCTGCAGGACGACAGAGTGATGTCATCACGTCACTCTACGTCCTGCCTGCCTCCTTTCTCCTTCCCCCTCCTCTTTCCCCAGTGCTCAGGAGCTGGGGCTGCTGTGCCCCAGCCTCCTCCCTCACTGGTGCTCAGGGGGAAGCTGGGGCTGCTGCGCTGCTGCCTTGGTCTCCCCACTCACAGCGGCTGGAAGGACAGAGCTGGGGCTGGTGAAGCCTCGGCCTGACACTCCCCCCTTCCCGTGGCTGGGGAGAGGGAACCAGGGCTGGCCCTCCCCAGTAGCCGGGGGGAAGAGAGCTGGGGCTGGCGCAGCCATGGCCTTCCTTGGTTGATAGTGGGGAAAGCTGGACCTGGTGCAGTCTTGACCCCCAACAGCCTGGGGTGGGTGGAGTGCCAGGGATGGCGTGGCCTAGGGGAGGGAGGAGAGATGGGGCTGGCATAGCCTTGGCCCTGCACAGTGGCTGGCGGTTGGGGAACCAGGGCTGGTCTGGCCTTGACACACACACATACCCCCGTTGGCTGCGTGGAGAGAGCCAGGGCTGACCTCCACTTGCAGCAGGGCGGGGAGGGGGAAAGGCCAGGGCTGCCATGCCTCAGCCTGGCTCTCCCCCAGTGGACAGGGGCAGAGCTGGGGCCACCTACCCCTAGAGAGAAGGGAGTTGGCAATTGTAGTGAGCAGGGAGGCGCAGCCCCCAATAAACAAACAAACACACACACACACACACACACACACACACACACACACACACACACACACACACACACACACACACACACACACGAAAGAAGTAAGAATACAGTCTAATTTGTTTTAAACATTCAAGTTTTAGAGTATGTATCCAGCTCTGTCCTGTAGGTTGGAAGTTTCCAAGCTAGCAATTTTAGCATAACCTCTGAAAAAAACGGACAACCCTTATGCTCTCCTCTTATTTGCTCAACTGACCACCTCCTAGAGTGAGGAAAAACAAATTAAAAACTCTTAGGTTGCTTACCTTCCTGCACTAATTCCCAACATGGAAAGCACAGAGAAGAAAAACATTCTAAAAGAGACTATCTGAATTTTCTTGCATCAATTTTCTATAATGGATCTCATACCTGATCTTGGAAATTAAGTCTTCATATCTCCCAGGGAGGTCAATGGGAATTGTGGTTTCTCAGCACCTCTCTGGACCATGCCCCTAGATTTGTACATGAGATGGATTTCACTTCCTGTGAGACTCTCTACAAAACCCCAAATGTCCCATTTAGAATTCTGAGAAATTCCAGGGTTGTGGTCTAGCCCAGAGGTCGGCAATCTATGACTCACTTAGGAGCCAGATATGGCTTGAGGCTCGAGCTCAGGCCCTCTTCTTCCTTCTCCCCTGCCCCCCCACTATGGGGAGTCTGTGCTGGAGATCCACATCGTACCCCTTACAAGATTGGAGCCAGCACCACCTTCCAGTGTGTGCATGTGGGGGAAAGCCTTGAGGCTCAGCGCTGGATCTGGCTTGTGGGGAAGTGAATGCGCAACTCCTCACCTCCTCACAGTAATGCGTGTACTTCTTTATCCACCCTACCTTCCCCCGTGTTCCGGGGATGCAGGACATGGGAGTTGTGTGGCTTCTTCCTTCCTGGTGATCACCAGAGAGAGGACACAGGAGCTGCGCTGGATGTGGGGGTGATGCACATTGAGTGTGCAGGCGCTTGGGGTGTGTGGCTAAAATAGTGGTGCAGGATCCTAACTTTGGGGATGAAGAGCGGCTGGATTTCCTAAAGGAACAGCACATGTACTTCTTCCAGTGCTGCCTGCAAATTCTATCAGAGAGATACCCCTGGAGACCAGCAGGTACCAGCCGAGCTGCTCCTGCCTCCTCCCCCCCTGGCCAGACACTCCCCCAGCACCCTACTCCTGACCCCACTTCCCTGGCGAGACACCCACCGGCACCCTGCTCCTGTCCCCTCCCCTTTGGACAGACACCCACCCACATCCTGGCCGTCTGGCTTCTGTGGGTGGGTATCCCCCACCCACACCCTGTTCCTGGCCTCTGCCCCGGGCCAGACAGCCACCAGAACCCTGCCCCTGGCCAAACATGCACCTGCACCCCGTTTCTGCCCCCTGGCCAGACACTCACCCCCAGCTTGCTCCTGCACTCTACCTCCCGCCCAAATTCTGCACCCCCATCCCTATCCCACTCACTGGCTGCCCTGTCCCACAAACTGGCCTCTCATTTTTGGCCCCACTCCAGAGCCTGGGAGGGGCCCATAAAATCCACTAACCCTGAAATCTCAGAAGAGTTAATCTGGCCTGAAGCCTTGAACCTTAGTCCTCCTGGCCCTTCGTCTCCCCTCCCCCGCCCTTCCCATGGGGCTGGAGTACCAGGGGAACGAGCTATCTCAGTTGGGGGCACGTCAGTGAGGATTGGGGTTTTTTGGAGGGGTGTTTTTTTTGCTTCTCTCTTGTGTGGTCCCCATCTGATTTTTCTGTGGGACAGTGGCCCTTGACCCAAAAAAGGTTCCCGACTCCTGCCATAAATAAATACAATGTTGAAACATTCTTGTTGGACATAATATTTTACTTTATTTAAAAATGAAGCCTAGCTAACAAGCCCCCAGTTGGGGCCCAGCCCCCATCTGGGTCACAGCCTTATAACACTCTTGCACCCTCCCACACACACCAACCAGGAGCCCATCATACACTTGAACCCCCTGCCCTGAGCCCCACATTCCCAAACTCCTGCCCCCCCTCCCCAGCCCCCGCCATAAGATTGACAGAAGACAGCCTGAATGCATGCATGAAGCTGGATCTGACCAGTTATGCTGTAAACTTCAAAGAAATGTGAGAGAGGATCCAGCAGCAGAAGTCCCATTAAATAAAGTCTGAGAGTGTGATGTTTCATTTATGCTATTATTAATCATTATGTCAATTATCAGTAATATTAAGTTGTATATTTTCAGTCATTCAAATGGGCATTCTTATACGGATCTTTGTTGACAACTTTGTTCTGAATTTTGATGTAGTTTGTCTCTTTGGCTTGAAAAAGTTGCTGACCCCCAGTCTACACATTTTCAGGTTCGAGACAAAATTTCTAATAACAGAAGCCTAAAATTAGACTCTGAATCTCTGTTTAGCCATCTAAAGAGTTTGGTATGATTTTCAAAACTACTGAGCAAGTAGGTGTCCCTGACATCAATTATATAAGTCTAGTTTGGATTCAACACTATTGTTTTAGGATTGAATAAGGATCTTAACTGGTTAATGCATTTCCCCTCTCTTGATATCCACGTCCACTGCTGTGAATGAGCCATTTACACCCTGATTTGATTAGCCTCAGTTATACAAGAACCCTTCTTCTTTTGTTGTCCTTGCAAATACCTCTGTAAACTCCAGTTCATTTGATGCACTGTGTTTTACCCACGAAAGTGTATGCCCTAGTAAATCTGTTAGTTTCAAAGGTGCCACAGGCCTCCTCATTTTATATTAATTAAGGTTATTTTTATAATTATTGTTTCAGGGTAGCCTACAGACTTCGCTGGTCCCTAGGCCCCAAAAGGGTGGGCCCTTAGGTGTGGCCTCAGCTTGCCTTTCAGCGGCATCTGGAATGTATGGGTTCAGGGCTCTGGCTCCTGCTCTTGATGCTGCAGCGGTAGCAGAGGCAGCTGGGAGCCCCTGGCCCTTTTCCCAACCCCATATCTCCTTCAACAGAAGGCCCAGTTGGTGTTATCCCGAGTATCCTGCCCATTGGTTTAACTGATATTGGCGTGCAGAGTTCATTCTTGAGCCGGATTTGGAAATACTATTTTGTGAACACCAAGAAAAGGAAAACAGAAGTTGTTACGTGAATTCATTGCAATGTGACGATGCTGCTTGTAAACATAGTAGTTTAGTTAGCCTTTTAAAAGCTTATGTAAATGGAGGAGCCCCATAATTTAAGGTGCGAGTCCAGAATCTGCTGTCAGTTAAACGAGTCTCAATCCAGAATAACTCAATTGATTTCAGGGGAGTTACTATAGATTTACTCTGATTTAATTAAGAGCTGAATTTGCCCCATTCTAGTATTACCTAAGGAGACAGACCTTACAAGAAAGATAGGTTTCTTATGGCTTAGGAGCTCCTCAGTGAAAATACTAGTTCCCACTTCCTAGTTTCCTGGAATGCCTCTCTACGGGTGCAGCCTTACAGAGAATTGTATTTGGAATTTTTCACTGTACTCCCTTGTGACCTAAAACCAGTATCTCAGTAACATTGCGCACACTGCCTCATTGTTGCAAAATATTTTCACAACAATCATTACTTAGGCAAGAATAGCATACATGTTTCTGTTTTAGGCCTCAGTCCTGCAAAAGGATCAGAACACACAGAAACTTTGGGTCCCTCTTTGCCGTCATGCTATTGCATTAGAAGTATTCATTTTTGGCTGCTCACAGAGAAGTTAATTTTTTAAGAAATGCTGAAAACCTTTAAGAGTAAAAGCTCCCCATCCCCCTTTTGATGAATTAGGGACAATTTTGTGTATTTCAGTCATGGCTCAAATCAGAAACATTTCTCTTTTTTCTGAAATGACTAATTTTCTTTATAGTCCACTGTTTTTATCAGCCAACCCACAACAACAGTTGTTTGGCACACACTGTAAGGCACAGGTTAAAGTGATCAGTATTCTGAAAGCTGCTAGATCTTTTTATGCTAATTTATAATACTAGAATTTTGTAGTCCTTTTATAATCAGCTCCTATAAAATGAAAGCAAGATGAGCAGACAACAGTATTAAATATGTATTTATGGAATAAAATGGAAAAACATATTAGGTTGTTTACATTGGTACTTAGATATAGTAATGCCTATCCAGTGTTTAGGCAAACAAATTCCAAATATTGTAATTATAATGCAATTATACTTCTTTGTTAAGAGCCCATCTGATTGCTTATTTTTCCAATGCTTTTTATACTCCAGATGAATTACGCAGTTCACTTGGAACTCTTGTGACTTCTAAACCTCCTACTTTGTCTTGTTACAACACACAACATGCACATTCTTTTTTCAATACTGACCTTTTATAGTAGCTGTAAGATGGCAATATGCAGTGGCTGTCAAAAGATTGTACCATTTGGTTAGTAGGGGCAATGTACACATATAATCTGCCACTCTCTATGGCTTCCTAATTACCTTGTAATTCAATACAGTCAAACAGTATAAATCTAACAAAATATCAAGATGCAAAAAAAGGCTTAGAAGTAAATACTATATTATCTTTCTAAGCATCTTATAGTTACATAAAAAGAATAAAACAAATGATTTTAGCTTGAGCAACTTCATTTTGTATTCCTGCTTTGTTTAGTTTCTGAAAGTTTTTACAGTATAGCTAAATTATAGCAAATTCTTAAACACTGTGCTATATTTTTAGAAAGGAATGAATCTCAGACATAAAAGACCACTTACTTTTAAATATTAACTTTTATGGTTTGGGGATTTAAACTTCCACTTAATACTTTCCATTTTTGATTTGATAAATTATATAGACATCAAAGTACAAGTTGGTGTAGAAGTAATCAGCCATAGGTAGGTGTTTATATAGGTACTAAAATATTTTTATAACTTAGAATTTATGTTTCTGAGATTATTGGAATAAAACTAGTTGGGAATTTAATTATCCTAATAGATGGCTATAAATATTAGCTCATGTCTGGAAAAATATATAAAGATACCCTGAATAGGAGACAGTTTTTCAAAGAATAATCATGGCCTGTGAGGGAAATGGGAAATTCACTCCCAGCATTCTCTGATCTGGCAAGGTCTTATCCCTCTCTCCAGAGAATGCTCAGGTCTCAGGGTTTTTAGAAAGAGCTAGATTTTTCCAGGAAGTGGTACCCACACACAGAGTTTTACCCAAGGGACGCTACTAAACATAGTATTCTTTTTGTCATGGTGAAATATAATCAGTTAGGAAGAAATACACATGCTGTGCTTGTTGTAAAGAGAGTCAAACACGTGAACCATATGGAGGTAATAATCAGGGTACTTGGTCCTATCATTATGGAAACAATAACCTGTCTCAAATGGACAGCCATTCCACAAATGTCAGAAGTAAGACTCAGATCTCTCCCTTCTCTACTGCTATCAGTAGCACTGTGATGCATCCGATAATGCTAAAAATAATTTTGCAGCTGAAGAGATACTAGCAACATCTCTGTATTTTTCTGTTTCTTCTTCTCTCAGTTATTTGTCATCTTCCGTGCATGAATGGTGGACAGTGCAGTTCTAGAGATAAATGCCAGTGCCCTCCTAATTATACTGGTAAACTCTGTCAGATCCCAGTGCTGAGTGCCAATACTCCAAAAGTTTACCATCAATCACAGCAGGCAAGCAAGACCATTGGATCACATGTCATCCACTCTACACATACTTTACCACTGACCATGCCTGGACAGCAAGGAGTAAAAGGTAACTTTTTTTTTCTGTCATGGATGCTTTTCCCTTTGAAGCTAGTTTTACTTTCTAATTGTGACTGTCAGACCAGTAATGATGATGACTGCCTACATGGTTTGAAGATAGATACCACAGGTTGACTCCATATCCTACCTGAATGATTGATTGGAGTAATCCATAGAGGATTGGAATGAATTTGATACGGTCATTTTACTTTAATTCGTGGTAGAATTTAGACCTTGATCACTGAAATAAAAAGGACGCCACATTCTTTCATATAACAGAATTCTCTCCTGCACATTGCATAGTTAGATTGCACCTGGGGATGGACAGAAGACATTGTTCCAGAACACAATCTGTAATTTCCTTGTGACTGGTAAAGTGGCAAACTATTAAGTTCTCACTCGTGTTGAACAGAGGGCAGTTGCCTTCCAACATAATTAAGTTGATGTTAAAATGAAAACAGAATCCATGTGTATCCTTACAACTTAACTTTCACTCTGTGAACTGTTGTACACATAATTCTTTTTTTTTTGTATGTGATCCTTTTAACTGACAGAAGCCATGGCATGGATCATAATTATCACTGTAGAAGTTTGAGAAACTTTCAGTTAAATACAACATTTCCAGTAAGGTAGATGAAATCACAGATAGTGCTGTGTAAACACTAATTAAGTATTTATTTAAAAACAAGATGAAGCTGAGAAGAAAACAAAGTAGCATGCCCATACTAAGAGATCAGAGCCTGCTACCTGCAACTGATACTTTGATGATGTGTCACATTATTTGATGAAGTATGAACTCAAAGGACTTTTTATCGGTCTGTGTTATCCATGTTATCGGTCTGTTTCTGTTTTTGTGGCAAGTCCCACAATTAAATTCCACAGTTCAGTAATTTAACACTAATTTTTGTTTGTTTGAATAACCAACCTATTTTTTACTGCAGCTGGTAACTTTTCCAGGTTGTTGCAACTGAATTAATAAATTTTTAAAAAAAAATTCTGGTGCGATTAGGTGAGCAGTTATTTTCGGAATTGCATTGCTAAAAACAGACCCAGGTTAATTGTATCTTTATGACAGGCATAATCTAACTTAATAACTCTATTATCAATACAGGCAATAGCTATGTAAGAAACACGAATAGTCATCTATTTAGAAATGTTCGAATTAAAAGGTCTTAAGCAGCATCTCCATTTTTCAGTATAACAGACCCTGTGGGGCTTCCACCCAATCCACTGGAAATCAGGTTATTTTACCAAACCCTATATTGGGCTGCCAAAATTGAATTTTCCTTTTGAACAAGAGGATCCAACTGCCATATACTTGTCGTCCTTGAGGCTTATTACTATGAGCACTCTGTTAAAGAAGAATAGCATTTGGCCATAGTTGTACTTCAGAGTTAATGTACAGGTCACAAGCTTGAAAAGTACAGGAAATTTCTTACTCATGTGAGGAATTTTCCTACCCCTTTGGAAGGAAGCCCCATGGTCATCATCAGTCCTGTTGCCTTTGCCTGCCATTTCTATGTCCAAGTGAGCACATTGAGCAATGGGGAGAGGAATGCTCCTTTTCTGGGTGAGAGGATGAAGTGTAAGAGATTGGCAGAAAGCAAAGTTTAGGATGTTACTGGACAGAAATCAAATATCTGGAGAAAGAAGGACTTGGGGACAAACACTACAACTTTCATCTTGATTTGTTACAGTCTTGAAAATTTGGCTGAACATCCCTAGCAGAGCTAGATGGATTTATAGAATCTGGCAAAGTGCATATATCGAGATCTGCCTAATAAGAATAGTTGAATCAGAAAGGAGCCACTATATAGGTTGAACCTCCATAGTAGGGGTGTAAGCAGCTAGTTGACTATCTGATAAGCATAAGCAGGCACTCCCCTTCTCACCCCGTGGTCCCCATGAGGCTTCCTTTTGAAATGTACAAGAGCCTTGCTGGGGCTCTTGTACATTTCAAAGGCTGAGGCACTGCAGGGAGCACCGGGCAAGTTAGGTATTCCCCGCTGGTCCTGCACTCCCTATGGGGCTTCCGCTTTTGAACTGTAGGAAGAGCTGGGCTTCCGCTGGGGCTTCCGCTTTTGAACTGTAGCAAGAGCTGGGCTCTTGCTACAGTTCAAAGGCAGAGGAGTCTTTATAGACTAATCAAATAATCAATGGAAATCCCATCGACTATTGGATTAGTTAATTCATCTAAATTTAACACCCCTACTCCTTAGTCAAGCACTTTCTGGTCCGGCAACTTTTGTGGTCCAGCATGATTTTAGTTAGCTAGCATTCCACTTATCATGGGTGTGGCCAAGTTTCCTGTGGTCCCATAATGTTTGTTTACAGCCAACTGTCCTGGCTGTCAGTGTTCTGTGCTGTACTGAGAGAGGCTGTTCTTACTAGTGACGGATGGCAGAACAAGGAGAAAGTCTCAAGCTACAGTGGGGGATGTCTAGGTTGGCTATTAGGAAAAACTATTTCACTAGGAGGGTGGTGAAGTACCGGAATGGGTTACCTGGGTGAGTGGGGGTGGAATCGCCATCCCTAGAGGTTTTTAAATCTCGGCTTGACAAAGCCCTGGCTGGGTTGATTTAGTTAGGATTGGTCCTGCTTAGGGCAAAGGGCTGGACTTGATGACTGCCTGCAGTCTCTTCCAACCCTATGATTCTATGTTATTTAGCTCTAATTTATCCCTAAATGTCTTCTAAGAGCCCAGTCTGCAGTGGAAATATTGATAATGCCACTAAACAATATTGGCCACTTGTGGTTCAGCACCGGTCAGGTCCTGAGGGTGCCACACTAAAGAGGTTCAACCTGTACTAGCTTGAAAAGAGTATCCAGTCAGTGCATTCATGTAAGTGAAACTGTTTTGTTTGCCAGAAATAGCCATGTTATGTTGTCTTCCTTATGTAATGCAAAATGACAGTCAAATAATTGTATCTGCTCCTAGTCAAAAGATTTTTCTGAGAACTTACCTTTTTTTCTTTTGGCAACATTTTCCTTTCCCCTGTGTATCTTGACTAAAACAGAACTCATATGTTATTAAGAACTTCTGACTTTCCGATACCAAGAGGGTATTTGAAAAGCAGTAAAGTCACGAAGGCATATTTGCTGGGTTCTCATCACCTAATTCCTGGGAACTCTGCCTACCCTAAAGCTGTGGATTTTCAAACGTAAAAATAAAATAAAATAAAAAAGCAGGGCAAAATTAAACTAGAAGGCTGCTTCTTTTAAGCGAGGTAGACTGGATACGCTGAAAATGCCTGTCACAGGGTACTCTAGAGAAAAAGAGGTAGAAAGGCAAGCATAATTTAATTACCTCCCAACTAAACTCCCCCTATCAGACTAAAATAACTAAGCCTTATGGGAATTAAAGAGTTTTAGCAAAGAAATGTTTACCCATCAAGAAGAGCAGCTGATTTTCTGTCTCCAGCAGATACAGCAAAGCAGGATCAGCTAAGGTCATTTATAGAGACAGCAGTGTCATAAGAAGTCTTTATGTTCTTAACTCCATATGATGGTTTGACAGGGGAATTGTACCCACTTGTCTGGCTGACCTTAGGAGTGCATTAGAGGAAAGTACATTTAACACATGCTGAAAATATCATCCTGGACGCAAAAACTAAATATTGAATTTTGAATGTGCTTTGGCAGCTTTCCTGTTTTTTTTTTCTAAATTGTGTTGAACTGAATGTATTAAATGCTTTTATTTAATAACCAAATGGATGTAAGGTTCATATACAGTAATTTGTCCCTGTTCATTCCAGTTTTCCTGTGTAAAACAAGCATTGTTTTACTTCACACTATATTGTATCCCATCTTCAGCAGTCATATACTATAACATTTATCCAACTCACCACCAATGCTTGCAGAGTTTAGCAAGGGTGGAACATAGAAATGTCTAGTTCTTGTTCACCTTCTCTTCCCCTTGGAAAGCTTTAGAGTTTTGCAGGCAATAGAATCCCTCTCCTCATAGGCTAAGCCCTTTTGATGCTCCTAAGTAATTGTTGGTAAGAGTATTCACCTTCTTTGATTTTTAACTCATAAAATGTAAGGAGACGAGTCTTTGTTAAAGTTGCTCTAACTGAATTCTTAAAGTGGCTTTAAGATTGAATTTAGAGATATACCATGATTTTATAAAAATCTCTCTTTATATAAAAAAGTTTTTCCTGCAGGACGACAGTGTGACGTCATCACGTCACTCTGTATCCTGCAGGCCATTCCACAGCCTCCCTGACCCAGACACTGTTCGGAGACTGGCAAAGTCGCCTGGCAGCCCGGCCTGAGCAGATTCCACCTCCTGAAAGGCTGTGGCCAGAGCTGAGCAGGCAGGACTCTTGGGATGGCCCAGGCTAGGCCATCCATCCAGGGCGTGGGTGCCGATCTGGATCAGCCTGCCGCAGGGAATAGGGCTGGGGCAGCGCCGCTGCCATTGCTCACAGAGGAAACTCCAGGTAGAGTCTCCAAGGAAGCTGGACCTGGGATGTTGGGGACATTCCCGGCAGCCAGAGGGCTTGAGGTGCTGCGTGGGATCAGGCCCACAGGGAAGCAGTGTGGGGTCTGATGACTAAAGGGAGACACTGGCTGCATGCTGGGCCAGCCCTGGTTGACTCCTGCTCAGGGGAAGCAACCACTGCACTGTGTCCCCTTCCAGCGGCTGGCTGTGGTGCACGACCACAAGCATGAGCTTTGGCTCGCTGCCCAGAGACGGGGGACGCAAGGCTGGGCTCCTTCAAAGCAGGACTCTCAGCCCCACGGCTCAGGGGGCTACTTCAGCTGGTGCAAGGCCTGGGGTGTGGCCCACTTGCGCCAGGAATGGAGGCGGGCTCCACATCCCTGGACACCCGCCACCATATCCTCTACTGTGCCCTGAAGTGGCCGCACCAGCGCTGAGGAAACTGTGGAAACTGCTGCTGCAATCCGGCAACCCCTGAGGCCCAGCAGAATTCGGAGCAGCTGCCAACACAGCCACGTGTGTGTGGGGGGGTGCCGCCTGCCTCTGCATGGTGGTGCCCAGAGACCCTCCTCATTGCATGGCTCCCTGGCCCCCTCTCTATCCTCCATGTGTGTCCTCAGACCCTTTCCTGCCCCCTCACAGACTCCCATCCCCCCTTCTCAACCTGGCATCCCAAAGGAACCCCCGCTCTCTGCCCCTCCCTCCAGCCTCTTTATCTGCCTCCTTTCCATTTCCCTTACCCACAGACATCTCCCTTTCCCACTTCACAGCACCTCAGCAGTGCCACCTTTGCTGCCCCTTCTCTCCAGGCAGCTGCCCAACTTCTGCTGTCTGAGCACCTGGAGTAGTGTCCCCTCCGCCCAAAATTCCTGCATGTGGGCCTGGTGCTGTTTCTTTGCTGGTTAGGTTGCCTTTTCATGGGAGGGCAGGGTGTGCGTAGGGAGTGAGGAAAGGGGATAAGAGTGTATGTAGGGATGGACGGTACGGTAAGGAGGAATGATGGGCGTGAGGGGGATATAGGAATGGAGGCAGGGGGATGGGCAGTGTGAAGGTGCAGAGGAGGAGGGGTTAGGGAAGGATAGGAGTGTAGGAATATGGAGGAAGGAGGTGGGAGTAGGGATCGGCAGTGTGTGGTGAAGAGGGATTAGGGAGGAGGATGGGTGGGTGTTGGAAAGGAGGTGGGGATAGGGATGGATGGAAGGGCTGGGGTTGGGGGATAGGAATGGAAGCAGAGGAATGGGGGTATAGGAATGGTGGACAGAGGTGGGGCTAGGAATGGAAGTGGGGGGGTCGGTGGACTCTGGGCCATGGACTATTTTATTTGTGGGTAGGGCAGGAACAGGATTGGCTGGTGATTGAAGGGCATGAGTGGGTGAGATGAGCTGAAAGTGTTCTGATAGAGGGGCCCGTCCAATGGTATGGTGGGCGGGAATGGAGAAGGGTGCTAGTGACTTAAGGCCATGGACAGTGCAGCTAGGCTCAGTGCAAGATTAACAGGCTCTCTGGCCACAGAAGTGACCAGCAAGCGGGGGGTGGGTGGGTTTGGCAAGTGTAGTGAACAGGGGGGCACAGCCCCCTAGAAATATTTAAAATAGATTAAGAACCCAAATCAGTAATGGGTTTGGGATTATGAGACCAGTTTAATGTCTGTGTAATTTCATTGAGTTTAATAGAGTTACTCCTGATTTGCACTGGAATAAGTGAGTGGAAGTTCTGAATATATGTGCACAGACTTAAAACTATAACTCAATTAAAAAACAAAGTATTTGAAATGCAGTGCCTCCTTATTTGACAAAGCCTTCATTCAGTGAAAGGAATGGTTCAGTGAAAGGAATGGAGTTTTTTAGATGATTGGGAGGTCATCAGTGGTTTCAGGGGCAAATTCAGGACTTGGCTGGTATTCCAAGGTGAAAATGATGAAATCTGATATTTTCTCTATGTTCCAAAGAGAGTGAATGGGTTTGAAAGAGCAAAATGTACTATGTATCCATAAATAACATAGTACAGTTTGAATTCTGGGACTTAGAATGGCAAATTTCTTTAAACGGTCTGACAACAAATATTGTCACACCAGCCAACAGGTCATCTATCTAACACAGTAGTGTCTAACATAGTTTTCTACGTGGACTTACTTTCCCATACAGAGAGTTTAAATTCTTTTCCATTGTAAACTCCACACTATACGCTCAAACTTTTTTCTCTATTTAGGATTTACATTTTTCATATTGCAGGATGTCATATATACATTTTAATTTAAACAGTGTTACTACAGTGTTGAAGATGTAAGGTTTAACATCTCTTCTTGCTTTTTTTGTTTTATTTTGTTTTCCAATTATTTTAGTGAAGTTCCCTCCTAATGTAGTGAATATCCATGTGAAACATCCCCCTGAGGCCTCAGTACAGTTCCATCAAGTTTCAAGAATAGACAGCACATCATCAGGACAGAAAGTAAAAGTACCCCAGCCAGGACATCCCCAAGTTTCATATCAAGGTGTTCCATATCACAAGCCCCAGAAAGGATATTCTGCCTTCCTACATCAGCAACCCATTCCTCATGTGTTTCCTGTTTCTGCTAAAACTCAGCTTGGGCGCTGTTTCCAAGAGACTACTGGGACACAGGTAAGAAATATTTACAAATAATTTTTGAAGCAAGAAACTTGAAAGAAATACTATACACCTAGGCGACCTGTGCCTTCAGGGACAGGAGGTGGCAGGGAGGGGATATATAGCGGCATTCCATCTAGCAATTAAAACGTTAATGGGTGCACAGGCCTGCATTGCACCTCCCAAGTGGTACCACAAATCCTCTATGATTATACAGCATGAAAATTTTCCATCGGTCAGTAAAGGACACCTCAACATTCTTTTGTCTCTAAAGTGCCACAGGCCTGCTTGTTGTTCTTTTTACCAAAAGAGATTTCACCTCACAGTGTCTGTAGGCCTTTCTTTTGCAAAACAGTGCTAGTAGTTCACACCTCTTGTTCCTCTGAGCTAGCAGTTTCACCGGCTGCACACCAGCCTCCATGAAATATTGTTTTCATATGATATATATGATGCTTTACTGGGTGCTTTTCAAAAATAAGAACAGGTGGTTTTCTCATCAAATGACTGCAGCTCCAGCAGGGTCCAGGGAGTCTCTTCAAAAGTTCACCTTGTTCTCTTCCTAAATAACTGTTTTCAGAAGGAGCAGTGGATTTGTCTACAATGCCCATTCTGTTCAGGCAACTGCCATCTCTTGGCCATTTTTTTCCTAGTCTGCAGCAGTAACATAGACCCTTGTGTGGGAATGTGTCCTGAAAGGCAATCATTAAGGTACCCAAAATTTTGTTCGATCTAAAATAAACAATCTTGCTTCCTCACCACCTACACATTCTTACTCATTAAGTCCAGTATTCTCTGTCAGACCGCACACAAATACATTATTTAGGCTGAGCACTATTATTGATACTTTTTATGCCTACTTTTGTGTTAATTTGAGAAATGTTAATGAAAATAGTGAAAAATGACGTGTATGTGTGTATATATATAAATTATTTATTTATTTATTTTGGAGAATGTTTTGCCAACCTGAAAAGGGTGAGAAATAAGGTTATAGGAGACGATGCTAGCAACATCTATAGCTAAGATTGCCTGATGCTTTCTATTATAAGACCCTGTTTTCAGTTACTTTTAACTTTGATTAACTTTGAGGTGAAATTTACCATGTTGTTGTCTGCTTCAGGTTGATTTTTTGGGGGGATGCTTTAGTAAAAACAGTTAATTTGTTCATTTCTCTTTGTTCAAGTTTCAGATTGAACATACATAGAATTTATTATAATAAAAATATATCCGCTTTCAAGTATACTTTGTGCATGGTTAGTTCCTGTGCAGTACACCAATTTGTCTCCTATTCAGTAGCCAGGTATTATTGGGCAATTATGAAGCTTGTTGTCTTGTTAATATAAACTTTCTCCCCCTTTCCCAGCTAGTCCTGTATTTCAGTCAGCAGTAGGTGTTTGTGCTTAATCTTGCTTGATGTTTAGTTTGTAAGGTGTGCTATGAATTAGAATGTGAGAGCTGTGTACCCAACATCACACTGGCCATGCACTAAGGTGATTGATTGGGAACATTTCACAAAGTGTGTTGATAAGAAAGTATCAAGTGCAAGAAATAAATTTGCTTATCTTGGTGGAACAAGTCATCTAAGAATCATTTGCAGCATCTATCCTGTATCTTTCACTCCAGATCTCAGACAGATTCATGTCTGACTTTATATTTAGCAGACATTTCTTCTTACCACTGTGGGCAACTAAACTGAATTACGCTTTGGTAGAAGACTTTTCAGTGAATGCTTCTCCAACAAAAAAAGGGGTGGGGAAGGAAGAGAACATTGCTTTTTACTTACTTCTGCACAAAGGAAGTGAAGATGCAGACACTGATGTAGAACAGTGGTGGGCAATATGTGGCCCAGGAGTCACATGCGGTGCCCTTCAGGATTCTCTGTGGCCTATGAGACATTTTGTTTGTTACCCACGCTTCAGGTTGCCAGAGTCTGCTGGTTTCTGGTCACTGGTTTCTGGTCACTTTTTTCCTAATGATATTACTAAAGTAACACACATGTAAAGCATGCACATGTGACGTGAGGTGCCCTCATTGCACAGAGCACTGACCGTAAGAGCTGTGTGCTCCCTCTGCATCCAAAGTGCTACTACCGTCCAGTTGGTGCACAGTGCTCTTTTTAGGCACACACACACTTAGCAAAACTGCCCAATCCTGGCATACTGTCTTGGTTACAACAGTCTTCAGCCCATGAAGATGAGGGAGGGACATTCATGCAGCCCATTCACTAGCCTAGGTTGCCCATTGCTTCTGTAGAAGCTGAGATAGGAGGAAAAAATGGACGAAAAAATGAGTGCCATTAGATTTGGTGTATCGTTTTAGGAAAATTCTTAAGTTTAGCTTAGAGAAGGGCTTATAGACCAAAATCATTTTTTATTTATTCGTGCTGTCCTGCTCTGTAGCACTGTAAGGAGGAGAAACATGCCCTACATTATTGTCTGATCATCAGATTTACTCCTCTGTTAACATGGTTTATTACTAAGGCCACATCTATACTTACCCAAAAGTTCAAATCAAGATACGCAACTCTAGCTATGTTCATTTTGTAGCTGGAGTTGACATACCTCGAGTGAAACTTTGATGCAGTTCCCAAAGTGGGAGGTCGACAGGAAAAATGCTCCCAACGACTTCCGTTGCTCCTTGCAAGGGGTAGGAGTACTGGTGCCAATGGGGGCACCCTTAGCTTTCAATGTAGCAGGTCATTACTAGGCCCACTGAATCAAACACCAAAAGATTGATCTCCGGAGCACTGATCCACAGGTAAGTATAGACGTGGCCTAAGTGCCAGAAATACAATAGGAAAGTGCAGACCTGGAGCATAGGCAATTATTCTCAGACTGTTTAAGGGCTTGCTGTCCTTGTGGAATGCTATGGTTGTGCTCGGGTTACGGATGTTAAGGTCTAGTCGACTAGTCAATTCCCTCCCCCCCTTGCTGCAAAGGGGAGGGGAACAAGGGGGACTTCAAAGTGGCGTTCAAAGGGGCAGCGCTATACAGCTGATCCCTGACTCAGCTGTGCGGCGCTGCCCCTTTGAAATGCTGCCTGGGCGTTTGAAAGAGACAGTGCGGCACAGCTGAGCTGGGGACCAGCTGTGTGGTTGCCTCTTTGAAATCATGAGGCGGCGTTCAAAGGGGCAGTGCCGCACAGCTGAGCCCAGGATCAGTTGTGTGGCTCCGGCGAGGCATTTCTGTGGAACCCGGGATCAGCTCGGAAGTCCCCAACTGATCCCAGGTTCTGCTGAAATGCTGCACGGAGCCTGAGTCTCCAGCTCTGTGCGGCATTTCAAATCGGCAGCACAGTATGGAGCCTAGGGTTAGCAGGGGACTTTGAGTCCCCTGCTGACCCCGGGCTCCATGAGGATGCTTCCGCTTTGAAATGCACAAGAGCCCGTGCTGGGGACTCTTGTACATTTCAAAGATAGCACACCCATGCAGCCCGGAGTCAGTGGCACTTCCGGCTGGCCCCGGGCTGCATGTGGAGTTCCGCATTCCTCCTTTGAAATGTACAAGAGCCCTCTTTGGGGCTCTTGTACATTTCAAAGGAAGAATGCAGAAGTGCCTATTGATTAGTCAGTTAACAGCTACTTAACATCCCCAGCCCTTGCAAATTAGGGCCACATTCTATCTGTAGCAGTTGGAGTGGAGGGCATAAGAAGTTTGCTTGTGATGTCTGCACTAAGGGCTGGGTAGAATTACAGAGAAGAGAGCACAGGAATTTCCCTATTCTTTGAATAGTGTACAGAGGGAATACATAGTGTTATGGTGTCTTATCCACCACCCAATGGGGGATAACAAGGTGCACTTCTTGCAAACTCACCCTGCATGATTGTGGGCTACAAGAGGCATTCTGCTTCTGAGAGGCGTATGCTTCTCAGTATTCCCTCTGAAATAATACATCTCTGCACTACTCCTGCATGTGGTCTTCAGACTGAGCTATTTCCTAGTTCTCCCAAACTGTATGCATACTTTTAGTGCCAACCTTGGGGAAAAGCCTAATAAAGTCTGAGAGTACCTTTTTTCTCAAATAATGTAATGTATGGCTCAACTTTCAAAGGAGCCAAAAGCAGGTACTAGGAACTACCATAAATGTGTTAGGCTGAAAAAGGTCTGGAATCTAAAAGGAGTCATTTATTTTTTATTAGTTCAATACTAGCAGGAGTTACCCGGCATTGCTTGGGAAAGTGGAGGAACAAAATTTAGAAAAACGGTAGTCCATTATTGTGTTTTTAATGGTAGAAAAGTTGCACTGAGTTCTATAGGGATTAAAATATATTTTAAAAAAGTATAAAACAACCAATTTTATGTTATCATAAAAAACTTTATTGTAAACTATATTTTTTGTGTCATTATTCTTAACAAATATGTACAAATTTTTTCCACTTCCAACTCTTGAACATGCAACTTAGAGTTGTCCATGTGAAAAGCAAGATGTCTTCAAATCAATTCCAACTACTTTAAGTGACTGTCCTTGCGCTTTGTCCATATACATTGTTGAAATATTAGTTGATATTACTGAGGAGAGGAGCCTGAAGGGAAGGAGGGGGAAGGGAGCCGTGTGCCTGCTGCCAGCACCCGAGCCTGCCCTCCGCTGGCCTTAGTGAGTAACTGGCCCAACCGCTTCCCCTGGGAAGCCGCTTGTCCCCGCACTGCCAAGCTCCATGCAGCCCTTGGGAGAGGCGTCGGTCTCTCATCTCTTACCTCTCACAGTCCCTTAAAACCTTCTCCTGGATGGCAGGTTATCCCTCTGCCGGCCTTAGTGAGTGACTGTCCCCACCACTTCCCCCGGGAAGCCGCTTGTCCCCGCACTGCCAAGCTCCGTGCAGCCCCGGGAGAGGCATCGGTCTCTCATCTCTTCCCTCCCACTGTACTTTAAAACCTTCTCCTGGATGAAAGGTTATCCCATGCAAAGTTTGGTTGTGGTAGCTCTTATAGTGTCCAAGGGTATGTCTACACTACCACACTAATTCGAACTAGGGTAGTTAATGTAGGCAACCGAAGTTGCAAATGAAGCCCAGGATTTAAATATCCCAGGTTTCATTTGCATCTTGCCGGGCGCCGCCATTTTTAAAGCCCCGGTAGTTCGGACTCCTTGCCCGCGAGGAGTAACGGTAGTTCGGATTAGAGAGCCTAATCCGAACTACCTACTCCGTGCCGCGTGTAGCTGCGGGCACGGAGTCCAAACTACCGGGACGCGCTTGGGCTGGTCTGCAGGGAGACGGGGAGCAAAGCCTTGGAGCACGCCCGCAGCGGGACAGCCCAGGCGCGCCGCAGCTGTCCCGCTGCGGGCGTGCTCCAAGGCTTTGCTCCCCGTCTCCCTGCAGATCAGGGAGATGGGGAGCAGCTTTTCTCGCCCCGGAGGACGGGGGCGGCGGACCGCGGCGCATCTGGGAGTCCCGCCGCTCCCGTCCTCCGGGGCGAGAAAAGTCCCGTTCGTAACTGCGGATCCAACATAAGTCGGATCCGCGTAACTCGGGGACTGCCTGTAGTTATGCAACATACGCATATGTGCAACCTTAACTCAGACATGTCCTAAATGTCTGAGTCTAACTGTGCAAAATAAGACTAATTTTTGGTAGAATTTATGCAAAGTTACTGAATTTGTCCAAACCAATTAAAATCTTTTCTCTCCTTATTTGATTCTGATATTCTGTCTTTCCACCTTTAACCTAAACAGCTGATCTCCCAGACACAGGCCAGCGATTCTTGTCACTCTATTTTCTTTGTACCCCTCCCAGGGTTCTTTCCCCTCAGCCCAGCACATTCTGGACCACCTTAGCTTTGTTGATATCTCTTTTATGGATCTCAGTTACCAATGTCAGTCTTCATTAAGCCTAGATTGGCAGCTGTTGTCAAATCCCAAGCATCCTGGCCTTACCCAGATCAGAGATATCCAGAATGTATTTTTCACGTTTAACTTGAGAGCATGCCTAGTGCCTGCAAAAGGACTGGTGCATATTTGATTAAACCAGGGGGATTTCCATGTCTTCTCTGATTAACAAGTTATAGTCCAGCTTCTTGAATAAGATGTTGGCTTTATTAAATCACAACCAGTTTCTGGAGGGGTAAGCATCTGTGATGTAAAAAAAATAAACAACTCCCACCAAATGACACTCCAAATTACAACAACAAAATCCAAATGATTTTCCTGTTTAGATGAAAGGAAAGGCAGGAGCCCTCATATAAAGGTCAGAGAAAAAAGACTAGCAGATTCGGAAAGAATAAAAAATGGTGACAGTTCCCATGATTCAGAGTGATATTTTTAGGTAAATATTGTTTTACTGTGAATTTTAGTGCCCTGATTATTGGGAAGAGGAGACAAAGGTGGTCTGATGGCACCCGTATAAATAGGATTATTATTACAATATATTAACATGTTTAGAGAAATTGTTTATGTTCTAGCTGACTGATTTTTTTGGGGAAAAAAGGGTTCCTCTATCCCACTGCCTTTCATTACTCATAATAAATAAAAACCAATATTAAGAAGCAAGAAGGAGAAGTTGGCTGTTGCATAATTGATTAAAGCATGTAGAATTTCCATCTCTTCTCTGATTAACAAATTATAGTCTAGCCTCTTGAATAAGATTTTTTTGAATGTTTGTTTTATTAAATCACAATCAATTTCTGATGGGGTAAGCATCTGTCATTTAAAAAAAGAACACACTCAAGCACATGACAGTGTTTTTGGTACTGTACTGGTTATCCATTAAGTATGGTGTGGAATTTATAGTTGTGTTTTTGACCTATAAAGCCTTGAACTGCCTATCTGAAAGTCTGTCCCTCTTTGCATACCATACTGCTATAAGCAATGTTATAGCTGATTTGATCTCAAGATATTAGTGAGCCAAGGTGGGTGAGGTAATAATGTTTTATTAGACAACCAACTTCTGCAGGTAAGAGAGACAAGCTTTTGAGCTTATACAGCATTCTTCCTCATGTCCGGGAAAATTGCCGAGGTCTAGTGCATGTTACAAACCTATACTAGCATAATTATGTCACTCAGAGATGTGAAAAATCCACTCTCTTGTATGATGTAATTATACTAACCTAACCTCTCCCTCCTCCTCCCCGGTGTAGAGGGAGCTTCTCCCATCAACATGGCTTCCACCTTTATGGGAGGTGGATTAACTGTGCCAGTAAGAGAAGTTCACCCATTGGGACTTCACTAAAATACTACATTGGCTGTAAAGACAAGGCCTCAGACCATCACAGCTAAATACAACATAGAACAGATTCAAAAGCTGTGTATGGGACACTTCCAGCCCACTCAGTTATCCTCATTAGCACTGGCATACAATTGACAGGCCCTTTTTTGTCTCTCTCCCCTCTTCTTTTTCTGTTGTAAATTTTGGGGACCCCCTTTTTTTCCACTCCAACTCATCTGAAGAAGTGGGTATTGCCCACGAAAGCTCTTGATACTATATTTATTTTTGGTAGTCTCTAAGGGTATGTCTACACTACAGCACTAATTCGAACTAACTTAATTCAAATTAGTTAATTTGAACTAAGCTAATTCGAACTAGTGCATCTAGACCTAAAAACTAGTTCGAATTAGCGTTTTGCTAATTCAAACTAGCATGTCCACATTGAGTGAACCCTGAACCAAGGTTAAGAATGGCCGGAAACAGTGCTGGCAGGTCATCAGATTAGGACTTAGAGCGTGGAGCTGCTGTCTCAGGCTAGCCGAGGGCTGTGGTTAAAGGGACCCGACCCCCACCCCGGACAGACAGTTCTCAGGGGTTCCCCACTCGCTTGTCTAACTTGATGAGGGACAGCAAAGCAATCCTGGCTTGGAGTGCCCTGAATGTCCACACTGGGCACATCACAGCACTCGGTCATCAGCCCAGCTGCACTTGCCGCAGGCTGCCATCCGGGGGGGGGGGGTGTCAATCGGGAGGCTGCAGGAGAGCTTCCACCCCGAGGAGCCCGCAGAGCCACCCCAGTCCTCCCCATCGGGGGCTCATACCCTATTCCTCCCTCACCTCCTTCCACTTATCCCTCCCAAGCCCCCCTTCCTGATGTACAAAATAAAGGACACGTGTGTTCAAAAACAGAAACTCTCTTTATTGAACAAAACTCGGGGAGACTGGGAAAAGGAGGTGGGAGAGGGGAAGAGAGAGGGTGGGAGAGGGGAGGGCAACTAAAATGAACAGGGGTTTGGAACAGGTCCCATATGAAGAGAGGCTAAAGAGACTGGGACTTTTCAGCTTAGAAAAGAGGAGACTGAGGGGGGATATGATAGAGGTCTATAAAAGCACGAGTGGTGTGGAGAGGGTGCATAAAGAAAAGTTCTTCATTAGTTCCCATAATAGAAGGACTAGAGGACATCAAATGAAATGAATGGGTAGCAGGCTTCAAACTAATAACAGAAAGTTCTTCTTCACAAAGCAAATAGTAAACCTGTGGAACTCCTTGCTGCAGGAGGTTGTGAAGGCTAGAACTAGAACAGAGTTTAAAGAGAAGTTAGATAAATTCATGGAGGCTGGGTCCATGGAGTGCTATTAGCCAGGGGATAGAAATGGTGTCCCTGGCCTCTGTTTTGGAAGGCTGGAGATGGATGGCACAAGACAAATGGTTTGGTCATTGTTTTCGGTCCATCCCCTCCGGAGTAGCTGGTGTTGGCCGCTGTCAGCAGACAGGCTACTGGGCTAGATGGACCTTTGGTCTGACCCAGCACGGCTGTTCTAAGCTCAGGGCTCAGGGTCGGGGGTCTCACTGGACCACCTTGATTTTCATGCAAATCTGCTCCTGGGTGGCCAGGCTGGCAGCTATCCTGCCCTAGATGGCCACTTTCCTGTGCCTAGTGCGGAGGTCGTGGATGAGGTCCACGATCTCCGCACTAGACAAGGCGGGTGCCCGCCACTTGCGGCCCCGAGCAGGCTCCTGGGAGCCACCAGCCTGGTCCCGGGAAGAGGCGGAGGGCTGGGTGGCAGCGGGTGGCTAGTTCGTGCCGTGCCAGGTGCAGGGTCTGCTGGCTGGGTGCTGGCAGGCTTGCACCTGGCACGGGCACCGTAGCCAGACCGTGCCCCTTTAAGGGCTCCGGGGCTGGGAGGGGGGCAGAAGAGTTTCCCTGGTGGTGCCCAGAGTGGCCACCAGGGAAAGCTGGGGAGGGCTAGCCTCCTACTAGTTCAAATTAAGTGGCTACACAGCCCTTAATTTGAACTACTTAATTCGAACTAGGCGTTAGTCCTCGTAGAATGAGGTTTACCTAGTTCGAATTAAGCGCTCCGCTAGTTTGAATTAAGTTCGAACTAGCGGTTTGTATGTGTAGCACCTATCAAAGTTAATTGGAACTAACGTCTGTTAGTTCGAATTAATTTTGTAGTGTAGACATACCCTAAGGTGCCACAGGACTACTTGTTTTTATAGAACGGAGTGTTTAGTATAAATTGTTAACACATGTTTCCAAGGGACCATTCAAGCTGAAGTGGCCCATTAACATCCTTGTAGTCATAGGGAGAAAAGGAAGGGGAGGATGTGCAGCAGCTGGTGGGAGGTTATAGTGGGTTATAGATTGTTGTAATAAACCATAAATCAAATATCTCTATTCAATCCATGATTTTGAATATCCAGCAAAGTTATTAATTTAAGTTCTGATGCTTTTCTTTTGAAAGTGTTGTGCAGGTTTTATTTGATGCTATAGAGTCATCACTTTGTGAAGTGTTCACCCAGGGGTGATATAGAGTGTTTTTGTCTTTTATCCTTTTCCATCATGTTCATTCAAGAGCCAGTGGTTGGTTTCATCCACATAGTTGTTAGTGGGTCTTTTAGTGCATTGGATGCAGCACACCATGTTGTGATAGGCATCTGTGGGACCCATAGATCAGTTATAACTGAGATCAGCAAGAGTGCCTGAGCTGGAATTCTTTACTGTAATAATCAACTTGATCATTGTAATTTTAAAATAAAATAAGAAGCATATAGAACAGGGGTGGGTAAGAGGCGGCTACTGGGCTGGATCCAGCCCACTTGTTACCTCGCTGATACTCTTACTACAGAGCAGCTGCAGCCTCTTTGAACAGCAGGCTGCTAATTGCTATGCAGTGTGGGCAGGGAAGAGAAAACTTTGTGCTCTGTCCCTGCCCCCTAACAAAATTCCTCAGCTCTCATTGGCCAGTGTCCAGACAATAGGAGCTGAGAAATTTTGCTGAAGGCAGGGGCAATGAATGTAGCTTCCTCCCTCCCACTCTCCCCTTGCTTGGATTGAGGTGGCCCTCACTTTTTAGATATTAGATTAAGCAAAGTATAGAAGTATAGAATAAACAGAATAAACAGACTCTGGATTTAGCAAAGTATAAAAGTATAGAATAAACAGACACTGACAGTTCAGAAAATTTAGAAGTTGGCAAAGTTCAGAGGATGTATTATGAACCTGTCACGGCAAAACTGTATGCACGTGCTTACCTCTATTCACATTAATAGCTCCATTGACCTTTTGCATAAAATTAAGCACATGCAGAAGTGTTTGGAGGAACTTGATTCAAGTCACTAACATGTTTTTCCCAATTGCAAGTATTAAATAAAGCACAAAACGGATCTCAATTTGTGATCAGGACAGCAAAGTATATTGATGGTTATTAGTGAATAAACGAATCCACTTATAGTACCTTTATGTAAATGGTGCATGATACGGTTGTAGATGTATCAGGGATTGGCATGGAAATATAACCATAGTAATGTGCCATTTTGTACAGACATTTCCAATGGAAGTGAAAGAATATAGATTTTCATTGCTCAACAGTTATAGCAAATATCTGCCATATTGTAATTTGACAAATTCTTAAAAAAAATAAAATAAAAAAAATAAAGTAAAATCAGATGTTTCACACATTAGTACTTTTTTCAGGGCACTTTTAAAAACTTTTTTTGGTTGCAAGTAGTCTTAAAAATACCATCTCATAATATAAAATAGTTGTCTGGAATTCCTTGAGGCTCATGGTTTGGCTTCAGAAGCTTTTAAACAAATAGACTGTCAGAAAATCAGTGTGGATCCATTTAAAGGATATAATACCTTATCCACAATAGATTCTTTGCTAAATCAATGCCCTGAAATATCAGAGGATTAAAATTGTATCAGATACCCAAACCACCAAACATAGTTTTAATGACTCAAATAGAAGAAAGACGGATTATTTTTACTTGCCTATAAAGAATGTTCTGCTTAAGCCAAAACAAATTCTTTTACAAGTCCTTATAGAAAGTCTGGAAGTATTTAAGAGTTTCTCTACTCTTTTTATGAAACAATGCCTGTTACTGAGCCATGTTCTATTGGCCGATATTCTTTTTAACAAGCTGTCATCCAGATATCCAGTAGATTGGTCATTATATCAGTAATATGATTCAGTAAATTTGGGGGTATATTACAGTGCTATCCATTTGGGTGAAGGAAAGATTAATAGTTCAATGTCTATGCCTGTTGAAATGTTTTTAGAATGCTTGACAGTATGTCTGTTCACTTTGGAGTTTTTGCATTAATGGCCTGTAAAAGATAGTTTTCAAGCTGAATTCTGAAATTATTAGTTATTCCTTGGTTTGAGCACCTGTGGATTTCAGCCATAGTCAATCAGTATTAATGGTGATATTGTGACTTGTAAGTAAAACCCCACAAAAGGGAGTTGCAAGGGTTCACAAGGCAATGGAGTCTTGAGAAGCATCCTGATGATTCCAGACCAGAATACTTTGGTTATGTCTACACTGCATGGCTATTTCTACACAAGCCGCCTGTTATTTCAAAATATTTTTTGAAATAATAGGCGCGCTATTTCAGCATCCCGGTAACCCTTGTTCTATGAGGGTTAAGGGATATCTTGAAATTGTCTTTTGAAATTTGGTGCTGTGTAGATGCGCCAAATTTCAAAATAAGTTATTTTGAAATAGATTTGAAATAAGATATGCAATTTCTATTGTATCTTATTTCGAGTTTGGGGTGCTGTGTAGACGCACCCTTTGTGATTGGTGTGGGACTTCTTGCCAGATTAGGATCTCTACCACCCTTTTAAAGGAGGTCCATCTATTCCTTGGGGTAGCGGGAGGCAGAGGGATGTATAGAGGGTGTGGTCTTGCTGTCTCTCCAGTTCTTTTGTGGAGTTTGTCACTGGCAGCAGCACCTAGCGCATGCAAAGACTGGGATTGTGGCTGAAATGGAGCAAGAGTGATGTGGCTCTTTTGGCCTCTACTGCCCAGCATAGTTTAAACCTACAGGGGGGATAGCATGCACTTTCTTTAATAAGTGATAGACACATTAAAAATAAACGTGTTAAAAAGTATCTGTTTTAAAACATCATGAAAGTTGATGCCCGATTAATGGGAACTATTCAAGGCACAGTGTGCACATTAAAGGCTTGCCACTTAAATTAGGGCAGAGCTGTACCGAAAGAAGTGGCAAATGGGAAATTCCTGTGGATTTCCCCAGAACACCCTCCCCTATCTATTGTTTGCATCTCAGAATGCCGGATAGAATAAGATGAAGAATGAGCTGCAGAGGAGCAGATACTTATGAGGAGGGTGTGCTTTCCAGCCGAAGCTTGTACTGCATTGAAATGGAGCTTCACTCCTCTGAGGCTGATTGTCTGTGAAAGAGGAGACCCTTTCTATGGCTGGCTGGAAAGCAGGGCACGCAGTGGCATGAGGATTGGAAAGATTGGAAGCACTATGTTGGAGGAAGCTGGGAAATCAAAGCTCATAAGCCAAGAGTAAACTCCTGCCTATGTTAGAAACACTGACTGGGTACCATCTCCCCGTGCTGCACATGTCTTAAACCAGCGATGGGCATTCCAGGCTGGTGAGTGGGCCACATGAGTGGCCTTCCTTTATCTCAGTGGGCCTTAAGATTGAAATCAGTCGTGCATTAACCATGACACCCAGAATAAGGTGAAACATATTAATTCATGGCATGCTGAATATTTCAAAACACGTAGAAATGGTTTAAGCATTCATATATTAATATAACTGTCATTAACTTCAAATAATAATAATAATAAAAACATTTACACTTACTTTGCAATATCAAATCCCTGTCTGGCTTTTTCCCACTTCCTCTCCCAAGTGTGTCTCATTCCTGTTCCTCCCTGTCCCTCACAGATCTTCCAGAGCACCATGAATTGGCTGATTCGCACCCCATCCCTGCTCTTCCCTCTTCCTCTCTGATCTTGAACGCCACAAATCAGCTGGTGATCCGGAAGTGCTGGGAGGGGAGGGGAAGAAGTAGATAAGTGTGGTGTTCCCAGTGTGCTAGATGAGCTGCCTGCATTGACCCCCATAGGCCACAGATTCCCCACCATTGTCCTCAACTATGCAGATCTGAAGTATCATTTATGTGGAACTAAGGAGCCCCACATAGCTTCCTTTGATGTCCAGCTCGGATGGATGCTAATCAAATTATTGCTGATTCTGAAGGCTTCAGTTAATCATAGATGTGATGGGTTCAGGATCTTAAATCATTGCCAGTATTTATTGATAGAACTGTAAACCTCAGTTGCCAGATGACTCAGAATTTGGAATCCTTATTCTTGTTCATGGTTTTTATGTGGAAATGTGAAACCCTTATGATCACAAGAGATTGTGTTGTGCAGTACAGTGCAAATGCTCCAGCACCACACGTAAACTAAGAGTGAGTTTCACCTTTTAAAAAAATCCTTATATTTTGTTGAAACTGCCCTTCCTAACAGAGTGTCTGATCTGGATGCCAAGTCAAGAGAGTAGTGCTGTATACAGGTGTGAATAGAATTCCTTGTAAATGTTTAGGGTTATACTTGAAGAAAATAGTATGAAAGCAGTTTAGTTGTGTGAGCTCTAAGACTTGGGGCAATTATGGGTAAGGTACAGCAAGTTTCAGGACTTTAACAGGGTTCAAAAAAGAGCTGGATAAATCCACGGAGGATAGGTCCATTAATGTTTAATAGCCAGCATGGGTAGGAATGGGGCCCCTAGCCTCTGTTTGTCAGAGGCTGTGAATGAGTGACAGGGGAGTGAAAACTTGATGATTCCCTGTTCTGTTCATTCCCTCTGGGATACCTGGCATTAGCCACTGTCAGAAGACAGGTTACTGAGCTAGATGGGCCTTTGGTATGACCCACTATGACTGTTATGTTCAGTACATAATTTTACCCTCTGAGAGAGGTATTGGGGAGACATGGTGCCCCCCGCCCCTTACACTGATCCCTCTGATAGTCACAAAAAATCTGAAAGGATTTCTGAAAATCTTGACCCTATTTAAATAAAAGCCTAATATCCTTTTAACATGTAAGGTTAAGTCTAATATCCCCAGGATTGCAGGTGGCTTAGGGGTAAAATCCTAGCCTCATTAAAGTCGATGGGAGTTTTGTTTTATCACTGTCCTTCAACTGAACATTTGAAGTGTATTTTCTCCAGAAGCAGATGACATCTAGTTTCTGAGTACAATAGATGCACCAACTAGGAGAACAGTCTTAAAAAAGATCAGGGCTTGTAGGTGTTACCCTCAGACATTCTTGTAACAGGTAGTAATGTTGGAGGGCTGTATTCTCCCATCTAGACTAACTAATCCTGAAAGCATTCAGAAGAGAAAATTTCTAGTTTTTTGCTAGTGACATTTCCAAGTAATTCCACAATTCTTAACTTTTAGGCTGTTTTATTGGTGTGGAGCTCACCTACTTTGGCTTGCAGAGAATGGTACAGAATGTCACAAATTTCATGTTGCAGAATTATTTTGCTCCTAATTGATACTCTTTAAGTACACAGCAGATGTACAAAACTTTCTGCGTCCATTCTCTAGGGAGAAAATCCATTTTGCTTTCCTTTGCTTTGCAAAAATGAAAAAATATCAAACAATCAAGGAGGTAAATTTAAGTTTGGCTATTGTTAAACTGTTAACAGATTTACTAATATAGGGTACTTGTTCAAAATAAAACACGATTTGCAATAAATGAGAATTTTGCCTCAGCAAAGACTGAAAAACTAGGCCCATTATTTGTGTGATTGAAGAGTCACAAATAAAAATAGATAGGCATTCATTTTTCCCCAGTCAACTTGCTTATGTTAAATTATCTTTCAGTTTACAAATACTAAAATCTTTCAATATAATTTGACAATTTCAGTAACAGGTCATAGAAGTAGGCACATCTTAACAGTGAGTTGTGATCCTAGGGGTATTTGTATTTTAAAAATGAAATAGGAAATTACATTACAGAAATCATGATAATACTTTTTTGTTCCTTTCTTTAAAAAGAATAATGGGAAAGGTATTTGAAATGATTTATATACTTTTTGAAAAAGTACAGGGACAGATTTTTATAATGAAAAATGTAAGGAGTTACTGCCAATGAAGAATTACTAGCTTGGAAATATATTCACTCATTTCAGTGACTGGGTTTTGTTCCAAAAGTTGAAGGGGAAAAAGAATACTGATGCAAAATGTTTTAAAACTGAATCTGCTCATCCCCACGTTGAGTACTAGCCCAAGGCCAGTGAACTATTTAAGTTCCACTGAGGAGTTGAATGAGTCTTCAGTGGGCTTCTGCAAATGGGTGAGTTTTACCCAAGGGCTGCGTCTAGACTGGCAAGTTTTTGCGCAAAAACTTGCCAGCTGTCTATATTGGCCGCTTGAATTTGTGCAAGAACACTGACGATCTAATGTATGATTGCCAGTGTTCTTGTGCAAATACACTGACGCTCCCGCTCGGGAAAAAGCCCTCTTATGCAGATGTTTTTGTGCAAGAGGGCCAGTGTAGACAGGCAAGGACCTTTTTGCGCAAGAAAGCCCCGATGGCGAAAATGGCTACCGGAGCTTTCTTGTGCAAAATCGCGTCTAGACTGGCCACGGATGCTTTTGCGCAAAAGCACTTTTTGCGCAAAAGCATCCATGCCAATCTAGACACTCTTTTGTGCAAATGCTTTTAACGGAAAAACTTTTCCGTTAAAAGCATTTGCTCAAAATCATGCCAGTCTAGATGCAGCCAAGATGATTATGTAATACAGCAGAATTCTAGAGGTGAACATCTTAGAGTAACACTAACCTGAATGTTCTTTACTTATTTATTTCAGTGTGGCAAAGCACTCCCTGGCCTATCAAAACAAGAAGACTGCTGTGGAACTGTGGGTACTTCCTGGGGTTTTAACAAATGTCACAAATGTCCCAAGAAGCCATGTAAGTGTGATTTCATTATTGTTTTCTGCATCACTTCACTTATTTGTGGTCTAAGTAGCATTTCTTTTAAAGAAAATGTAACATATATTTCAAAGGAACTCCATTGGTTGATAGAAGAGAGGTGACAGAAGCTGCATTCCCTTCCTCATTTCAGTGACAACAAAGTAGATGTTTTATTTTTCTCCTTCTTGTACTGAGGTAGTGATACTTCACCATATTTTTTCAATGTAGGGACATAATTATATTGAATCATCTTGCATTGCCTAGCTGGACTTACTTTTTTTTAAAGTTTGCATTGAAATGTTATATGTTAGAGGCATCAGTTCCTACTTAGAGAAAATGCCATGACATCTTGAGACCTTGATGAATTTTTGAGTTTTAATGCCAAAGCTTTCCAGGCTCTAAAATAGCAGTTACATTTTTTAACTCTATTGATCAAATGCTGTCTATACAATTAAGGTATTATGAAGACTCTCTCGGTATTTTTGCCCCAACTTGACATAATATAAAAATATAGTAATGTAAAATAGTGAAAGATAGCTATGAAAAGATTCTCCCGAAAGCTAAACATAATCTGTTGAAACATGTCATAAATTTAATGCTAATTATTAAAGTGATATAATATATTAGTATATATAGATCTACTAATCCTCAGTAGATCTCTAAGCTGTTTACAAAAAAAATCCTTGTCCCCATTTTGCAGATGGGGAAACTGACACAAAGAGAAGCTAAAGTGACTTGCCCAAGGCTATCCAGTTAGCCAGTAGCAATGCAATGACTAAAAAGCTGGTCTCTTGAATCTCAGTTCCGTGCTATATTCACTAGGGCACACTCCTAGTTATCAACATGGGGTACTTAACACCAGGAAATGTACTGATAGTTTTGTATAGTGCACCATATCTTTATCCATGAATCTAGTGATGCTTTATATAAAAATTCTCAAAGGAAAAAATCTTGTGTCATATTATGATTGGCCCTTTTACAGGCAGCCCAAAGGCTCTGATGGAGCATTTTTGTCAGGAGTATTTTTTATGGTCCAGAAGGGGAATCTACAAAAGTTTTTACTGACTCAGTCTGGCACAGTGATTTATGAGGCAGTGTGTTTTGTTTCCCAGAGTCTCCTAATCTTGTGATTTGCTTCCACATAGGGCACTCATTGGGTGTCTTTAAGAACATAAGAATGGCCAGACTGGGTCAGACCAAAGGTCCATCTAGCCCAGTTACCTGTCTGCCAACAGTGGCCAGTGCCAAGTGCCCCAGAGGGAATGAACAGAACAGGTAACCGTGAAGTGAACCATTCCCTGTTGCTCATTCCCAGCTTCTGGCAAACAGAGGCTAGCTGACACCATCCCTGTCCATCATGGCTAATGACCATTGAGGGACCTGTCTCCTTTCCTAATTCTTTTTTGGACCCTGTTATAGTTTTGACCTCCACAACATCCTCTGGCAATGAGTTCCTCAGGTTTACTGTGTGTTATGTGTCCTTTATCTTGTTTGTTTTAAACCTGCTGCCTATTAATTTTATTTGGTGACCCCTAGATCTTATGTTATGAGAAGGAGTAAATAATACTTCCTTATTTACTTTCAGGCATATGTGCCAAATTGTGCTTCATAGTTGCACCAAAGCCTTAAATTTCTATTGAGCAAACTTTTCCAAAGAATAAATGTAACAGCGTATGATGGGATTTTGTAAAAATATATTGTATATATCTGAGGGTCTGAAATGCACCAGATATTCTCATATTGTGATGAAGGTAAGAATTTTTCAGTGGTTGAGAATAGGCATAACCACGTACTATGTAGGATTAAAGAATTTACCATTTGAAACAGAGAAATAAAGAGACTGGAACATATATGTAAATAGAATAACAGATATGAAATATTAATATTTAAGTCTTCACATTGGTATTATGGTGCAAAAGGGTTGGTTTCTTTAAGAGGCAGAGGAAGAGAAGGACACACACAATGTTGTGATTTTTGGCAGTGGTAGCATGGAGAAATTACCCAAGTGAGTAATGGGTGTGGAGTTTGTAAATATATGATGTATTCATATGTTCTTCATTCACACACCCACATCCACCTACACCCTTTCTGTAGATTTTTTTTTAAGCTTCAAATGCTGACTTTTTTCTTATGAAGCTGAGCAAACTGACTTATCCTAAAAACTGCCAATACAGATTAAGAGAAAATCAAATAAACTGCTAACAGTTTGACATTTAAATTGTATCAGTGCCTTCCGTTGACTCATTCACAGGATGCATATTCAGGGTCATGTTATTCCCATGTTATTCATTTTGACAGTTTTCCTTTGCTGAGTTGGTATTGCTCTCCAAACTGTAGTCAACTTGAAAGAAAATAGACTTTCTGTGGTGGCTTTCTCTTTTTTATTTTTGTTCTCGGTGATCTCTACTTGTGACTAAATGTTTTTGAGCAGTTACATTTAGCATTTGTCTGCAAGACCCCCCAGTTCAGCAAAAGCATTCAAGCATTTGCTGAAATTATACTAGTTTTGCCCTCTCTTTTTTTATTTCCCTGTTCAGTAAAGCACTTAAGCATGTGCTTAATTTTAGGCACGTTCTTAAATCCTGTTGACTTCATACTTAAGTACTTTGCTGAATCAACTTTACAGCCCTTCAACATATATACACCTTGGCTTGAAACAGTTTTTTGTGGATTGTATGCCTACAGGCTTAATAATGATGAAAATAGAAACAAGTTTTCTGCCCAAATTCTTTTTTTTACAAGAGATTCTTTGAATCAAATTGTACGGTGTTGTATTACAAGTGGAAGCTGATATCCATACAGAATGCTTGTCAATTAATATATGCTAAATGAGCATCAGAGAAATTTAGAAGTTTATCTCCCTTATTTCTCAATTGTGAGCAATCCAACACGCCCTATACTCCACTGTGAGAACTATCCGTGGGAAGCAGTGATGCTGAAAAAGATTTGGGGTCATGGTAAATCATCAGCTGAACATGAGTTTCCAGTATTGATGTGAAAAGAACTAATATGATCCTGGAATGCATAAATGGGGGGAATCTCAAGTGGGATTTGAAAAGAGGTGGGTTTTCCTCTGTATTTGGTATTAATGCAGCCACTGCTGGAATATGGTGTCCAGTTTTGATGTCCTCAGTTTAAGAATGTTGATAAATTGGAAAGGGTTCTGAGAGAAGATACGAGAATGATTAAAGAATTAGAGAACATGATTTTTAGTGATAAACTCAAGAAGCTCAGTCTATGTAGCTTAACACCAAGAAGGTTAAGTAGTGCTTAATTACATCTGTAAGCGTACATTGGCTCTTTAGCAGAGAAAAGTATAACATTGATTCAATGCATGGAAGTTGAAGCTAGCACATTCAACCTAGAAAGAAGCTAGACACATTGGAGGAAAGAAACAATGAATAGAAATAAAATAATTCATTTGCTGAAGACTTTCTGGTTTGGCTAAAGTAAATTTGTTTTGCATTGATATTCTTTATAATTCACATTTGATAATCTATAATTGATAACCAATAAATGACAGTCTTTTACAACTCAAAGATTAAAAAGATAAAGAATACGTCTGTTAAGCCTTTTTTATAATTGTGGTTGCACTTTTTATAAAAATAAAATATTTATGTTCAAATTTATTATGGTGGGAGCTGCAACAACTGCCGTAGTTAAGGTTGCATTCAGGTATCTATTTTAACCCTGATTTCAGTAGCTCACACATTTCTAAAATAGTTATATTCCAGACTAACATTATCCAGCATGGCCACTTCCTGAAAATGATATTTGTCAGTAGTTTAAGTGAGGATGAGTCAGTCATTTTTGAAAATGAGTAGATGAAACAAAAAGTTTCCTAAGGGCTTGTGCCACGTCAGAGTGTGAAAGTCCTGGAGTGGGGCTTAGCATGCAGACGCAATATCCAGATGGGTCCTTGCCATGTGGCAAGCTGGTGTGCCAAGATTTATACATTTGGCCAGTTAACTGCTAGTTAACTCCTGAAAGGGGTGGGGGTGGTGCTCAGCATGATGGCTGACTCAGCACCCAGAAATGTGGGGTTTATAAAGGTCAGCCTGTGCCTGAGCTGGCACAGAGTACCCACCCTCCTTCCCTATTCAGGTGATAAATATACCAGGTTATTGGTTATATCTGCTGTGGGCATTATGCTAGCCACTCTGTGAGGGGGGCTAGGAAGGAATTTTTCCCTTTCTAGCTTATTGGCTAGGTACAGTTGTTTTTTTTCCCTCACAGCAGGTTCAGGTGGGTTCTGTTCATGCAGGACATGAAGGGTGGTAGGCTGTATGTTGCAATTCAATATGTACATGTAGAGAGGATGTTCAGTGCTGATACACTATAAAAGACGGCATACAGTAATAGATAAATGGCTTGGGGAAAGGACTTGAGGAGAGGTGCTTGGTAATTGAGTGAGCTGAGAGTAGTTGGGGGGGGAACCTCTTATGAAAGGGAAGCCAACTCTCCCATCATTATAGTCACCCTTACCCCTTCTACGAGGGAGGTGGTTGGTAAGGTGCTGGCAGTGGATTTTCTGGAGGGACCTGGATGGAGAATGGGGGAGTTGGCTGAAGCCCACCCCACCCACTGTGGGGATTTTAAGGTCCCAGCAATAGATCTGAGACATTGTTAGAAAAGGATGGGGAGCTAGTAAAAGCATTCTCCTCTCCACCAACTCTGATTAATAATGTATCTATTCTGTACATGTTATCTCCCAAGTAATCCCAGGCATCTGATGGCTGATTAAATCCATATCAAATGTCTCCTCGCCTTCTTTCAACTTAGTCAGACAATGTATTATCCACAAAGTGGTATTTGATTGAGTAATTAAAAATTATATTAATGCATACTGTACACAGAAAGAGACAATTACATGTAGAACTAATTTTGGCATTTCCTGACTTTTAAGTGCTTAACTATATGCATCTTTAAAATGTAAATGTTGATTTTTGATAGAATTATATAGTAACTTGACTGTGGGTGCTTTCCATATAAATATGTCATACATTGTGATAACTAACCTATAATTTTCCTTTTTTCCCCAGCTTACCCTGGATATACCCAAATGGTGGAATGTCCCCAAGGTTACAAGAGGATTAATGCTACCTTTTGTCAAGGTAAGATATTGGTCAATTGTTCAGCTGTTTTGAGTAAATCTTTTGGGCTAAATTAATCCCTGTCCTAGTTCCATTGATTACAGTGATGTTACATGGATGGCTCATTGGTTGTTCTTGGGAGAAACTAGAGTGCCCGAGTCAAAAATATCATCAGCTGTCTAGCATAGCTTACTGTAAAGCAAACAGCTGTTTGTTTATACCCTTACTGGTCTTTTATGACATGTGTAGATGCCGTTGTACAATTTTATTCTGTTTTTTTTCTGAGAAATGTCAGTTTCATACTTCTTTTCTTTTGCTGAAGGAGGTTAGTCCATCTTTCCTGATGCTGCAGGAGCTTGGGTGGGGGCTAAGAGGGGAGAATAGGAAGGCAAAGGATTCCTTTCCCTACCTTCAGTAGAATTATGCCTGATTTACTCTGATGTGAGAGCAGAATCAGGCCCCATCGTTCAAGCAGCTCTTAAATATTTGTATATATATATTGTATATGCAAATATAATCAACAGGAAATATAAATAGAAACCACGCTAGACGGAAGTGGCGATACAAGCTAGCTTTCTAAAGCCGTTATTGGCATTGAGTTAAATTCTGACAGTGACACAAGGCAGGACCCTACAGAAACTCAGGACCTTCACTACAAACTCAAACCCCAAACGTAGGCTTCCTTTCTGAGCTAGAACTGGCCAGCTCAGCCAACCGTGTCACCATCACAGCAAGCAGAGAAGTGACCTCAGATAGAAGCTCCCTCCCTTCATTTTTGTGTAACCATGTGTTCCTCTGTAGTGGGTGAACTACGGCCCTAAGGAGGCCTCTCCTGTGCCACATGAGCAGGCTTTGTATTGGGCACTAACTCACCACACTCTTGCAGGGTATCGTGCTCAGCTATGCCCTAGGATCTGCACCACACCATGATCAAGCCTTTAATAAGGCAGATGCATTCAAATTGGAAAGCTAGGAAATAATTTGACTGTAATTAGATATTTCCTGTTTCCTCAGTGGATATTTTTAATAGAATCTTCACTTTGATTTTTAGGTTTTCCAATACAGAGAAAGCTTTGTTATCTGGCACTCTTTTAACCATAAAACTTTGTTAACTTGCATTGTCCCAAGCCACAATACCGCTGTGTCTTCAGGCATGTGCGCCTGACTCCCACCGGTCCACCACGTGTTCTGGGATTTCTGACAGCCATCAATGCTGGCTGACGTCATCAGCAGGTGCTTCCTTCCCTCTCGGCTTCCCTTGAGCTACCGGGAGCCAGACCTGCCAGTAGGAGGGTGGAGGCAGAAAAATAAACTTTGTTATCTGGCACAATCAATTAATCAGCAACCCCTATCCCCCAAGGGTGTCCCAAAGCTTTCACTGTATTTGCATTTCTCTGAGAAAGCTTTTAATATTTTTATACAGAATTTTTTGTTTTGAACTTTCCCCAGTCCTTTCCTGAAGCTTCTTTCAACTTTAATTTCAGATTAAACAAGCTTTATTTTTGTCTAATAATATGTTGTTTAAGTCAAAACACAGTATACAGTAAAACTCCGATGGCCCGGCATCTGACAGTCCGGCACTCCTGATGATCTGGCACCATCAGGAACCCGGAAGTGCTCCAGGCAGCTGGACCATTGGAGCTGCTCTGCCCTCAGCTTCCCCTATACAGCCGCTGCTAAAACTGACCAGCGGCTGAATCAGGGAAGCTGGAGGCAGAGCAGCTGGGGTGCTGCCGGGTAGGTCCCCTAGCGCTGCCCCTTGGGGCTGTGGACCAACCGGGCAGCACCCCAGGTGTCCTCGATTCAGCCACTGCTGAAACTGACCAGCGGCTGACTCCAGGAAGCCCAAGGCAGAGCTGCTCTGCCCCGGGCTTCCTGGAATCAGCCGCTGATCAGTTTCAGCAGCAGCTGACTTGAGGACACCTGGGGTAGAGCAGCTGGGGTGCTGCCAGGTTGGTCCCCTCAGCACCGAGGTACAGCACTGCGGGGACCAACCCGGCAGCACCCCAGCTGCTCTGCCCCAGGTGTCCCCAAGTCAGACGCTGCTGATACTGACCAGCGGCTGACTCCAGGAAGCCCGGGGCAGAGCTGCTCTGCCCCGGGCTTCCTGGAGTCAGCTGCTGGTCAATTTCAGCAGTGGCTGACTTGGGGACGCCTGGGGCAGAGCAGCTGGGGTGCTGCTGGGTTGGTCCAGTAGCGCCGCACCTCGGCACCGTGGGACCAACCCGGCAGCCCCCAAGGTGCTCTACCCCAGGCGTCCCGATTCAGTCGCTGCTGAAACTGACCAGGGCTGACTCCAGGAAGCCCGGGGCAGAGCTGCTCTGCCTCGGGCTTCCTGGAGTCAGCCGCTGATCAGTATCAGCAGCGTCTGACTTGGGGACACCTGGGGCAGAGCAGCTGGGGTGCTGCTGGGTTGGTCCAGTAGCGCCGAGGAGCGGTGCTGCGGGACCAACCCAGCAGCACCCCTGCTGCTCTGCCCCGGGCGTCCCCAAGAGCAGCTGGGGTACTGCTGGGTTGATCTCGCCGCGCCAAGGGTCGGCGCTACTGGACCAACCCGGCAGCACTCCAGCTTCTCTGCCCCAGGCGTCTCCAATTCAGTTTCAGCAGCGGCTGAATCAGGGACTCCTGGGGCAGAGCCGGACTATCGGAAGGGGGGGCTATGAGGAGTCTGGGGTGGCATCCACCCCCCTACCCCAGGCCCCTCATAGCCCCTCCTTCCGATAGTCCGGCATATCTGATAATCCGGCACCCCCTGGGTCCCAAAGGTGCCGGATTATCGGAAGTTTACTGTACATTTCTCCTGTCCACAGACACATAATTGCATGCTGTCAATGTGAAGATTTTTTTTTTAAATTTGTGCTTAGTGGGTAACCAAAACTTGGTGTCATTATGGTGTTATGTTGGTGTAGAAGTTCAGGTTGAACAATTCCAGTCAAAGCAGTTCCTTGCTTAATGTATGTTACAAGAACAAATAGAGTACATGCCTTAAGTTAGACTCTCTTAAGTCATCTTTCAGAGAATATCAACTCATAATATTGTCCTGTTGCAAAAACAAACTGTTTTGCAGGAAATGATTGATTTAAAATGCATTTCAATTTTTTTATTTGTGTTGTAAAATCAAACAAATCTTCACTACATCTCACTTTGCACAATGCACACACATACAATGATTTACTTTGAAAATCGAAAGCTTTTTGATTTAGTTATTTTCAGTGTTGTCATGACTACCACTTGTAGAGGAGAATTTCCAAATTTTGTTCGGTCAAAATGGGCAGTTTGGGCTGCAGAAAGGATTATTTTGTTGTTGGCTTCTCTGGCTGTGTAAAAAAGGCATTTGCATTACAGATCCTGTTGCCTTTGGAATGCTGAACAAAAGGGTAGAAGGATGTAGCTATAGGGATATAGCTATATTGCCATGCAGTAAAACAGAGAAAGAAGCATAGAGAGTAGTTGTAAGTGGGCAGGGAAGAAAGAGGAAAGGGAAGCATGAATTATAGACCCCAAAATATGGTGTTGGCCTGTGGGTATAAAGGCCATTCATGAGTGTTTTCAATGCCACAGAGACAGGAAGTTGTTAAGAAACATTTTGAGGGAAGAAAAGATAAGTGGAGAGGAAACGGGTTAACTGTTATCAAAAGACACACACAGGAATTTTAGGAGATGGAGGTCATTTTACTGAACAGGAAACTTTTGATTACACAAGCATAAAGGAGCATATAGCAACCAGCCAAGTAAAGAAATGGTCATTCCAAAGCTGCTTTGAAAAGCAACAAGCATAAACTTCAAAAACTGCTGCTTCTGTCACTGGGTGATGTGAACCCACTCTCTAAATTTCTCTGTTGGATGTTTTGGTGGATGTGCAGTCCAATTCCTGACATACAAGCACTGTGCATGTCCCTTGCACTGGATGAGGTTTAGAGGCATCATATGTGTCAGATGACTGGAACCACTAGAAAAGGAAGATGATGGGAATGCCAGGAGCCTTCAGTCTGACCTACGAGGGCAGGAGTGGATTCCCATTGGAGAAAGATAGGACACAGTAATAGGAGGAGACAGAGGAAGATGGCGGGAAAAGATGTTGCATGATGGCTACAACTTCCTAATGGGGAACTTGGGTAGAAATTAGGGAGATGAGGGCAAGGCACATTGAAGCCAAGTCTCTTGTCAGATGTGCAAGTAGAACGTATTTAGTAGCAAGGATGTTCCTAACCATTTCCAGGACATTATCTGACTGGCTTGGTTTGTCCATGTGACAGTATAATCATTCTAGATATTAGCTACCAGGGTTCTCAGCGTCCATAAAAAGACAGGACCAACTCAGTACTGTGGCTAGCTCAACATCATCCCCATCTTTCTGAGTATGGCAGTCTCCCACTGGCCCTGTGCTCCCTGTTTTTGAAATATACAAGAGTTCCAGAGGGGGCTCTTGTACATTTCAAAAGCAAAGTGCACGCGGGGAGCATGTGGTCAGCGGGGGACTCAACCAGTGTGTGATCAAGTCTCTTCTTACAGAGAGCTCCCTTTATGAAGTTTGGCCAGCCTGTCTGCCCTTTTCCCCTTTGCCGTGTGCTTATATGCACTTGCCTTGTTAATAGGCTAATTAGCTAGCTACCTGGCCCCAATCTGATTTAGTTATCAGGCATTCTTCTCCTTAATCAGGTCCTCACCAATGGCCTGACTGATTAAATGTAACTGGTTCGGTTGCTGATTACCAGCTCTCTGTCACCAGACACGTGAGGAGATTTTCTGGGACTACCCCTTTCTGAAAACGTTGCTGTCCATGTGTCATACATGGGTAGAAGGGACCAACACTTTTCCAGAGTGAGAAATGGGGGAATATATTTTCAGATTCCTTTCTGCAGCCAAATGACTCTCTGAAAATGGGTATCATGTTCACGACAGCCAAGAGAAAGAGAGCACTTTTCTCTCAAAGAGCGCTCAGCTCTCACTTCCTTTGAAAATTCGGGCCTAGCCATCTAATTAATATTGTATTCTGCATTGTTTTTACAGTCAAAAGTCTTTTCTGTTTACAAAGCCTATGTAGTAATAGCGTGATTAATAACCAGACACTGATTATTTCTTTTCAGCTGAGCGAACTAATGTAATGAAAAAACTCCCTTCTTATATGTGTAACAATAACAAACAACCACCTGTGTGCACATTAATAAGAACAGTTTTCTATAATTGCTATCAAACTGTTTTTTTCCTTAGTTAGTCAGTAATTATCTTTTTGATGGGATGTTTTATAACATATACACACATGAAAAAGCTAAAGCTGCCATAAAACCGAAAGATTATGAAATTGTTAGAATTTTATATTTTTTAGTACAACACACATGCAACTCTAATTTCTGTCTGACCCATTTTAGTTGGATTTGGAATTGTATTTATTGTTCTATCACGATGATGATGGCTTTTTTGGAAAAATGAATTTAAAAAACAGCTGGTGAAAGGTTGGGTTCTCTCTGTCAAGAGAAGAGACTTTTCCCAGTAGAATTCTTAAAAAGTGTAATCTTAAAGAACTTCGAAATTACCTGATTATTTGTTATTTTTCAGTGGAGTAGAAAATTGATTATGCCCTGGCTCTAGTCCTGCAGACATTTACTCATATGTTTAACTTTAAGCTAATGCACAATCCCATTGGTCTTAATGTGTTTAAAGTTAAGTATATGCATGAGAATGCACAGTCTAATTAATGGGCCAAGTTCTACAATAATAGGCATAGTTCTAAACTTCAGGATTTATCCCAGTGATTTCGGAGTGGTGATGATGGTTATCCACAGGAATTTAAAGGCAGATTTTCCTCATTCTCAGTACAATATTATCTTAGAGTTCCATTCTTTCAGAAGTACAGGTATTTGTTCTATGGCCAGTATGTCACATTGCTTAGTCATTAATTTAACAAAACTATTTTAAAAGCTTCTTTTTCAATAGTCATCACTAAAAGGCCCATATAAACCACTTTGGTATCTATGGTAACAGTGTTTTCAATGTTTAAAATAGAAAATAACTTTGATATCGCCAATACTATTTTATGGTAACTGTTACCAATTATTGTTCTGTTGTTATTTGTTAGAATAGTTATTACATATTCTAAATGTTTCATGAGTTAATGGATGTCCCAGATCACACAGAACTTCATAAATTATCACAAATGCTTAGAATTTCATTCAGATGCAAATTGGAAGCTTGTGCAGTATGTGACTCAATATTCACAATGTACCAACTACTCACCCTCTGATAATAAGGCTCCTTTAAGGTGTCTCAAGATGGGCACTTAAAAAATTGAGCACTTGGAATCACTAATCATTTCTGAAAATTTTCACTCACTGAGTTTTTTGGGTATGTTTACACTTGCACCCTCTTTCGAGAGAGGGATGCAAGTGAAGACATTCGAAATTGCAAATGAAGCCGGGATTTAAATATCCCATGCTTCATTTGCATAATCACGTTATGGCACTTTTTAGAAATAACAGTTGTGGTTAAGACATGGTTATTTCGAGAGAAAACCCTTTTCTCAAAATAACCCTTAGTCGTCAAAATTTCCTTATTCCTTATTTTCCTCTCGAAATAACTGCGTCTTAACAGCATCTGTTATTTCGAAATAGTGCTATTTCGAAATACTGCCATAACGCAATTATGCAAATGAAGTGTGGGATATTTATTTCCCAGCTTCATTTGCAATTTCGAATGTCTTCATTTGTATTCCTCTCTCAAAAGAGGGTGCAAGTGTAGACATACCCTTTGATGGTGGCTGTTGGTTGCTGAATTGTGGGTCATCTGTTGTCTGATGTCATCATGTTAATTTTTAATTTAGTTGTGGAAGAGATTTAAATTCACCTGCAGGTTTTGATTATGAATTGATGACTTTGTAAATAAATACTAATAAGTATATCCTCAGAAATAGGGTTGGTTTTTAGATTGAGAAGTGGGACTCCAGATAGTATGCTTCAGCACAAGTTCCATCTTGTGGGCACAGATGAAATGACTTTTGCTGCTGGGTTTTCTGATAGACATGAAATGACTAGAATGGACAACTGAGACTGTTAGTAAACATTTTAAAATTATATTATAATACCTATGCTTGCAACTGAAGCTAAAACAGGGGGGTGACAGCACATGCCTTCAATGGAACGTTTGGAACCACGCGCCTGGACCATTCACAGCTGCTCTGCACACAGGCCCCAGTGCCTGGGTCGGGGGGAACCGTGTGGCTCCAGTGAGACCCAGGGCATTATCCTTCCCCCTCCCCCACTCTGTGGGAGGGAAAGGGCATTGGGTTAGAGCGGGGGACTGAGGTTGCCTGGCTCTGAGGGAGGGATGGGGCATTGTATTAGAGCAGGGAGGCTGGGGGTGCCTGGTTCTGGGGGAGGCGAGGGGCATTAGGTTAGAGTAGGGAATTGGGCGTTAAAATTTCTGGCTTCTTTCCTTTCCTGTAGGTAGACAGGGGGTCTGTTGGTTAGATTTGGGGGTTCCAGTTTCTGCTCTGTGAGGACTGTGGGAGCTGGTGCTTGGTGGGGCGGGCAGGGGAAAGGAAGGGATTCTGGGATTTCTGGGAAAGGAAGCAGGATTCTTGGGTTTCTTTTCCCACTTCTCCCCTCGGTGCCTTTAACTTCACATTGATTGTACTTATATTTCAGTAAATATTGTATTGTCAGTTTTTGTTTGATTTGTTAAAATTGTGAAGCCAAAACAAAAAAGTAATCAATATAATGGTCTTCTGTTGATATGTGTTTTAGTAGTTAAATTCCTGGACTGTCATTGCTCATTAAAAGTGCTGTCATATGGGTGGAAATAGGGTAAATATTGCATTTTATTAATATCAGCAGAACTGACTTAAATGGGGCCTGCGTGTTGTGTAGTCTTGCCTTAATCTATGTATTCATGTTCATCCATGTGAAATAATCTATTTGCATATATTTGCATAACTTTTGCATATATGTGTGTTTGTGTGTGTGTGTGTGTGTATGCGCGCGTGCAACCACACTTAAGTTTTGGCCCTTGGCATGTGCTGTAAATATCATTGTGGCCCCCGGGGCTTCCAAAATTGAGTAGCTTTGCAATAGACCATGAGTGGGAAATTCATATGCAGGTCCAACATGGCCTGTTCTGCTGATGGGGTTTCCTGCCTATAGATTTCTTCGCGGAACACCAGAATACCAAGTGCCCCCAATGTTGCTTCAGGGCGGGGATAGGATCTGGATCACTGTGCCATGCTTTCCTTATCACATGAGATGCTTGCCAATACTATGCTTTTCTTCTGATTCTGTTCACTTCCAGGATCCTCTGAAAGATTGAGTTGGATGGTGCTTGGGTTGATAGCACCAGCATGGCCAGACAGACTTGGTTTCCCTATCTTTATCAGAGGTCTCCTTGACCTCCTTTACCCCCTTCAGAACTGTCCAGATCTCCTCTCAGAACAGAGTTAATTTTCTCCATCCTCAGCCGGAAACGCTACATCTAATAGTCAAGTATCAGAGGGGTAGCCGTGTTAGTCTGAATCTGCAAAAGCGGCGAGGAGTCCTTGGCACCTTATAGACTAACTGAGGTGTAGGAGCATAAGCTTTCGTGGGCAAAGACCCACTTCGTCAGATGCATGTAGTGGAAATTTCCAAAGGCAGGTATAAATATGCAGGCCAGAATCAGAAGTGGGCCTCATCCTCCTTGATTGGATCCACCTCGTCGTCTCCAGCCTGATTCTGGCCTGCATATTTATACCTGCCTCTGGAAATTTCCACTACATGCATCTGACGAAGTGGGTCTTTGCCCACAAAAGCTTGTGCTCCTACACCTCAGTTAGTCTATAAGGTGCCACAGGACTCCTCACCGCTTTTACATCTAACAGTGTGGTTCCTCTGCGGTTCGCAGAAGCAGAGAAAGTATGCTCACAACAAGTAAAGAATATCTTACTCCACAGTAGACAACAGGCCACTCGTAATACTTACCTCTATAAATAGAAGTGATTTATATCCCAGTGTGTGAGTAACAGGATCCAACCATTTGCCACACCTCTGCATATGAACCTCAACTACATCCTACATCTGAAACAACAAGACCTGTCAGTTTCCTCTCTCTGAGTACACCTAGCTGTGCTTGCAGCGTTTCATCCTCCGATTGACGAGTTCTCAATATTTGCACATCCTATTTCAAAAAGACCCCTTAAAGGATTGCTTTACCTTAATTGCATAGACCTCTCGCCCCCACCTGAGACTTGGAGTTAGTACTCCACACACTAACCAGACCACTGTTTGAACCCTTGGCCAAATGCACGCTTTTGCTATTAATGGAAAAGACAGTGTTTATAGTAGCAATCACATTGGCAAGGCGAGTTAGTGAGATTGCTGTGAGAGTGGCAACACTGCCCTACATTGTAATTCATAAAGACAAAGTCATACTCTGACCCCATCCCTAATCTTGCCTACAGTCTGCTCCACCTTCCACATTAATGAGCCTGTCCTCCCTACCTTTTACCTACATACCCTGGATGTCTGGAGGGTATTATCCTTCTATATCAGCTGGACACAACTCTTTCATGAATCACAGCCGTTATTCATTTCAGTTGCTGAGCACTCTTGGAGAACCCACTATTATCACAATGTATTTTTAAGTTGATAACGTCTTGCATTATCCAGTCCTACTCCTTCCAAAGTAGACCACTCCCTGCCCCCCCACAGGGCTCATTCCACATGAGCTGTGGCTGCATCAACAGCCTTCTTCAAGGGAGTCCCACTTACGGACATCTGTTGCGCAGCCACATGGTCATTCAGCCACACTTTCATGAGACACTACAAAATCTCCACATGAATGGAGACAAGTTTATTGCCAATGCGGTACATTCATCTGCTCATAAGTGTTCATCTGAAGCCAGCCTACCATTTATTGGGTAGTGTGGCGGGGCTAGCCAGCCCCACACTGAACAAGGGGGCGGAGAGCCCGCCTATTGGGTAGAATACGCCCCTCCCCCACAGCCCTGCTGGGCATGCTCACAGTGCAGCCCAGGTATAAAAGGCTGCAGGGATGCTTAGTTAGGGCTGGCTGCTAGAGGGGAAGGAGCGCCGATCCAGACCCAGGAGCCACCGCCATTGCCGCTGGAACAAGAGGACCAGTTACCCCTGACGCTGTTGTCCCCGGGACGAGCCAGACCGCAACGCTGGCTGCGCTTGGCAGCCCCCCTAGAAGCTGTCGGTGCCCCAGCTCCTGCTGTCCCCAAGGCCTCGCCTGCCAACGTTGCGCAGCCCAATCAGATACTAGAAGGAAAACTCCCATCTGCGGTGCCGGGATGAGCCTGAAACCAACAGTGGTGCACCCATGCAAACACATACCTCAAAGGACTACTGTTACTGCATAAGGTGTGTAACTTCCTTTTCCCTTTCAAAGACAGGCATTTCTAGGAGCCTTCCTGGTGTTTTGACTGCTAGTGCCTAAGACACTTTCATGTTTACCTTTTATGCTCAGTGGTTCATTTGGCCTCCCCAGTAACAGTCTACAGCAGTGGTCTCCACCCTTTTTAATCACAAGTTCACTTTTTCAATTTAAGTGCAATGTAAAATATATCCCAACCCCAAATACCGTTGGCCCACTTTCTTCCCACCCCTTCTTTGAGGCCCTGCTCCACCCCTTCTCCGAGGCCTCACTTGGCTCACTCCATCCCCCTTCCTCCTCCATCCTCACTCACTTTCACCATGGATAGCAAGTTGGGGGGGCAGGCTCTGGTCTTGGGCCAAGAGGTTTGGAGTTTGGCAGGGAGTCCAGGCTTAGCCCAGGGTGGGGGATTGAAGTCCAGGAAGGGGTTCACAGTGCAAGCTCTGGGAAGGAGTTTGAGTGCAGAGGGACTCGCATCTGGGGCAAGAAGTTGGGTGTAGGAGGAGGTTCAGGACTGGGACAGGGGTTCAGGAAGCAGACTCTGGCTGGGTACCGTTTAACTGAGATGGCTTCTAGGCAGTGGAGCAGTGGGATTAAGGCAGGCTTACTCCTGCCCTGGCCCTGCACCACTCCTGAAAGCAGCTGGCATGTACAGCAATGGCTCCATGGTGCCATGTGCTACCCATCATCTATAGGCACTGAGCCCACAGCTTCTACTGGCCAGGGGTTTCCCCTTATTGATCAATGGGAGCTACAAGAGTGGTGTCTGCAGGCAAGGACAGCATGTGGAGACCCCCTGCTCTGCCTTTCTCGGGGCTGCAGGGACATGCCAGCCACTTCCAGGAGTAGCAATTACCACAGGGATAATTACTCCAGCCACGACAGGTTAGGCATTTTAGAACTCACGACTCAAATAATTAAATGTAAGTGTAAGAGAGAAATGAAACTTATGAAATGCACAGACCAGTCAAAAACTAAAAATAACCCACTTTGAAAGCAGTACAAGGAGTAACAACAACCACCCACGTATGTGTTGGGTTGGGAGAAGAGAGTGAAGGATGACAGAGATATGATAGAAATACACACAGTGTGTGAGAGTGACAGAGATTTTCATTGCCAAACTCCCTCCTTCCCCTTTTCTCTGTGTGACGATAGGGTACAGGAGTAGTGAGAGAAGGGACATGCTGACATCAGCACCCCCGCTCTTCTCCTTCCAACACCCTGCACAGCAAGCAGGAGGCTCCCAGTGGGGCCACTCCAAGGCAGAGGACAGGAGCAGCATGACAGTGGGTGGGGGAGGGGGGTTGCCACTGAAGTGCCAATGCTTGATAGCTTCCTAGCCAAACCAGTAAGGATCACTTGTCAGAGGCTCCAAGATCTATTAGTAGTTCCCGATCTACTGGTTGGTGACCACTGGTCTACAGTTATTACCTACAATGGCACTGCCTTTGGTTTGGAAGCACATTTTGTCCAAGACAAAAACTCACAAATTTTTCAAAAGCTTCAGAGGAGTAGCCGAGTTAGTCTGTAACTGGAAAAACTTAAAAAAACAACAAATAGTCTTGCAGCACCTTAAAGACTAACACAACATAAAGATGGTATCATGAGCTTTTGTGGGTACAACCCACTTCTTCAGATGACTCGAGTATTAGAAGTTTAGATCCAAGAATATCTGGACTCCTGATACTCCAGTCATCTGAAGAATTGGGTTGTACCCACAAAAGCTCATGATACCATCTTTTGTTAGTCTTTAAGGTACTTCTAGACTATTCATTGTTTTTTAGGTTTTTTACAAATTAGTGTATATTTTGAAATCCCATCATAAAGGAAAAATTACACATCCAATAAATAAAAGAAATAAAAGAAATTACCAGATGTTATGTTCCTGCATCAGTCCTTCAGGTATCACTGAAGAAGCTTTTAATAATTTTTCCTCACATTCAAACCCTGATTTGCTATTTGTCTGAGCTGTAGTAGTAAAGACCAAAGCTCAGTTTACTGAGTAATGCTTTAAGATGAGGCCAAGAAAAATTGATAACTTGAAGAAAAATTGTTCCTCAGCTGCTAGAGCCCTAAGAATTGAGAACTACCAGCTGGTCCTAGGCCACTCCAGTGTCTACCCTCCCCTGCTGTATTTGGGGGTTCCTTATCCTGCCTTCCTGATGCAGGAGCTTTGGTCCATCTCTGAGGCAGCTTGTGTTTGGCTGTCCAGCTGCTCCCAGGACTTGAACCCACCATCCTGTGCTCTCCTGGAGACTGTGTTATCCTGTAGGCCACACCAGAGCTGAACCCACCCCACCTCTGTACCTTTGGTGGGTTCTGTATCCTGTGTTGGCTGGTTTATTTAAATAGTTGGGAGAATATCTGCTGAACCATCTACCACAAGAGATTTAGGCTCCCTTTCAGCAAAGCACTTACACCTCTCTTTAAGTCTTATTGATGTCAGTGAGACTTAATCACGTGCTTAAAATTTAACACTTGCTGAAGTGCTTTGTTGAATCAGGACTGAAAAAGGCCAATTACTTGATTCTGAAGGTCAAAGTATTTTGACACATCCCCCAAGGGCTTTGTATGACATTTCAGATTTTGAAAGAAATGTAGTGCCCTTTCACTTTCTTAGGGGAGAGATTTTGGGCCTCATGTCATGGGACTCCCTTTGGATGTTTGAGTGAGAACTGAGCATTTGCCTTTTGACCTCTTCAGCATCATTAGACACAAACAGATGTAGTCTTTGAAAGAGGAAAAGAGAACAATCCACTGGGTGAAGAGGACTATTTCAGATTCCATTCAGGAGAGCATCTTTTGTCTGTCTTGCTTCATTTTCAAAGGCAGTGCCCCTGAGGTGACTTTCAATCCAACAATGGCTTTCTCCCAAATACCAAAGTGAGGATCCCAGAGGTAGTATAACTCTAACTCTGCTTCCACTACTCTGTTAGACATATTTTGCTAGGACTAGCTGTTGCACTTCTCTGAACACATGGATAGAGCCTGATCTCCTGAATGAGTCAGAGCCTGTTTTCATGGCATCTATTCTCTATTTAATATTTTCAGGAGTAAAGATCAAACTAGAAAAATCCACTCTGATTCATATCCTGAGATTAGCATTTATTGGGGCAAGTTTCAGTTCATAGACTTATAGGACACTAGAACTGGAAGGGACCTCGGAAGGTCATTGAGTCCAGTCCCCTGCCCTCTAAGCAGGATCAAGCACTGTCTAGACCATCCCTGATAGATGTCTGTCTATCCTGCTCTTAAATATCTCCAGAGATGGAGATTCCACAGCCTCCCTAGGCAATTTATTCCAGTGTTTAACCACCCTGACAGTTAGGAAGTTTTTCCTAATGTCCAACCTAAACCTCCCTTGCTGCAGTTTAAGCCCATTGCTTCTTGTCCTATCCTCAGAGGCCAAGGAGAACAGTTTTGTTCCCTCCTGCTTGACACCCTTTTAGATACCTGAAAACCGCTATCATATCCCCTCTCAGTCTTCTCCTTTCCAAACTAAACAAGCCCAATTCTTTCAGTCTTCCTTCATAGGTTATTTTCTCTAGACCTTTAATCATTCTTGTTGCTCTTCTCTGGATCGTCTCCAATTTCTCCACATCTTTCTTGAAATGTGCCCAGAACTGGGCACAATACTCCAATTGAGGCCTAATCAGTGCAGAGTAGAGCGGAAGAATGACTTCTCGAGTCTTGCTCACAACACTCCCGGTAATGCATCCCAGAATCATGTTTGCTTTTTTTGCAACAGTGTCACACCATTGACTCATATTTAACTTGTTGTCCACTATGACCCTGAAATCTCATTCTGCATGTGTGAAACTGATTGTTCCTTGTAAGTGGAGTACTTAGCATTTGTCCTTATTAAACTTCATCCTATTTACCTCAGACCATTTCTCCAGTTTGTCTAGATCATTTTGAATTATGACCCTATCGTCCAAAGCAGTTGCATCCCCTCCCAGCTTCGTATCATCTGCAAACTTAATAAACGTACTCTCTATACCAGTACCTAAATCGTTGATGAAGATATTGAACAGAACCAGTCCCAAAACAGACCCCTGTGGAACCCCATTTGTTATGCCTTTCTAGTCTGCTTGTGAACTGTTAATAACTGCTCTCTGGGAACGGTTATCCAGCCAATTGTGTACGTACCTTATAGTAGCCCCATCTAAGTTGTATTTGCCTAGTTTATTGATAAGAATATCATATACCTAGGTATACCACGTCCATTGCTTCTCCCTTATCCATAAGACTCATTATCCTATCAAAGAAAGCTATCGGATTGGTTTGACTTGATTTGATCTTTAAAGACACCTGCTTTCTTTCTGAGAGCGTTCTCAGAATTTAAGAAATTCTGTTATCCATCCACTGTTACAGCTTTGGAGATATGAAGACGTCAAACTTCTCCCACCTTTGTGACTAACCTAAAGCAAAGCCTTTACATCCTAGTGTCAACTTTTTGAGTAATCACAACTATCCTGATTTCTAGCAGTCTATCGCAGTGGTACTCTGTGTGTTTGTGGGAGGGTGGGCGTGCACATGTGCAACACATAAATATGTAAATCTAAAATTTCCATTACATTTTGTGGAGGGATTTCTTCACAAGCTTCCCAATAAATTACTTATTGAATGGATAAAATGAAATATCTTATAATGGAAGAAGAGGAGAATTATGTTATCAAACTATAAAGAATGTTAGGTTATTTCAGGAAGCTCTTTGAAATAGTGTCTGCAATATTATTTTTATTCTTTTGTACTTAAATTTAAAAGAAACGGGAAGTGTTTTGATAGAAAAGTGGATAAAATGGGATACTGACATTAATAATGTTTTGGAAATTTCTGGGACTCTTACCACAAAAATGATAACCAATACTGCCATTAAGTTTACCACTACTTCTTCAAAAAAAAATTTGGTTTCATTCTTTAAATGGCTGGTAGCCAGTGACATTTTTTAAAATATAATGTATTTGAACACTGTATTAAAGGATTAATTTTTGTTTAGAATTATATTGTTCAAAATGCATGTAGTGTCCTCTCTCTCTCTCTCTCTCTCTCTCTCTCTCTCTCTGTTTTTGTTGAGCTACTTTAGTTTAAAATCAACACAGTGTATTTAAATAATATGCTGTCACAAGGCTTTGGCTTTGACCTGAAGATATTGACAAATGTGCATACAGTTCTAGGAATTTTTAAAAATTCTGATAAATGGGTTAAGCAGCCTTGATTCAATGAGCATGAATTATATTCCATTATGAATGGAAATGAAGATGCAGATTTCATTTTGCACATTTTTTCAAATTCCATCCTGTGTGTGACACCAAATATGGACCTAACTCTCACGAGATGCAGATTAAAGACAGCGGCCTTGATCCTAGTGGTCTAAACAAGCTGAAGAATGGATGTTATCTTCATGGCATACAAACAGAGAATTTAGATAAAAACATAAAATACTCTTTTTTTGGAAAGTTACAGCAAGACTATTTGTTAAAATCCAGACTCTTAGCATAGAGAGAGAAAGAGAGAGAGAAAGCAGACTACTCTCAGAAGCAGAGAGGTTCACTCATCCCACTGAAACTTTTCAGACTCACTGCTGCTAGAGTCAGATCATGTGCTTTCCTATAGAGACCCCTAGCTATAAACAGATCTAAAAAAAACCTTGAAAAGGCAAAGTTTGCAATTTTAAAACAGTTTTAATACACCATGGTGAGGGTGGGAGGAGGCTGACTTCACAACACTTTTTTGCTTCCCCGGTTCTGACCTTAGCCAGTTGGTTACACCAATCCAGGTCCCACCGAGCTGTAATGACCCCAAATGGTTCATTACTGTTGTTGGGATAGCCAAAACACATAGTCTGAAAAGTTTCAGTGGGATGAGTGAACCTCTCTGCTTCTGAGAGTAACCCATTTATCAGAATTTTTAAAAATTCCTAGAACTGAATGCACATTAGTCAATATCTTCAGGTCAAAGCCAAGGCCTCATGACAGCATATTATTTAAATCCACTGTGTTGATTTTAAACTAAAGTAGCTCAACAAAAACAGAGAGAGAGAGAGAGAGAGAGAGGACACTACATGCATTTTGAACAATATAATTCTAAACAAAAATTAATCCTTTAATACAGTGTTCAGATACATTATATTTTAAGAAAATGTCACTGGCTACCAGCTGGCCACTCTCTTGGTGGTGTGGTTTCCCCAGTGGTGATTCTACAGTATAGCTCTCCCCAACATTCACTGCCCCCAGCGGTCTCTCTGCAGTATTGCTGTCCCTCCAATCAGCCCCCCTCCCTTTCCATATTATAGGAAACAATCCCATTCCAGAAGATCCTGTTTTCCTGGCACAACTAAACCATGACTTTGCTTTAAGTTAGTAGATTCTAACCGTTTAGGAGGAGTTCTTGAGCAAACAGATTCACAGACAGGCAGACAGATGCACATTTCTAAAGTATATAGATAGATTGCAAACAGTTTGCTATAAGTGTTTGGGTTTCAACCATCAAAATACAAGATGTATTGGTTGGTACCATAAGGTACATGATATTGTTCCAGGTTCATGATTGAATGAGCCTACTTGTTAAAAGCAGGAAAAGATACTAGTGCTTTGACTCTCTTTAGGAGAGACAGCCAGTGAGAGGTAAGTAGCAGAAAAGGAGGATTAGGTAATTTTAGAAAATTTTAAACCCTTCCCTTTCTGGACTATTACACTCCTTCCTGGAAAAATTATATCACTACATTGAAAGGTCAAAGTAAGGTACTCAACCCCAGCTATGTAAATTACATAACTGCAGTTGACATATCTTAAATCCCCGTCCACACAGCAGGAGGTTGATGGGAGCAAATGCTCCCGTCAGCTTCGCTTACTCCTCAGGAGGAGTAGGAGTACTGGTACTGATGGAGATGCCCTTTGAGCATCTACACTACACCCCCTAAATCAAACCCCCGAAGATCGACTGCAGCAGCATCATACTTCTGTGTAGGATAGCTGTGCCCTCTGAGATTTGCTGGATGCATATAGATTAATAAAATTTAATTTCCTATAGTTACATTCACACCAAGTAGTTCTGTATTTGCATGTGTGACTATGGCAGAAAAGGTTGGTCAGTTTCTTGTCAGAGTTTTTTAACTGCCTATGTACCAGGACTCGAGCAACGGATTTTTTGAAACACTATCTTCTTTCTGTGCCAGCAGTTGTCCTAACCCATATAAAATGTTCTGTTTCCAATGCAGTTTCTTCCATATATGTGCTTAGAATGAGGCCCTCATGATCATTTTTATGACTAAACTTGGCTGCTTGAATATTCACAGAAAACAATCAGAAAAGAGGCGTAAGCATTGAAAATGTCAACTCAAATGTCAAATTGGAGAAGGTCCAGAGAAGAGCAACAAGAATGATTTAAAGGTCTAGAAACCATGGCTTATGAGGGAAGACTGAAAGAATTGGGTTTCTTGAGTTTGCAAAAGAGAATACTGATAGGGGACATAATAGTTTTCAAGTATCTAAAAGGGTATTTACAAGGAGGAGGGGAAAAATTATTCTCATTGGCTTCTGATGACAGGAGAAGCAGCAATGGGCTTAAATTGCAGCAAAGGAGGTTTAGGTTGGACATAATGAAAAAATTCCTAACTGTCAGGGTGGTTAAGCACTGGAATAAATTGCCTGGGGAGATTGTGGAATCTTTGTCTTGGGAGATATATAGAGCAAGTTAGACAGACATCTCTCAGGGTATGTCTACACTACCCTCCTATTTCGAAATAGGAGGGTAATGTAGGCATACCGCAATTACAAATGAAGCCCGGGATTTGAATTTCCCGGGCTTCATTTGCATAAGCGGGGCGCCACCATTTTTAAATCCCCGCTCGTTTGAACCCCGTGCCGCGCGGCTACACGCGGCACGAACTAGGTAGTTCGAACTAGGCTTCCTAGTTCGAACTACCGTTACTCCTCGTGCAATGAGGAGTAACGGTAGTTCGAACTAGGAAGCCTAGTTCGAACTACCTAGTTCGTGCCGCGTGTAGCCGCGCGGCACGGGGTTCAAACGAGCGGGGATTTAAAAATGGCGGAGCCCCGCTTATGCAAATGAAGCTCGGGAAATTCAAATCCCGGGCTTCATTTGCAATTGCGGTATGCCTACATTACCCCGCTAGTTCAAACTAGCGGGGTAGTGTAGACATACCCTCAGGGATTATCTAGATGATGATTGGTCCTGCTGTGAGTGCAGGGGACTGGATTTGATGAGCTCTCGAGGTTTCTTGCAGTTCTGGTATTCTATGGTTCATTTTTCAATTCAAGCCAATATATGTTGATTTTTTTCAATATCTCCTCATTTCTAGTGTTAATTAATTAATGTTAGTAAAGACCAAGTGTGAACTATAATTGGTAAATACTGTTATTAAAATTATAATGAAACATTTATTCTTAGTCTCATACAGTCTGTGGGCCAAATTCTGCTCTTTTACAAGACGACATACATATTACTACTTCCTTCTTGTTAGACAATATATTTATTATTTGATCATCATGATTTGTTTTTCATTGCACCCAGAATTTGCTGGGGGAGGTAAGAACTCACCTTCCAAAAATATGTATGGTCTTTTAGCAGATTTTCTCTAACATTCATTCTCAGCACCATTAAACTCAGAGATGATTTTGTTTTGTTTGTAATTATACAGCAGGTGCAATTAGTTCAGGTTTGTTTTACCAACTTTTTAGTGTGCTTTTTCTAAGGAAATGCTCATTTCAAATTTTCCTTTGCAAAACAATTTTAAATAGAATTTTACATTATATTTTTTTTTACAGATACAAACTATGTGGTGTAATAATGTTAACCTATGGTATGGTAACCATGTTTCCCTCTAAATTAAAATCCCCTGCTGTCACTCCTACATCTCTTTCCTACATTTTGATTTTGTTTTATGGCATTCAAGTCACCGTTTTCATTTATAGTCATACCCTTAATTGAGTGGGCAAACACTTAGCTAGGAAACGGCTGTTTGTTTTAGACTGTTTTCTCCAGGAAATTAAGCTGCAAAATGAGTCATTAACACACTGTATTTTTTAGGAGCACTTTGTCCTTATACTCAGTAGTCCTATATAATCTGTGGCAAGATGTTGTATGCTACCTTTTATTGTTAAACATGGATTTTTAATTCATGTTACTCTGGAAGTTTGTGAGGTAAATTAATAGTGGCAAACCCAGGTAGTTACAAATCACTAACAAATAGAATTTCATTGCGTTAGGAACAAGTTCCAGGTGTTGTGCACATGTAATATTCTGGACAATAATGACAAAGGGTTAGACCCTGGGCTGATGTTAAAACAGCACAACTTCACTGATGTTAGTGGAGCTGCACTGATTTACACCAATTGTATATCTGATCCAGATTATTTTTTCTGCCAACTGTAATTCTAAAGCTTTTAAAAGTTTTCTCCATACCCTTATGCACCATCCTTCAGACGGCCTGTTGTGGGGGAGGTTGATAGGAACAGCATATCAGTGAATCTCTAAGTCAACCATGATTCATACGGTGCAGGATTCTGTACCACTCAGGGTGAAAGATGAAGTGGGTCTTTGTCCATGAAAGCTTATGCCCAAATAAATCTGTTAGTCTTTAAGGTGCTGCAGGAATCCTTGTTGTTTTTGTAGATATAGACTGATACTTGTCACAGATGGAGATTTGTCATGTCTCTACACACACACACGGGTCATGTTCCAAGATCAGTGTACCAGGAGGCTCCAGCAATAAGTCAGTTTCTTCTCTAATCCTTTTCCCTTCCCCTGGTCTCTGTATGAAGGAAGAAGCAATGAACGAGCAATCCCTGAGCTCCCTGAGGCTCAGAGACTGCTGTTATGAATGGTCTTACACAGCTGTACAAAGTGTTGGTTGGTTTTGGGGAGAGGAGAGAGCTTCTTGACTGACACTCTACCACATGCAGCCATGCAAAGGCCGTATCCTCAGGTGCGTGCACCTGATCCCCACCTGTCCAGCTGGCCATTGTGGGATTTCTGACAGTGGCACTGCCAGTTGACAGCAGCAGCCTCTTTCCCCCTGAGCCTGTCACGAGCTGCTGGGAGCCAGATCTGCCGGTATAGGGTGGGAGCAGAGCAATAAGCTTTGTTATCTGGCACATTCAGTTAACCAGTAACCCCTGTTCCTCATGAGTGCCGGATAACAAAACTTTCACTGTACAAAACTCCAGAAGATACTTCCTTAGCTGGAAGTATGCGCCCACTGAAGATTTTAACTTTCTGCTAATTCCATCAGTCTTTTTTATTCTTCCTTTTTGCTATGAAAGCATCACAAGTCCTTCCATTTTGGTTTCCAAGTCACAGCTCCTGTCTCATTCTCCTTCCTTAGGAGTTGGTCAGAATTAAAATCCAGACAAAAATTTTAAAATTAAGTGTTATGGGAGACATTTTGTTCAGCTGAATTTTATCCACTGAAAAGTCCCTCTTTTAGTATGTTCTGATTTTTAGAGTTTTCTTGGAACAAATTAGTATTTGTATTGTCCACTATGGCTCCAAATTTTGTGGATATTATAATGTGGCTGCTTAACAAAATGATAATACTTACTATGTATATAGTGTTTTACACATCAAACCATATCACAAATACTAGCTTATTTATAATTCTCCATGGCAAAAAATCTGTTCAGTTTTCAAATATACATTTCTCTAATTTTTATTTAAAAACACAGAAAGGGAAAGAGCAAATAAACTCAGTTTATAAGTTAAGTCGTTTTTAGGTAATATTCTTTTAAAAAAGAAACACTTAATCTTGTGCCAGATTCCTTTTCCGGCTGCCTTAACAGGTTGATTTCAGTGCAATTTACACAGCTGGACAGGTCTGTGGGTGTCCGGAAATGTTTTAGGTAGGTGGCCATTTACCACGAGGTGAGTTAATGTGCAGTGAATAGAAAATTTTGCAAGGACTTGCCCAAAGTGCATAACTAAAAATCATTCTAACATGTCCATCAGTTTCTTTTAAAACATTGAAGGTTTGTTACCAGTTTGTGGATGGTTCCGGTTGAGTCCCTAGATAGAACTCTGTAATGGAGTACTGTAAATCAACACAATGGTTCTCTGATGAGCTCAGCCAGAAACAAAAGACCTGAAAGAGAGACATGAAAAACATACAACATAACTGAGTTATGATGATGCATTACAACGTGCACATTAAAGTTAAAATAATTTTTTTTTAGAAATTAAAAAACTTTTAAAAAAGAGAATCATTCTAAAAGTGCACCAAAAGACTAAATATAATAAAAAAGTGCACCAAAAAGTAAAAAATAAAGTTTTAAGCTAGCAATTTAGGAGAAAGATGGGATGGCTTACAGTTAGCAACAACCTTGAATCATTCTTAGCCATCCCATCTTTCTCCTAAATTGCTAGCTCAAAACTTTATTTTTGACTTCTTGGTGCACTTATTTATTATTTTTAATTTTTTGGTGTGCTTTTAGAAAGACTGCCTTTCTAAAAAAGGCTGAGTTAGGTGCCTGGCGGCTCCTCAGGCTGGCAGGACTGGAGCCCACCATACCTGGCTCTAGAGGCTGGCGCCTTATCTGTCAGGCCACCGGAGGACTCAGCCCACCACCCCATATTCCCTGGATGTCCTATCCTGCCCACCTTCAGCCTGGCACCCTCTCCAGCCTTGGGAAGGTGGAAAGGATGGCCGGCAGCTCCTAGGGGACACAGCCCACCACCACACCTTCCCCTGATGCCTCATTTTGTTTGGATTGGTTTAGTTGATCTGTACGCCTTCTAAAGAAAGAACTCAACTGAGCGCCACAAATGGTTGAACTGGTGCAAAGTATTGAGAGCCAAGGTTCTCAACTGCTCTATCCGCCATGGGCCCTTGTAGTTTGTCGACAGTGACTGCATAAGCGTGGATGATTGGAAGCATTCGCCGCTCCACCAAGCCGTATCCAAAATTTGCTTGAAATTGACTCGATGATGTGGTTTCCAACATCTCCTTCTAATTCAGTTTCAGCTGTAGGGATATCAGTTTCATGGATTTGGTTGCAGCGGTAGTAGAGCTATATTATATTGGTGATGGTGCCAATTTTGCCGTTGACCAAGCTTTTTGCTTTGTCAACATTGTACCGAAGGATAACATTAGCACCCAGATGTATTACAGTTCGCTTTGGAATGCCTGCTGTTTGATTGATCTTTGTTGGGGTAGCTTGATAAAGGTTAGGCATTTGTCTTCTTTGTTCAACGAGAGTATCTTGCACTGTGATTGTGAACATTTGGAGGGTGGGCGGGACTCAAACCCACCACCCTGCACTCCCCAGGCAAATGCCCTATTCCAGAAGTCCTTCCAGCCCTTATAGTACAGCTACAATACACACCCATATACATATATGCTTGTGTGTGTGTGTGAAAGTTGAAAATTCCATAACAGACAGATGGACAAGAAAGGTGGCTGTTTATTAAAAAGATTATCTAATAAAAAAACCAAATTAAACAGAAGGAATGCTGGTGTCAGTGACCTCCATTTCAGAAGAGGGGAGAAGTAGCCAAGATCAGCATTTATGCACTACGCATGCTTTAGTAGAAATGCTTAAATTTAATGGCATTCCATTGGTACAAGGAACTGGATGTCTCTGTTTGCTTATTGTTTGCTGAAAGATTTTTTAGATTCTTGAAGAGCAAGAATGGTTCATCTGGGAAAAGTTTAATTAGAGATATGGTCATGACAGCATCCTATAAAAGAAGTTGTTTGGGCCAGAGACTGTCCTTTATTTTGTGCTGGTACCCTTCTCCAGCACAATTGGAATGAAATCCCTATTTTGGGTTGTCAGGCTCTATTGCAATGCTTCATCATCATCATCATCATCATCATCATATAATAGTCAAGCAGTGTTCAATACCATATAAAATATGCCACATCTGCTATGAATTTTCAGATGGGTAAGATTAAAATTTGTTAACCACAAGGTTTCTTGCATGTATTTATTTTCTCAAGATGTATTGGAAGTAAATACAAGAGTTCAAAACGTGTGGAAGAAATCTCATTAACTTTAGAGTGAGTATTTAAATGACTTTACATAGTTTTAACTTGTGTTATCAGTGTCTATAAGAGATGCTAATTCAAATATTGCTAGTGTTAGAAAAAATACTCTAACAAACATGTAACTACACAGTTTGATCCAGTGTAGTAGATTCTGCAAAACAAAAAGTGTTTTTACAGGTAAAACGTCAGAATAACTAATAAATGAAGACTCAACTGATTAATATTAATGTTCAGTTATTCCATTCTCTCATTGGTATGTTTCTGTGTTTTTACAGACATAAATGAATGCCAGCTGCAAGGGGTATGCCCAAATGGTGAGTGTTTGAATACCATGGGCAGCTATAGATGTACCTGCAAAATGGGATTTGTGCCAGACCCTACACTTTCAAGATGCATACGTAAGTAATAGAATTCATATACTGGGTTTTTTCCTTGCAATGTACAGTGAATTAAGCAAATTAGGCTTTGAAACCAATATATAGTATATGTGCATAATACTATATGCACATATAGGGTACGTCTAGAATACATGTCTCTGGCGACAGAGGCATACCTGGGAGGTCGACAGATGCCTTTGATGTCGACTGCGGAGCGTCCAGACTTCCGCGCTGAGCCGACAAACAGCTGATCGGCTCAGCGTGGCAGCCATTTAAATTTAAATGAAGCGGCGATTATTTAAATTGCCACTTCATTTTCCTATGCCGGGTAGCCTAATCTACATGCCTCTGTCGTCAGAGGCATGTAGTCTAGACATACCCATAGTTACAAAGAAGCATAAAGCATCAGGTTAAAGCTCTCTTAAATAATCAAATAGGAAGCTGCAGTTCCAAATCACAAAACTAATGGAAGACTCAGAGACACAGCTCCCCAGACCAGGAAATTTTGAACATTGCCCAATAAACCATAATTCTTTCATTTCCTACTTTTTTTCGTTTGACTTTGCAACCTTAATAATGTTCTTTCAGTGTAGGTATATGTACAATTTCTTAGGTTTTTTAAACACCCAAACTTTTTTTAAAAAGTCCATCATGTGGCATCATATTAACATCCACCTGGATCATCATCAGCGTGGCTGGAATCTTAGATCCACCATACAGCTCTCTGCCACTTGAGCTAGGAGTAACTATACTTACCATGTTTGAAATGTGCTACACATGGCTTTTAGTTCTGTCAAAGTCCAACTTTCTACCAATATCAGCTTGTAACTCCGATACAGTCGCACTTAGTCTTCTCCCATCCAGTGGTATTGAGATTCTTCATGAGCCTCCTCCATATTTATCCACCTATCAGAAACCTGACTCTGAAGGTCAATTGCAGCATTGTCCTCCTAAACTTATGAGGCCTCTGTTAAAGCCACTATAGGGTTGCTCAGTACTTAACTTTTCTCTCAAGACAGTCTTTCATTACCTTGACCTGAATGATCAGTGAGCTCCATGCCCTGATGGCTCATTACATATCCTTTAAGAGACAAGATGGTTTTGAAACCACATCCTAAGTTCATCCCTAAATGATCTCAAAGCTGTACCTGAAACAGTTGATTAACCTACTGGTCTTCTGCCCAAAGCCACACAAAACACTATGGCTACGTCTAGACTACATCCCTCTGTTGGTAGAGGGATGTAAATGAAGCACTTTGAAAGTGTAAATGAAGTTTGGATTTAAATATCCCGCATTTCATTTGCATAATCACAGAATGGCGCTGTTTTTGAAAGAACCACTTCTAGACTGCGGTTTCAATTTCAAAATAGTGCTTTTTCAAAAGAGTTCCATTACATGATTATGCAAATGAATCAGGGATATTTAAATCCAGGCTTCATTTGCACTTTCGAAGTGCTTCATTTACATCCCTCTGCTGACAGATGGACGTAGTATAGACATAGCCTATGAGAGAAATACTGTTGGATGCTTGGTTTTTTACATAGCTTTACTCTGTACCGTGATAAGACCAAACCTTTTAGATTGTCTCCTCATCTTTTTGTTGCTAAACTGAGCTCGTCAAAGAATCAGTTATTCTGTCACAGAGATGCTCTGAGTGGACTACATAATGTAACTTCGCCAATAAACTCATCCAGGATACGTGCAGCATCTTTGGAGAGCAATACTTCAGGCTTTATTTCACTAATGCAGCTAAAATGCCTCATTCCCAGCATCCTGAGGGGAGACTCCTTGTATTCCCTTATAGTGGGCTTCACAGTGATACATTCTGAAAGATGAAAGAATGGTTATTTATCTACAGTAAATGTGTTTCTTCAAGATGATGTAGTCAGCGTAGCTCCCATGAGCCACCCTAAACCATTGCTGTTTGGAATCCTCAGCAACATAGGCTTTGTTGTGGCTACTCTTCACTTTATGCCCTCATAAGAGAGTATCAGAAGGCACAGGGCATATATGTGGCTCCGAGAGGCACTGCTATCAATAGGTTCTGATGTTGTGCATGAAATGTGCCTATGTATGGTGGGTTTCACATTGACAACATCTCAAAAAACTACAGTTACTATAGGGTAGTAAGTAAGTAACTATTTTTCCATTTTAGGTTCTGGTGGAGTGGTCACAAACTCTTCTGCTTGTTCCCTCAAAAGATTTACCTCTTCTGCTCTCTGCCTTCCAACTTATTCAGCACCTCCTGTTTACAGGCAGCAGGTGTTCCGAAGGACATGCAAACCAAAGTTGAAGACATACTATGTGACAAACAAAATGTTTTTGTGGCAAGGACAGATGAAGTCCTTCACTCTAGTAAGGATTCCCACACTAGACCGTGTACTCTAGGAATGTGCACACCACTGTGTCATAGGAGACATTACACTTTCTACCAGAGGCAGAGAGACTTTGCAAATGCCAGACAACAGCAGAGACCCTTTGAACAAAATCATTCCAGGGCAAGAAACTAGTGTCGACTGGTCCCTAATAACTGAGTGTCCAACTAGCAGGACTCCAGGCAGCTGGATTGAGGTCTAGGTCAAGGGCGTGCACAACCTCTCCATTTCACCAGTGCCTCACGATCACGCGACTTTCCATCATCGTCTGCACCCTTTTTACAAACAATGGGCAGCAATAACTACAGACCGTTGGGTCCTAGAGATCATCAAATGTGGATAGTCCATTCCCCTTGCAACAGTTCCCCCAACCTCCCCACCCTTCTTGTCCCTCTTTAGGGACCCCTCTCCTGAGTCACTTCTATGTCAAGAGGTGAATCATCTTCTATACAGAGGCACCATAGAGAGGGTGTCCGAGTAATATCAGGGTAGGGGATTTTACTCAAATTATTTTTTCACAAAGAAGAGAACTGGGGGTTAGAGATCTATTTTCAATTGTCATTTAAACAAGTACTTCTGCAAGCACTGGTTCAAGATGATCACACTCACGTCCGTCATTCTGGCACTAGATAAAGAAAACTGGTTTGCAGCCCTCAACCTGCAAGATGCTTATTTCCATGTAACCATACACCCAGCTCACAGCCACTTCCTTTGTTTTATGGTCATCATGGAACACTTTCAGTATCAAGTTCTGACTTTCGGATTTTCTTCTGCCCTTAGAGTAGAGTCTTCTCAAAGACCCTGGCTGTTGTGACGGTGCAGCTACGTTGCAAGGCTATCATGCTTTTTCTCTACCTCAACGACTGCCTCATATGAGGTCCATCTTGACAAGTGACACAGGACATGATCCTTTTTACCAAGAGGCTTTTCGAATCTCTCGGCTTCATCATAAACGAACACAAGCCCACTCTGTGTCTCTCTCAATCCCTAGAGTTTATAGCAGCTCATCTGGATTCTACCACAGCAAGAGCATATCTTCCCACCCAGCGCTTTGAAGCCGTAAAAAGCCTGATTTCGATCATAATGTCCAGCGCTATCATAACAGTATTAATCTGTCTTTAGCTCATGGGCCATATGGCTGCCACGACATATGTCATCCAATGTGCATGTCTACACTTTTGCTGCCTCCAGCATTGCCTGTCCTCAGTTTACACTTCAGCCAAGCACCACCTACACAAGCAGGTGATGGTCCCTACAAAGGTTCATACTTCCTTACAGTTGTGGACCAGTCCAAGGAACCTCCTTGCTGCTGTTCCATTCCACCAGATGCAGCCATTTACACAAATTACCATTGACGCTTCTCTCCTCGGGTGGGGCACACACACGCAGCACACTTTCCTCAGGGAAGATGGTCAGCTCATGAATCCCAGTGGCATATCAACCTCCTAGAGCTCCATGCGGTGAGCCATGCTTGCAAACATTTCCTTCGGCATATTCATGGCTCTAAGGTGTGTATCCTCACCGACAACATCACCACCATGTTTTACATCAACTGACAAGGTGGTGCCTGCTCTCCATCCCTCTGTGCAGAGACTGTATGTCTGTGGAATTGGTGTATTCACAACAGCATCAACCTTGTTGCATCGTACCTTCCGGGGGCCAACAGTGCAACTGCGGATACTCTTAGCAGTCATTTCACAACAGACCATGAGTGGGAAATTCATACAAGTGTCCTACACGCTCTGTTTCAACGTTGGGGATTTCAGACAGTAGATCTTTTTACAGCATACCAGAATACCAAGTGCCCCCAGTATTGTTCCAGGATGGGTATGGGACCCAATTCTCTGGGAGATGCCTTCCTTATCAAATGGGAGGCTGGCCTCTATTATGCATTCCCTCCAACCCCTCTTATATCCATAGTCATCAGGAAGATTGTGTTGGACAATGCCCTTGTCATCCTCATAGCCCCTGCCTGGGCCATACAGACTTGTTTTTCCTATCTTTATCGGATGTCTCTTCAACCTCCTTACCTGCTTCCGAGTCATCGAGACCTGCCCTCTCAAAATGCAGACACTCTTCTCCACCCCCCAGCCAAAAACGCTACACCTGACGGTGTGGTTTCTCTCTGGTTCTTGCAGGTGGAGAAGAGATGTTCACAGCAATCAAGAAATGTTCTGATTTAGAGTAAATTACACAGTACTCGCAATACTTATCTTCAGAAGTAGAACCGCTTTTCAGCATGGTGCGTCAACATCGGCACTCAACTGTCACTCCCCTTCATATGATCCTGGATTACATCATGCATGTGAAAAGTCAAGGTCTATCAGTTTCCTCTCTTAAAGAACATCTAGTTGTGCTGGTGGCTTTCCACACTCTAATTGAGTTTTTCAATATTTGCACATCCTATCACTAAGAGGTTTCTTAGAGGGCTTTATAGCCTTAGCCTCCATGTGGAATCTGGACTTGGTGCTCAGCACACTAACTCTACCACCATTTGAGCCCTTGGCCACACACTCCCTCTCCCTATTAACAGCAAAGACAGTGTTTTTAATAGCAATCACATAGGTGAGGCGAATTAGTGAAATTGCTGTTCTCATTGGCATCACCACCTTACACTGTGTTTCATAAGGACAGACTGCTCTTCTGACCCTATCCTTCCTTTCTACTTAGTCTGCTCAGAATGCCACATTAATGAGCCCTTCGTCCTTCCTACCTTTTACCTGAAGCCTCATGCTTCTCATGAGGAGGCAGTGTTCTACACCGTGGATGTCCGGAGGGCATTATCATTCTATATCGACCATAAATGGCCTTTCCACAAATCACAAACACTACTTGTGGGACACTCTCAGAGAACGCCACTATCTTCGCAACGTATTTCCAAATTAACAACATCCTGTAAAACCCAATGTTACTCGCTGCAAAGCAGTCCAGTCCCTACACCCCCAAGGGCACATTCCACATGGGCCATAGCTCAATTGCCTTTCTGAAGGGAGTCCCTCTTAAGGACATCTGTGCTGCAGCTATGTGGTCATCCAGCCACACCTTCATGAGACATTATTCAATCTACTCATGAATGGAGACAAGTTTGGCTATAGCTGAGGTGGTCCTTTCAATCTACTCATGAATGGAGACAAGTTTGGCTATAGCTGAGGTGGTCCTTTCATCTGTGCATGACATGTAATCTGAAGCCCACCTACCGCATTGTAGGCATTGCTATAGAGTCACCAATAGTGGAGCACCCACACGGACATCACTCAAAGAAGAAAAGGAAGTTACGCACTTGTGTAGTAACAACGGTTCTTCAAGATGTATATCCCCGCGGGTGCTCCACAACCCACCTTTCCTCCCTCCTTCTTTGGATCCATTCCATGCAATATGGTGTACATGAAGAAACAGAGGGGAGTCTGGCTGTATGCACAAATTGCGAAGGCACGAACGATGCGCAGCCTGACCAGATACTGGTAGAAAAATCTCTGATCTGTGGTGCCAGGATGACCCTGACACCAATAGTGGTGCACCAGTGGGGACACACATATCAAAGAACTGTTGTTACTTCACAAGGTAACTTCCTTTACTCACATTAGAACCATGACTTCCTCTTGCTCTCCCTCTCTATATTAGGCTGTCGAGAAGAATAGGATTACCAAAAGCCTCAGAAGTACTGGTGATTATCATTCAGAGCAAGCATGTTTTATTTCTGGATGACGTGTCTGAGCCCTCCAGTGGAAAAACGTGATTTATTATTCTTTTAATGTAGCAAAGTCTTTGGGAAGGGAATGAGAAGAATGTATCTTTTCTTTTCTGCTTCCCCTCACTAGAATACAGGGAGTTTGGGGAGGGGATGGCACCTTGAAAGTAAAGACTGTAATGTCCCTTCCACTCAAAAATGGAGGTGGCGGAGACTCTATTAATGAAATTGTTTATCTGAGGGTGGTAAGAATATGCTTTCTGGATGGTGCAAACTCTTGCTAGTGTTACAGCAGTCTGAGATGCATGCCAGATGGGTATGGATCCTGGTATTATGATACTACCAAGAAAATAGATGCAACCTTAGAAATATGGAAAGGATTAAAGTTACATGTTCCCAGGATTAATTCAAGTTTTGTGAACAGATCTGGAAAAAAATAATCTGCTATTTAGTGGGAGAAACCTCCCTAAAATGCAGTAATGCAAAGGATACAGTGAAAACACCCTTACAACTTTCCATTTTTGCTTCATTGATAATGTAACCTCAGTATTCTTTCTTCTACTCCTTTGTGCTTGATGGAGGGAAAATCTGGGCATTACCATGAATACATAAAAAGCTTTGATGAAGTGGGTCTTCGCCCACGAAAGCTTATGCTCCAATAAATCTGTTAGTCGATTAGATGCCACAGGACTTCTTGTTGTTTATAAAAAAATTTTAGTTATTTGTGACATCCTAAAGGTTTTTACCAAGTTGTAATGTGATAAAGTGCGAAAAAGTCATGGCCATTCAAGACTACATAAGCAGAGGAAACACATAGTCACATATTGTTCAAATTCCACCATGAAGATTAACAGAGATACTTGAAATATTTGTTTTTAATTTCTATTTTGTTGAATCTTTAACAACACCATCTTTTTTCCCAAATTTTTCTTGGGTGTTGGAGTGAAATAGGCACTAGCAAAGTGTAAAAGTTGTAAACAACATGAATAAGAATGATTTCCTCCCTTAATTAAATCAGGGTTTCCACATTTCATATATCTGATGTCATAAACTTACAACTTCTCCAGTTGAGCATACTGTCTTCTAGGGAAAACGCAGGATAGGCAATAACTGAATTTCTAATGTAAAAAGCTAGTGGGGAAATATATAAAACTCAGTCTCTGCCTCTTTTCTCCTGACCTTATATAACTGTGCCTTTGCAAGACTCAGCATTACCCTAAATATTGAATCAGCCAAGAGTTCTAAGATTTAAAGTCACTATCATATGTCGCTGGCTTTTGATGCTCAAATATTAAATAACTTTCTAGTTTTGAGTAATCTTTTCCATTTTTCTAATTAAAAAGCTACATTACAATGCCTATATGCTCTGACATTTCTGTTTGATTTCTGAACTCTTTGGCAGGTAAGTCAGAATAGGGAAATCTGCGGGGGATTTAAATATCCCCCGCGGATTTAAATAAACATGTCCGCCGCTTTTTTTCCGGCTTGGGGAAAAGCCGGAAAAAAGCGTCTAGACTGGCGCGATCCTCCGGAATAAAGCCCTTTTCTGGAGGATCTCTTATTCCTGCTTTCAAGCCAGTCTAGACACTTTTTTCCGGCTTTTCCCCAAGCCGGAAAAAAAGCGGCGGACATGTTTATTTAAATCCGCGGGGGATATTTAAATCCCCCGCGGATTTCCCTATTCTGACTTACCTGCTTTGCATGACTATTCCGTTTTATGGGGCCAGTGTAGACGTAGCCTTTGCTTTTATTTTGGTTTAAATGAACCTTTCACTCAGCTCTATCAATTTCTTTTTGAAATATTAAGGTTGGATAGATCTTGGCCTTGTATCTACATTCAACAAAGTTTATATCTTTTGCTTGTGCAGTGATAAAAAATATGCTAAGGCACTATGATTTTCTTGGACCAGAGCGATTTTAAGTCAGTGGAATATTTAATCACATATATTTGAGGGGGTAGTTGGAGCAAAGAGGGTGGAATGAGGTGGGGGTTGGCCAGCAGCATTACTAGTTGACTATTTCAGCAAACAGCTTGTAAATCTGATTAAAAAAATCCAACAACGGTATAATCTAAAATTGTTTCCTTTGTTCAGCTTTTTGAATTGCAAAATGTCTTTGTTGCTAGGACTAGAAATATTCAACTAGTCATTGTTAAAGCGTATAAAATGTAGTGAAATGTAAATATGTAATTGCCTTGTCCATTTAAGAACAGCTGTCCGATATAGAATACTCAAAATAGCCATTTTGCAATCCCATCTGTTTGTGTGGCTTTTTAAGTCTCAGTGGTGTTGTGACTGTACAGTGTTCTGTTTCACTGTTCACCTGCTTTGAGCTTATGCTGTAGTGCTTATGCATGGGAAAGAAAGCTGTTGCTAATAATTCTGTGTACTAGAGCATGGCAACTTCTGGTTTGAACATCAGCTTTGATTCCTAAAATACCAATTTAATATTTTGTGTAGTGCTAGTCTGAATTCAGATGCTGTTGATGCCAAATAAGAAATCTTCTTTGTATTCTGAGTACTCGGAGATCCAGGCATTTAAAAAAATTGTTAGCAGATAGCTGTGTTAATCCTGTTCACTGGTGATGGAACTCAGGTGGTGTTTGTCATGTAAACTCTAGCGTCCTCCTTCCCTTTTTGCTGCAGCTGATAATCCTGAAGAGAAAGGGCCCTGTTACCGGTTTGTCAGTGCAGGAAAGCAGTGCATGCACCCTCTCTCTGTTCAGCTCAGCAAGCAGCTCTGCTGTTGCAGTGTTGGCAAGGCCTGGGGCCCACACTGTGAGAAATGTCCCCTTCCAGGAACAGGTAAGAGGTGCCCAGAAAAACCTCAAACACTCATCCACACACCGTATGCTGAATGCATACTATGTCATCTCCTATACTTTATGTTGTTGTGCTCTGTATTTTCTTGCTGGTTTTGTAACTGCTAATAGAAAAATACAATGCAGCTTTTTCATAATGAAGATGGGATTTTCCTTTGCTATGTAATGATAGGCTTCCAGTTTAACAACTATTCCCATCTCAGTGTGGGGAATTTTAAATTCCTAATTCCCATAACATGAAGATAAGGTTAGTATATCGGGATTTGGATAAACTGAATTAACGTGTCCTTGATATTTTTCAAACACAAAAGTTACAAATGAAATCATGGAATATTTTGGGAAATAGTTTAATGCATGCAGATGCAGGAAGCTTTTGTTATAAATAGTGGAAGTTACAATAGTGGAAGGGTAAGTGTGCTTTGCCTTTTTTTCCCCTTATATGTTTCTAGCACGCTTTTATAAGTGGTGCAAGGATGGTCTCATCACACTAATAATACCTTAAAAATTAAATATTACAAACTACCTGTGGCCTGAACAATCAACAGTGGTATGCGTAGAGTCAGATTCTGCCATCCTTCCTTGCTTTGCGTAACATTTTATTCCAGGAGTAATCCAATTGACTTTTTTTTAAAGTCTTACTGAACTAAATACATGCACCAGGCATCAGTTTGGTACACCATAGAGATGGGGTCATTGGTTTTAGTGAAGCTACTCACAGACCAAGAGATTACTCGATGTGAGTTGTAAGGATTGTTTCAGAGTACCTATCCTGTCCAGTGTTACTTAAATGTCAGAATTCTGGATCTTTTAATTCAGGATTAATTAACTGTTTCAGTTGGATATATGGTAAAGCAGATGGCTTATAGTCACTTCTAAAAACACTGTAACATCAGGTCAATTTTACTATAGTCATGTGTATTAAATTCAGTAATTGTTTCAATTGTGTTTAGTGGTCATAGGAAATTTTTGTTCTTATCTAGAGCATAGTTTGATGGTACATTGGCTCATATTTTCAGACGTGACTAGAAACATTTGGGTGTCCAAAGTGAAAGACATGAGGATCTACTTTTCAGAAAATCTGGGACCCTTTAAAATATTTGAGATTTGGTCTTCAGAAATTGAAACAATGAAAATCACTAGTCGCATTTGAATATTTGGGCCATTATTTCCTATATGAATATTAGATTTACAGTTCATACATGAATGGTGACTTTTTTAATCCATTTGTTTTTCGCTGTCAGACAAGTAAAGCTTTACATAGAATAATCTCATCTGGTGGCTAGTTACTTAATAGCAGGAACAATAAGTGTTTCTTATGTTCTTATGTTCAATACTGTATGATTGATATTCATGTATTAGAATGAGTAGTCTAATGATATAAATTAAAATATTAATTTACTTAGGGAGAGAATACAAAATATACGAAGAGTTAATTATTTATTAAATATGGAGGCATGATTCTGTAGGTAGAATCCTGGCCCAACTGAAGATAATAGGAGTTTGCTGTTGACTTCCATGAAACTTTAATTTCAACCTATATCTTTTGCATTACTAAAACACCCACTGAATTCGCTGCAAAAAATGTAATATTTATACTAAAAAAAAAAGGTGATGAACGCACCAGAATGAACAATATCTGGAGTATCTTTGACCATTATTTTGTAATATTTTAGGCACCTAATTAAGTATAACTTCTGTGTGTAGTTATTTTAGAAGTAAGAAGCATATTTAAGGGACACATTTGTAAAGAGACTTCAATCTAATCTTCACTTTTATGTCCACAATTAATTATAAGCACAAGTGGGGCTATAAAGACATCAAACTACCTGATGTGTAACTTCAGTTAATTCTAAATTATACCTTTTGTGCCCACAAAATTGCACCTGCAACTGTTTGCACGGGCAAAATTGGAGGGTGGCTTTAAAATGTGGCCCTATAAAATCGTTTGGACCCCCTTTTAAGGTGGGAAAAACATGAGGTAGCCATTTAATAAAATATTTGCAAAAGTACGGTCAAAAATAGGAGTGAAGAAGCATGCAGTAGGATAGATCATACCCTCCATCATAAAAAGATCTGGGAGGATCAAACTTAAATGAAAAATTCAGCAATTTTTAAACTGCAGAGTTTAAACTGCTTCACTCTCTTAAGTTGGCAAGGAATGATTGTCTGTTAAAAAGTCTACCAGAGCTGGCTCCCTACTCCATTAATATTTCATGATATAGGGGCAGATCAGCTGTTGCTGTAAAGGGTCATCCCTGGAATATGGAGGGCTAGATTTTCTGTGTTTCTCCCTGGGTTCCAATATCCTATATATCAACTTGAATGTATTTAAAATAATGATGATTAGGGTCTGTTCCCACTAAACCTCTATCTTGTTTCTCTTGCCCACTGGCTGAGGTTTTCAAGCATGGAACAAGAGTCCACTGTTTGGGGTGGGATGATCATGGAGCCAGAGGCCCTCTGCATCCTGCCACAGCTCCCAAACCCCAGAACCTGGAGTTCATGCAGAGGGACTAATGAGGGGTTAGAATAGATGCTGCTTAGTTTCAACAACCTCTTCTTTTGATAGATTTATGAACATGATTTCCATTCCCCCTTCTAGAGATGATCTAGCCATATATCAGCCCTCTCTTAAGAAGTACCAAAGAAACACAGCTTTAAAAAATCCAAATGAAGTGTTATTTTTCTGCATATTTGGAAGAATGTGTTATTTTTGGAATATAGTATTTTTACACACATCAGAACAATGGATGCAGTATAAATTTTAAATTCCAGTGAGGCACGATGACCACTATGTATTTAATTTGAAGATGATAGTATAGGATTACACAGGTACTCTATATTTGGGAATTGTTTTTGGAACCCTTATTCCTGCAGATATTTTTAAATTAGTTAAATTTCATTTTTAAGAAAAAATAGAATGTTGTAAATTTCTGAAAGACACTCCAAAGATTTCCTTTAAATGATTTATTAGTATCACATCTGAGTTATTGAAGTGTTTCCTATATTTCATTTAAAGTTTATAAAAATTTAAAAAAAAACTTGAGATATTTTCCTTTTAAATTATAGCCATTGCCTATGTTTAAATATGTTTACTTTTCTAATAATATATTTTTCCAAAGTCAGAATATTACTCATGAGTAGGGGTGTGAAAATGCATTTATTTAGGTAAACATATAACTGCTGAAAATTTCACCGGTTATGCACAGTGGGGGTGTTGGCAGGCAGTTTTGCAGGGGCCAGTATGCGCAGGAAACTGACTTAAAATCTGTCTCCTTGCACGCACTGGCTCCCGCCTACCCCCCTCCCTGTGCTGTGCTGGGGATGGGGGCTGCATGTAACTGTGCAGTAACTAGCTGATCCCTGGCTTATCGGTTAACCATTTACACTTTCACATCCCTACTCATGACTCTCTTAAAAGCTCCAATCTAAAATATGCTTTTGCTAGTAACACTTTTTTCAGTGGCCTCAGAACTTTTGAAATTGTATGTTGTCTTGTATTTCACTAAAATAATCTTTTCCATGGTAACATTTTATTTAGTTTCACTTCTTTTGAGAGTCTGATTTATGAACTTTGTAACTGCATGTTAAGGCATATGGAGTATATCATTGTTTCACTAGAATTTTAACATTAGTTATGGGCCCTATAGCTCTAGATCAAGGACTATGTAAGGTTTCTAGTGTAGTTGATTCATATTTATTAAATGAATGTTATAAAACATGATTTTTTATTCTTTGGAAAATTCAAAAAGAGAATTATAGAAGTAATAAGATCTAGTTACTTATGCTCTACAGTGATAAATTGCTGATGAAAAGTCATCTCAGAAATAACATACTGTTTGAATTAGATTAATTAAAAATGGTTCAAATGTAGAGGCATATTTAACCCAGCTGCAGAAAGATATCAGATAGTGGAGTAAAAGCCTTTGATGGGGGAATGAATTAAATCCTAAGGTAATTTTTCAGAGGTATTCAATAATATTATAATGCAATAATGTATGTTCTGAAATATAGCATATTTTGTTATATAAATGTACATACAGTAGCAGAGTTTATTTGTGTTCATTATTTTTTTCCACTGTGTCAACGTATTGCACTTTTAGACTCTTAAAAGGAATATTTTCCCATCCCAAATCTAGCTGCTTTTAAGGAAATCTGCCCTGGTGGAATGGGTTATACGGTTTCTGGCTCTCATAGAAACAAGCTATATCATCACCCTGCAGTTAGAGTACAGCCACCTGTCATTGGCAAGACCCAGATTACTCAACCTGTTGCTAAAGGTACTTCTCCTCCACCTCTCCCAGCAAAGGAAGAGCCAGTGGAGGCACTGACCTTCTCACAGAAAAGTGAGCCCGAGATGGCTGTGCAAGAAGGTGAGAGTGGAAAAGGATCTTGAAATATAGTTTAGTAGATAGCTGTATTTATTTGCATGTACTCTGCTTTACAGCCTTTTTGTTTGGTATGTGTATCAAATTTGAGGTTTTTAAAAAATAATGACAAGTCCCATGTCGCTGGATGCATTATGTTGCCGGCTGTAGTTCTCAGCCATTGTTATTCAATAGCTCCTCTTATATACTGAAAACTCTACAGAGTGGGAAAACCATAGTTTGGTCTAATTTTTGTGAGCAAGAGAAACAGAAAACATTTGTTCTATTATAACGATTCTTGTAACAATATTAGGCATTTCTAAAATATGAAAAGTCATTAATATCTTCTTACGATAAGGCCTCTTTAAATATTGATTTCTGTACTTTTTTCCTCAATCTTTGCATGGGTTTCTGCAAACTCCTCTAAATACCATTAGCAGCTTTAAATTACCCTGTTTTTAACATGCTTAATATGAATGCAGAAGCAAAGAAATACAGACAGCCCGCAGCATGTGCAAAAATAAATGCATTGCCAACACGCTATTGGTGAACAGAATATAGGCAGGTAAAAATCTGATTGTGAGAAGTGTTGTGATGGTTTTGAGTCCTTTATATGAAGTAATAATGCAGCTTGTATAAGGGAAAGTGAGTAAATTTTGCAGAATTTCATGGGAAGTACAGTTTTTATAGATTTACTTATTCTGATGATCAACACCCTGGTGCTTCTTTAAAAAAACCTAACATTTTAATTGAAAAAACAAACAAAGTAACTAGTCATTTTGTTTGCATTGGAAAATCCTATCTTGAACTTGGCAGCCTTCATTTTGAAAAGCTGAGGGATTTTTCTGGATCAGAAAGGTAGAAAAAATGAAATACTTTTCAAGTAAGTGAGTTCCAAATACTATAATATGAGTTACATAAGTAGAGGGAAAGACTTGAGACTTTCCAGTCTTTAAAGAGGAATTGTCAACTCTTTTAGGCCCTGAAAGGAAGATAAAAACGACTTATTTTAAAGGATTTGAGGGATTTTCTTTGTTGGATTTAGGGCATTATCTGTGTACTAATCCCAATTTTTCAGTTGTACGTACCTTTCTTCACAGATCCTTAAGAGATGAAATTTTCCACACATAATGTCAGCCCAAAAGTGAAATTTACACTTTTTCCACCAGAAATTTAGTTCAACAATAAATCAAAACAACTGAAGTTAAAAATTGTAAAGTTTGTATAGCTCAAGGAGATATAAAAAAACAGTCAGGAAAGTTTGCAGAAAATTGGTTTGCTATTGTTAAAATTATGCATCTTAAAAAAAACACCATGCTCACTTGAAGAGATGGATGTGCATGTTAGAATTTCTGTCCTTTTATAACTTTTAAAAACCTTAGAAGTTTGAAAAGCAAAATATTCTTTATGTTCTGTACTCGAAGTACCTGCAATGCTTAAAAATTGGGGCTGCTGAGGAAATGGTTTTTGTTCCCTTTAAAAATTTAGGGGAAGTTTTCATAAAAAAGATCCACAAAAAATTAACCCCCCCCCCCAGTTTACAGGAATGAAAAACCAAAAGATTTCTACTGCAAACTACCATTGTGTCCAAATTGTTTCATTTTTGTGTTGTTAAAAACTGGGGGGAGGAAAACAGGTTTTGCTTTTTCATTGACACCCGTGGAAATTTAATGAAAATTTTCATTTTGACAAAAAAGCAATTTTTGGTGGGGAAAAAACACACATTCAATTAAATTTTCATGAATATTATTAAGAAAACTTTTGCTAAGGATGCCTTGCTCTTCTGGTAAAATCAGCAGTGATTGTTAAGCTTCTCAAATTGAGTATCTCCAGTTTAAGTAACTTTCAATTTCCAGAGGAAACACAGGTCCATATTAAGAAATGTGTATGCTCCATTAATGACAGTTTCCTCACATAGAGGTGGGAATATTACAGGCCAGGAATCAGCAGGGCTCATCAGCTCACAATGGGTAGACTCCCCAGGCTGGGGAATCTTTACCATAGCACTTAATGCTACTTCACAAATTCACACTAGCTCTAAAGCCAGCATAGCATGCAACAGAATGATCATCTCATTTTAGGCAACTCCCCCAGTGGCATAGATCTGGGATAGAGGTTGCTATTCCACTCTTCCTCACAAGGGCAACAGTTGGCTGCCAGTGTTGAGGACATGGCTAAGACTTCTTCGTTGTTCTCATGCTGTTATATACTTGAACCTCCTTAATCTGGGTGTCTGTGATTCGGGAAAACCTATCATACAGACCCTTGGATGACCCTCCCAGTCCCAGCGTGTACTGCACCCTACCTCCCTTTCAGACCCTGCACCGCCACCCCAATAACAGGTTAAATACAGTGCATTAAGGATTTATTTTACGACACATTATACATATACAGTACTTCATAATGGTTTGTACATACAAAAATTTTAGTAATAGATTTTGTTTACCCTTCATAATGGCATATAACAATCATCCGGAAAATTCCATAATCTGGCATAGCCTATTTCCCAAAATTGCTGGATTAAAGAGGCTTATGTGTACTACAGTTATGTGGGGGGCCAACCTGGCATACAGTCATCCCAGGATAAGTCATGTATCTCTTGAGAATGTGTTGTGTGCTCCTTGGCCATAATTAGGATGAAGCCTCACAGGAGAGAGAGTAGAAACAGTGGCTCCATTGATGCTGGAGCAGTTTTCTGACTAGAACTGGGGCCAGGAATCTGACTCAATGTCTTTGACAATTCAAACCATGTTTTAAAAGAATTAAACTGTTAGCAAATAGCATCCTTTAGAGTGCATTGGATTTACATTCAAGATAAACTTGAAACCTACATAGGTTGACAATAGTAGCCCTCTTTAAGGATTTAAAAGTCTCAGGTCTATCTGTCAGTGGTTTGGATAATATAAAAATATCCAAGATGCATTACATTTTTAAGTTTAAATATTTAATCTAATATCAAAATACTAATTTTTGACAGATTATGAAGCAGTTGAAAACCATTTAGGATTTAACTAACTACCAACAAATTTTCATTTGTTAAAATATTTTTAATATGGAAATTTTGGGAACAAAGTTGGTAAGAAACTAATTTATATTTGTTTTATATTTTGCTGCTTTACAATTTAAATAATTCACAACTGAACAGATTAATACCAAAACAAAAATTCCTTACAAAACAAATACTTGTATGCCAGGATTCATTCTAAGGTTTGTTCTGCACTAGAAAATTAGGCCAGTTAAACTACTTAGTCAGGAGTTTAAAAAATGTGCATCTCTGAGTGCCATTCTTAAGGCATTCTAAATCTCTGCGTAGACAGTGATAGCCTGATGGAAGACTTGGAGGTGGATTACATATGCCAAATGGAAGTATCCCTTCTTTCAATGTAGGTACTTTCTGTACTGGAATACAGCAGCTGTAGTATTTTAAGTGTAGATAAGCCCCATATCTCACCAAACTAGATACCATAATATACATGCTTAGTCCTTTTACACACTATCTCATTATGATAGCAGTGCTTTAAAATAAAGTATAAAAATTCATTTTTGGACTTGTCATCTAATTTACTGATTCAGATCATTAGCTAACATAAATATATGGAGCTATATTGAATTTGATGACTTTATGTTGATTTACCCCAATTAAGGATCTGGCCTGTATCGTTTATTTATCCCAGGTATTCCTTGAGCCAAATTCAGGAATTGCACATGTTATTGATGTGGTTCTGTTATCCTCCGCTCTCCCTTTTTTCCCTTAATTCACAAGAATGTACGCAATGCTCACAACATCAACAGCAATAACAAAACTACTACATAAAATAAATACTTCAAAATACTATTCCATAGTTTTGCGGGTATCACCGTGTTCCCTAGCAGCTCTGACAAGTTCTACTAAAATTATATAAGAACTAACTAATGGAGCTGAACATTAGGGGACAAGATGGCAAGGATGCTATTTAATAGAGCCTAATTCTGACCTTGATTTACAGCAGAGTAAGTCTACTGTCTTTTGCAAAGTCATTTCTCATCTCTAGCAGTGTCATCTCTAGCAGAATCAGGCCCATATGTATGAGACAACCAAGTGGAAATGTCTGGAATGCACAAATAATTCAGAATGCATTAAAGCGACTCATGCTTTTGACACATTTTTTTAATTCAAAATAGTTATTTGTTTTCTTTCCTTTTCTTTTCTTTCTGGTTTTAGTGGCAACTACAGCTCCTGATCAGGTAAAACATGAATTGTTTATTGTATACATTCACAAAATACCTATAGTACAATATAGGATCCAGGGGTTTGCATCCAGTTATGAGAAATGCATGTACATGGGACTGTAATAGTTACTGTTCAAGACTAGCCATTCAGACACATTGATATTACACATACTCTTTAATTTTCCACTGAAATTTACCAGTGACATTGACAAAGCATCAGTCATAATTGCTTAGGGCTAACACTGTGATTCATCATACGTTCATAAAAGTTAGGGCTCTGATTCATCACTCCATCTGTATTGAGCAGCATACTTAAACATGTGCTTAACTTTAGGCTCACACCCAAATCCCATTGAGTTCAATGGGTTTTAAGCATGTGCTTTAAGTACTACCCTAAATAGGGATGCTTCCCTGAATTGAGGCCTCAAGACTTATACTAAATCATACTGCCATCCCTACACAATGGAGGACTAGATCATGAAAAACAGTGACTCTGAAAAGAATGTAGTGGTCACAATAGACAAGCAATTTGACATGAACTCCTAATGTGATTCTATGGCAAAAAGAATTAATTCAATCCTTGTATGTATCAACAGGGGAGTAATGAGTAGAGATAGGAAAAGGGTTTTGCCTCTGTGTAGAGCATTTGTGAGATTGCTTCTGGAATAGTGTATACAATTCTGGTGCCAGCATTTTTAAGAGGATGTTGAAAAATTGAAGACAGTGCAAAAGAGATTAAAAAATTTGACAGTTAAAGAATATGTACAACAGTGAGAGATGTAAAGATCTTAGTCTGGCTTATTTGAAAAAAAAAAAAGATTGAAAGGTGACTTGATTACAGTGTCTATTTACCTCCATGGGAAGAAAATATAGGAACCTAAAAGACTCTCTAAGCTAGCAGAGAAGAGCATAATGAGAACTAATGGCTAGAAGCTGAAGCCAGACAAATTCAAATTAGAAAAAAGGCACAATTTTTTAACAGTGAACATAATTAACCGTGTGAACAAATTATCAAAGGAAGTGGGGTGGATTCTCCATCTCCTCATGTCTTCAGATCAAGACAGGATGACTTTTTGGAAGGTAGGCTTTAGTCGAACACAAGTTATTGGGCTCAATAGAGACATAACTGGATGAAATTTAATGGTCCTTGTTATATCAGAGGGTAGACTATATGATCTAATGATCACTTTTGGGCTTATACTCTATGAATCAGTATAGTTTACTGATTTCCTCCATATGAAGCTATACAACTAAGAATTTTCAGCCCTTAGCTACAGAAGTAACCAAAATGATTTTTAAAATAAGTTCTTTATTTGTGTGACATTTATTTTAATTAGTATTTGTTTTAGTCATTGCTCAGGCAGTGAGAATTTTGCCTAATTAAGAAATGTAAAACAGCCCTTCCTCCCCAAGTACATGAAATATATTTCAGTAGGCAGGATACTATACCTTCTACTTTTATTTGTTAGGGTTAACAATTTTGCTATGCTTCATTTCACTTCTCCATTACTATGAAAGCATCTGTAATATAGAAAAATAAAACAGTGACCATTGTGATAAGCTGTCTGTCAGCCAAAGGCCTAAGATGCTTATGAGTGTTCCCCTATATTGGTGAGAGAGAGAGATTTATAAAATACAAAATTGCACAATAAACTGCAATTTAAATATACTTTTGAACTGTTCTAACATGAGAGATGGGGCTGCTCTTGGGTGGTAAAGCTACTGTGGAACTAGACACCACTATGAGTAACCATTTCAGATAATGGCAATACAGAATGGCATGCCACCATTATTTCATATTTTAATTAGTAGTACTTTGTTTGCTGTTAACATGCAGTAATAGATATGAAAGAGCAGCAACTGTTTTTTCCAGACAATAGTTCCTCACACAACTCAGAAAATTGCATTAAAATCACATTTTCAAATTGTAAATTTTTGATTTTTTTTAAAGGAATTGGTTTCACTTGATGATCAAGAAAAACCTATAGTAGAGCCTGGTCAACCTCAGCTTTCTCCTGGGATTTCAACAATTAATCTGCATCGACAATTTCCAGGTAGCTCTTTTTCACTCCTCCCCCTGTAGTGGCTGACAGTTCTCGTGACTTAAAGAGTGGAATAATACATTTTTGCTATATGTTCCTTTTGTTTCACAACCCAATTGCTATTTGAAACTCTGGATTCATAAATTTAGGGCCTGATCCTGCAATAATTTATTCCTGCAAGCGATCCTGACAAGAACAGTCCCATTAAAATCAGTTGGACTGCTTGTGTAAGTGTGTACAGAGCTGGTTCCCCCAAGCCCAGTCCTGCAGATGCTCTGCACACACAGAACTCCCATTGAAAATCAATAAAAGTGACATAACGGGTGTGTAATGGAACAGTTGTACTGTAAAGAGGGAACTTTTTTACCTAGGCAAATTATAAAGGGAATAGTAATACAAAACAACTGCATTTTGTAACACTGTTATTAAAAATGTACCAAGCGCTTTAGAGAATAAATACAAAAACATCATCTCTGCCCCCAAAGAAATTACACTCTCACTTCAAATTGGATACAACTTTTGGGAGTAGTAAACCAAAGGTGTGAAAATAAGAAGGGTGACAGTTAGACCACATGCTGACTTTTCCAGAATGTGCGTATTTTGTTTCCATTCAAGTTACTGTTGTTGTTAATGGTCACTTAGTCCACTACTTGTAGCCACCTGAAAGAGGTGAGCTTTTTGAATGGATATTCATTAAAAGCTGGCAGTGGCTTGGCTAGCAGGTTTTGTGAGAGCATTCAATGAACAGGAGGCAGAGTCTTAAAGGTCACAGTCAGGAATGTAAGGTGTAGCGGTTGGCATTCCTAGAGGAACAAAGGCTAGAAAAAGTGTTTAGAAGCAAAAGATTGGTATTGTAGGTTGAGGTGAAATGGTGAAGGACCTTTAATATGAGAACAAGAATGTTAAAGTCCATAATGATGTTGGTGCAATCAACATACAAACAACTCTCATAGGGATGTGTAAATCTAAGTTTAGATGCAAATCTACATTTAGGTGCAAAAAATGTGGTCACTATACACTTTGTTTAACCCAGTGCAAAGGAATTTTTCCCCTGAAGTGGTGTAATGGAAAAAAACCCCTCAATTTGTTTTATTAATTAATTAAAATCAAAGCAGCATATATTGCTATCAGATTAGTATAGTACTGTGTGTATGATGTGTTGAAATATACCTTAAATATGATTGTTTTGCATTCTGTGTTAAATAGCAGTGATTGAAAAAACCTCCCCTCCCCTGCCTGTTGAAGTTGCCCCTGAAGTTTCTACTTCAAGTGCAAGTCAAGTAATTGCACCTACTCAAGT